>NC_084990.1:7987471-8319970 GCF_963691925.1 Scomber scombrus
TGTCTATACTGTATGCAGACAAACGTGAATAATTTCCTCCAAGCAATCATGCCAGATATTTTATTACATGCTTATTTTGGTACAAACATTTACCCGCCAGTGTGTCGGATATCCTTCCAATATTTACTCACCAAACAGAAAATCTACCGGAATTTGGCACTTGGCGGGTATTAATTTTGGACCCTGGCCACAAGTCAAATAAAGTGAAACATGAAACTAATTCAATAATGTGCCAAGTCTTAGTGTTTGAATTAACCCAGAAAGACCTTAAAAGAACACTAGTGAAGTTAGTTGTCAGGGTAAGTTTGAGAACCTTTGTGTTTGTTGATAACGGACGTCATCTAAAGTATCACCAGACTCCAGAGATTCCAGGGAGATCTCAGAGGGCTCGTCTCCTGTCTGGCTCGTCTCCTGTCTCACTCATCTCACCACTTTGTCATTCTCTTACGGCCGGCACATGGCCCCCAGTGTGCCCACTGTCAAAACCAGACTAAAGAACACAGCTGTTTCTGCTCGTATCTAAATACTCACAATCATTTTAGACTTCTCACGGCCACTCAATGCCCCTGCCTTTGTTTTCACATTCTCGCACTCTTTCTGAAGGATTTTAACGGCGGCGAAAACAACTCAGCTTTCAAGTCGTCAGTCTTTTATGGGGGTATTGTTTGGACAGTTTGTCAGTTGTTGGGAACATTATCAGCAAGTCTCATCAGAAAGTGAAAGAAGAAGAATCTTTTTATCAGCAATAAAACTAGATCTACAAACATATGATAAACCGCCCGTGTTCTTGGAAGCAGAGATAAGTAATATAGGTATGTGTAATAACTTGAAAAGATTAACCTGGGCTGACCTGAAAGATTTTTGAGTAGATGTTTTCTAAAAACGAAAAGGAAGCAGTTAACATGAAGGACGAGAAAGAATGTGTTTTTTTTACACTTTTCTTTCACCCCTACGAAATTCTGTTCCCTGTACGCGCCATTTAGCGTCAGCAGCTCACTTAAACACCCGACATTAAAGGTCGCCGTCTAATAAAAACCCTGTCATTTTGGTTCGCCGAAGCAAATTAACAGCCGGGCTTTTATTAGATGTTATATGCAGTAAGAGAAAGAAGGGAGGCGGGTAGAAGAGGCCTATAAAACCTTGACCTGGAGGAAAACACTGGCAAGGACACACACATCCAATATCAGAGAGACTTTCTCAAACCCAGACCAAAAAAAGCCTCACTGTCAGACACACACATGCTCTCACCCTCACTTCAACTCTGTGTGATTGTTGTCTTTATTCTTCTTTTCTCTCTGTTGTGCTAATTGGCACCGGCTGCCAGTCCGTCGTCGCAGGACCAAAATGAAAACCAATTGTAAAAGAGAAAAGAAAGCTGTGTTTTCCTCGGTAAAGTGGGGCAGGAGGTTAGGGGGTTCGTTACAATAAAAAAATTATTTTCAGATGTGCCGGTTATGTAACAGTCTGTGACAAAGCCGTCATTACTGGTCAGGGAACACCCCTCGCCGGATTCTCTTACTCTGTTTTTCCCTCTCTCGCAGCCTCTGTTCCCCTCTAAAGGTCTTATTTGCTGAACACAAGCTTCCCTTCTTCAGCTTTTCTGCTGCACAGTGAGGCTTCATGTTACCAGATGCTAACAGCTGCCAGCTGGCCCGTGCCTTTATTTTTCATTCAGCACTTGTGCTCTTATGGATGCTTCTCTCTCCTTCAACAGTATACAATTAGACCTCAGTTGGACCACTTTTTATTGACAAGTCGGGACCAGGTGAAGGGTGCTGGTGCACGCAGGTCAACAGAGAACCTTTGACCAAGTGTAACAGACATACAGGGAGCACTTAAACTTTTTCGAGACCCACAGCAAGCTTTATTTCCCACAGTGCTAATGGTAACTGTTGGTCTGGATGTGCTTATTTTATCAACCTTAAATTTCCCATTTATTAGCTCTAAGGTACAAGAAAAAGATCACATAACATCTATATCTGCTGGTCCACTTCGCTAAAGTTACGTGATATATAAACTTAGCAAAAAAAATCTCCAACCCAAGATACCACAGTATGGATACATAATTATACCAAATGATAGTATTATGTGTCATACATCAACATCAGCATGGCGTTGTACGTGTTTTTCCTTGCCGCTGTCGCCAAGTACTTCATAGGGGAATGTTGGATCTCTGTAAAATAAACAGTACGGTTTAGACCAGCTCTATGTGAAAAGTTCCCTGACGTAACTGATTTAGTGCTAATACATAAAATTGAATTGAATTATAGTGACATGTAGTATCATTGGGCAGTGATCTGGCTGCATACAGATCTTAGCAGTTACTTTGGTGAGTACAGTGTTATTACAACCAGTAAACCCATAACCTGAGCTCTGTAAATAAGATTAAAGTTATAATAAACTGTGTTCATCGAAGGACAGCACTAATCCTTGTATTTTCTATTCTAAACATTTTTTAATGAAGTGAGATGTCTGTCATTCTAAACACTTTTTGGCCATTTGGGTCATACTCCAGCCTTGTACGATTCAACCAGAACAACTTCGTACAATTTCCCCTTCGTGGCTTTTTCCTTTTTTTTTTCTGCAATGAACAAATCTGTTCATTGCAAAACAGACCACAGTCTTTCATGCAGCTACAGATGGTTTCACGCCATTCTTTCTTAACTCTGACAGCTGAAAAGGGAATAAAACTTTATTCCTTTTGGGAATGAAACTGAAGTGCAGCATTAGGTCAGCAAGGGATTATTTGTCCGATATCCTCAAAAGACTTGAATGATTGTTTCATGTGAAAACACACGAAGAGTCGGCTTATAAACTCCTGGCAGTGAGCTCCTTCCTGTGCAAACAACAGTAGAGTAAGTGATGAAGTGCAGCCTCGCTATAGTCCCGTTTACATTGGGGTTTTGTGCCGGATTCCACATCCTTTCTTCACGATTACACACATGGCTGCCATGCGGCTCCCGGCCTCTTCATTGTGAGCATCTTGTTGCAGACATCATTAACCAGATTCCACAGGCTGTGTGTTTTTTTTTTTCTACAGTTCAAAAATGTCAGTGGATCAACACTAAGAAATCCCTGACTTGATGTCAGTATTGAGTCAAAGCCAAATGCAAACAGTGCTGGTAAATTCCACTGAAGACCAGGGGGGAGGTGGGGTACCAGGAAGTATAAGGAAAAAACACCTTCTGTTTTCCCTGCTGGAATGTTAATGGCCGGTGTGACCTGCAGTACACTGATGCTTGGCCTGGTTGGGTTCTTGGCAGGTTTGGTTTATGTTTGGTGCATCTGTTTTTTGATTGTTACGAGAAACCCAGGAAAACTTGACAATAGAGGTGAGTGTGTGTTACTTGTGTTTCAGTGTAGTTAACAAACACCATCACATTCCTGATACCTTAGTCTGGGGAATATAAACTTTTTCCCCCCTCGAAAATATGGAAAATGTCTCAGTGGATCAGTGTGAAACAAAGAACATTACCAAGAAAACAGTCTAACATTTAAAAAGTTATAAAGGAAAGTAAATATCTGATCAAACAACAAAGGAAAACATGCCTAAGAATCAACCAAACATTCAGTGCCAACTTTTGAAATTTGACACTCTTCAATACTGAAAAAATATTGCGGTTTGATATCCAGCCCTAGTAAAAAAGAGTTTTTCCTTTCTTTAAAAAATATTGTCTAGGTGCACATGCACAGGGATCAAAATGAACTTTTTTGTCCATCAGCCAAATAACTGGGTGAATGTTCTAATTTTAGCAGCCACTCAGTAGATTGTATTTTTGGCAGGTGATTGATGCCAATCTACCAGCCACATGTTTTACCCAGCATTTGGCTGGTGCTAATTTTGTGACCTGCGTACAGTAGAGGAGCTTCTTAATCGTCTATCCTCATCAGTAGTGTTACTCATCGTAGACATAGTAGACATCATGAGTTCAATCTTTATAATAGTCCGGTCACATATTATGTGAGTTGTAATCGTTTCCTAGGAACGTGCCCACTGACTTTGAATACATGCGTCACATTTTAAAACTTCCTTTAGTGACTTGATTCATATTAGATAGCTGCTTCTAGGTCAATTTAAATCACGTTTTGACCTTTATGCAAATTTATTGGTTGATGTCTGACGGAGGTGAAAAGATGAGGAGGAGGTCTGAGGGTAGGACTCAATGGGTGTTCATACAGCATGTTATTAGGTATGTACACTGCAGAAATGTAATAAGTGTTTTTGGGGCAAGACATGCATGCATTGACAATAACAACACAGACTAGTTGTCAGTCATTCATAAGCCGCCTGAACAAATGAAAGAGGCTGACGCTGTTGGCATTTGTTCTCGTCATTTGGAGTCAGTTGTATAATTATGTCTGTGTTGAATGCTTATTAAAGGTCACAGCACCAGTTTCACTGACATATAAACTAGACAGAATGTCCCCTGTAGTAAACAGGAAAACAGGATCCTGGGTCATTTCTGGACAGACATTATCAGTCAGACTTTTTCTTTTTAGAAAATGTTCCCTCCAGGCTCTGCAGAAAGTTCACCTGAGCCAGGCTTGCCTGGTCTTGTTTGTTAGTGGTGATTGGATGATTAGAGGAAGGTTTTTTTCGGAAACTACTCATTTTTGTGGGGAGGTTTATGGAACGCGGTGGGGTAATTGTTTTGGGCTGGTTATGTCTTAAGGACATTACACTCCGTGCCCCGAGCAGGTCAAGATGTCCCACAATCAGAGTACAAAAGTTAAAATATTAGGTGAAACTGTAGTCTGTTTATCCCCTCAATTTTAATAATTCCTGAAGGTAACAAACCATCATGTCATGTTGTATTTTTGAGAAGTGGTTGGCTGTCAAATATTGGTGCTGATGTTTGGGATGCCTCAGCAAACAGTGGACCAACAGTGATAATGACTGTCTTTCTCAACCAGTCTTTCCTACCCTCCCAAAATTATGTGCTCATTCACTACTAAAATCTAGTATGTTTACATTCCATTTGAGAGGAAATCAAACAATCTTAGGTCTTCGTGCCCCCAGTGGTCCAGGTTATAATGACTGACTGGAAGCTGTTGGGGGGAGGGGGGGGATTTCCATTCATTTACACATCCACAGGAAGCTTCTGAGTCACTATTTTTGCTAGACCTTCCTATAGTAATTAGTCCCTTCTGCTTGCTCAGAAAGAGGTGTTTTCCTTTTTTTTATTTTTATTCTCAGACATGTTTTTCAGTGGAGGATAAAGAAAGCTCCAGATAAGGACGTCCAAGGCCAAATAGCTTCACTGGAATGTTCCCTAGGCCACAACTATGACAGCTAATTTCTCTTGCTAAAAGCTAAAATTACTGCCCAGTGTAATGGTTATGACTAGTACACTGTATACAAACAACATGCATAAAACATCCTATAGTGGTAGTGCTGGTGTACATATGAAACATTGACATCCCTCCTGGGAATCAGGCCTATCATAATTCTTGTTTTGACACCTTTTTCTACATATTAAACTCTTAAAAATCAGTATGTTAAATAAATAATTCATAGACAATCTTACCAGTTTATTAACTCTGGAGTCTATACAGTACTTTCCAGGCCAGTTATTGTTATGTCATGTGAAACAACATATCCGTACTTCCCACACACTAGAGTCTTTGAGCTCTAAAACCATAAAAACTCCCCCTCAGTTAAGATAATGATGGCCGTTATCAGACAACACAGATTTTATATGTCACAGCGAATTGTCATCACATGGCGTTGTTATTGCCGTGGGAATCTGGGCGCCTTGTGCTTTGTTATATGGAATCACAGCAGCAAAGTTGGTGAAAAAGTCAAGTCGTAAACACAAAAACAGCCTGGAAGCGAAGCAGAGGAAAAAAATGTTGTTAAACTTCCCGAAGGATTTTGAATTTGGAGCCACGCGGGTGAAAATAAACCGACATGTTTGGCATGCCGTTAGTGAGTTTACGACGGGGTGTGTGCCGCTGAGATTGGCTCAACCCACACAGCAACAATCCTAATCCCAGTGTGTGTTTTCATCTCTGTGTTTCCTGCCCAGACTATGAATCATGGCAGCAGGTGGACTTTATAATCACACGCTCACAAACAGACATGTTATTGTAGACACCAGCCACCGTTTGTTCAAGGTACATGGTATGATAGAGGTGCACTGTGCTCATCAGCAATGTTATCACAGAGCACGCTGAGTTTTAATATTGGATGCTTTTGCTTAGGCTGTTGTTTTATTAATAGGCCGACTCATCTCTTCACTGTATGTGTATATATATATATATATATATATATATATATATATATATATATATATAGTGAAATGGTAGGTATGAAAGCAACGTATCTCCCCTCGTGTCATGGCTCATGAAACATTGATTTAGTCCAAGAAAATAGGGCTGAAAGTTTGCGTGTGTGCGTTTCAAAGTAACCTTACCCTGCGAGTGCACAGGTGATACCAAGCTGAATATAGCCCCCCTATGGCCAGCTGGTCATGCTATTTAAAACAGAGTGGAGAGAGAAGGAGGGGGGAGGTGGTAGGGGGTGGAGGGGCTGCGGATAGGGATGGCGTTTACCTTCAGCATTCTGCGGGAGCTTGAGAGAGTTCGGTGATGGGACTGGACCGCAAAAGAGTTTTTTTAGATGGGATTCGGAAGCAGCTTTAAATCTCAGAGCCCCTGTATGAATGAGTGAGCTGCCTTTCCTCAAGGGCAGCCTGTAAAATTAAAAAAAAATTAAAAATGCAATAAAAAAATAATTAAAACATTTTAGAGTCACAGTGGTGATTGGGTATCAATCAGTGTCCCTCTAAAAGTCGTTGCTGGTGACCCACCCAAGTATCAGATTCACCTGAACGCCTTTGACAAAGGTCGATTATGTCGGATGAGGTCATGATTGAAAACAGTAACTGCCGTTTCCTCTCGTCCAATAAACTGATTGAATGAGTCACTGTTTTTTGAGACCGAGGGTGTGTAGTGAGAGTTGTTCACAAAGTGTTTAAGAGCCCAGCGTCTCATTACCGGCGCTGTGATTTTTTTGCTCTATAGATTGTTTGTGTTTAATAGGGAGGGTGGTCCGCATGTGGCAGCCCCCCTCAGCCTTTAACAGTGAATGAATGGCAACAGCTGAGCAGGAGAACTTTATCGGCAACACTCCCCGCTTGTGTGTGTGTGTGTGTGTGTGTGTGTGTGAGAGAGAGAGTGTGTGTGTGTGTCCGTGAGATTCAGGAGGAGCTGCAACCAGAGCAGTCTCACCGGGCACACTCTGCTGAGCTCACTGCTGTCCTCTCTTCCTCCGCCACTGGCCTCTATTCAGCTCGCTCCCCTCGGCTCTCTCTTGCGCTTTTTCATCCACGACTCGCCCATTTTTTTTTTTATTTCTTCACCCCCCTCCCATCTCTCCGGGAAACCTTTCGCAGAGCAACGCTGTCGTGACTCGCCGGCTGCCACTGCAAAGGAAAGGAGAGAGTAGGAGGAAGTAGAGAAAGCAGAGAGAAGCTGAGACAGACCAATCGATTATTCTGATTATTCTGATACAGAGGAGAGAGGCGCCGGGAGAAGAGAGGAGAGGAGAAGCAGTAGCAGCGTTTTTTCCCTGGTCGTTTTTGTATTAAAAGGAGATTTTCTTTCACTTGTATGGGAGTCTTCTAAAGCATTATTTTCACGTCCTTCCCTTGGAAAGAGAGGACAGCTCATTGAAGGGACAACTGGTGCAGTTTTGACACATCGAGGACTCTTTTTGCCTCTTCAGCCAAAACAGCTAACACTTGGGACTTTGGAGAAGGACTGCTTTTTGAATGAGAAGTTCAATGTTTACCAAATAATTGATTGTCCGTTCTGAATGATAATGCTGGACACCAACCATTGCCTTTCCTTTGAACCCTCCCCTGGGGGCTCCCCTCCAATGGGAGAAGACATGGAAAAGGCAGGACTGAAGATAGATCATGACAGACTTGTCTATCACAGCCTGAAAGAAGGTGGGCGATCCGGAGCTGCACACAGTCAGTAGAGACACATGATATCTGATATGATTTGTTTTTGTGTGCTTCAGTCTACAGCTTCATATCATTACTTTATGGCTTTGTGTAAATAATTAATGGAGCTCTTCTAGATATAAGCGGTTATATTTTTTGTTAAAGGCATAAGTAAGTCAGCGTTCTCTCCGATAAACCTTTTTAACAGAGTAGACATGAACACAATGTTAAATGAAGGAAGTCTGGAGGTGACTGCAGGTATAAATCACTTAGCCTGACATGTTAAAGTCAAGTAGCATGTTGCCTCAATATTATAGATACCCTGTGGAGTTAACTTGTAAATAAACAAATGAATGTTCACATGATTTGCTATTCACCAAAATACATTATGTGAGTCCTAGAGGTTTGCCGAACTTGTAGACCACATTTCCCTCCTCATAAAACTCTTCCAAAGCCCATTTTTTTTGGGAAAATGTAAAAATCGTACTGCCCTTTCCTGACACCTACTGTGTTTCTTGGTATGTTATCGCCCACTTTAGATCAGTGGAATAGTGTAAAACCATTGGACTGCGTATCGTGTCACCTGCATGCTCATGTGCATGCACAATAACAAACAAAGTAGGGACCCACGGATCAAAACATTGCTCCATAGCGCTACTAGTGGTCAAAAACTCCACAGGTTACCGTTAAATTATGACCCTGAATCCACCAGCAAATATTGAATACCTAAAAACTCATATTTTTAGCCTGGAAGTAGCTTTTAAAAAAGGTATTTGTAGATTTCAGGAAAAAAACAAGGGAAAACCAATTTGGGCTGCAGCTAACTTTTATTTTAATTATAGATTACACTGCCAGTTACAAAAAATAAGCAGCAATTTCTCGAACTTGTGAAGCAAATATTTGACATTTGTGGTGCCAATAGTTGATAATTAATTTTCTTTCCATTGACTAACTGTGTCAGATCTAAAACAAATACGGTCCATTTCCTTAAAAATTGTAAAAACAAGGCAGCCAACAGTGATGTGACATCATGAATTGGGGATACTGCCCAATTTAGAAGGGTGTGGAGTGAGTAGAAGAGTAAAATAAGCTTTAGTTTGTTTATTACCATCATTACAAGCAATGCAGTCAAGGGTCAGGGTCATGATTTACTGACTACAGATGAAACATTAAGCTGTCAGTTGACAATCTCATATAAGTGACAAGAACTGCTCAAAGCCACAAAAGCTTCGAGTCTATCTGACTCCTGCTCCTCGAACTTTCAGATAATTAGTATTCATCACACCTCTTTTTGTCGTCATCTGGCTCTCAGCACAGTGCAGCAGTGCGATGGCAGCGGGAGTGATTCAAGGTGTGACTGGCCTTAACCTTGTATCGCTCATGCCCGCACACTCGTCTCTTTCCATTTTCACTCGTGTGAAACATTTGCTGCGGTCAGTCGCTGCATTTATCTCCCTGTTCAACAGATGCGATCAAATGGAGCTACTGTGCAAATGATGAGCTCATGTAGGAGAGCGTCAGCAGGCTTTCCAAATTTCCAACGACGGTGCCAAGTGCAGCCTTGGTTCAAAGTGTCTGAGAGACTTTTGTTAGGGGGGTAAATTATATGGATATGAGGAAGTATGAACGCCTTCATATGCCCACTTCCTCACTCTGTGAGGGCACAGAGCGTTCAAGCCTTTGTGCATGTTGCTCAAGTCGATGTGTGTAGGCTTAGCTGTGCCAGGCCTTGGGAGGAGGGGGGCGGATGGGGGTCTTGGGGGACAGTGACGGCACTCAGACATGTTTAATCAGATCTAACGACACATGAGTACAGCAGGATTAGCCCAGTTGGCCGCCAAGATCTTGGCTAAATCTCCCTGACCTCCTCCCTTCTTCCTATCTGACGCCCCCCTAACCCTGAACCTAACCCTTCGGATCCCTCTCCGCCCGCTAATTTTACTTTTTAAAAGGTCTTCCGATGAAGTCGACTGTCGTGTATATGACCTCGTGTACCCAGAATCCCCTTACTAAAGATTTTTACAGAGTAGTATTTCATTGTTTGTAGCTGGGAGACGACTGGGTTTAATCCTGAGCTCATCTGAAAGGATGACTCGATCTTTACTTGATTGACAGACCCTTTATTAGCTTGATAATTGATTATTTATGTTATTTATTTATAAGGTTAGAAATATCCGAGGCGAGTTGACAGCTTAGAATTGGTATAATTTGCTTGCTTTTTTTAGCTGCTGGTCAGAATAAGCCAACAATTTGATGTTTCTTTCAGTTCTGGTGAATTATTACAGGCATGTTGACAATAATTTTAAGATGTATGCCTAAACTCTACACCTCTTTAAATTAAGAATTAAGGTGTGAAAAGAGGAAACTGAAACTGTGCAAGAAGCCAATGTTTTCGTCTCTTTCTCTAGCCTTATATTAGGTGTGACTTTCAGTGTGACTTTCTTTCAGCTGGTCGGGGGAAGAGGTTATAGACAGCTTCCTGTTACCAAAAGATCATTGGCTCGATTGATTAAGCAGCACGGTCCAAAACTGCAGTTCGTTGTCGTTCCCTCTGCTTGTAAATCTAGTTGTCTCTGCTGTCTCTCTCTCTCTCCCTCTGTGTTCCCTCGCTCTAACTTTTTTATGACTGCAGAGGCCAGTTTTGGCTCTGGCCTAGTATCCCAATAAAACCTGCCCTGCCTTTTCATCCTTTTCTTAAATTAACCGAAATGGCCCTCAAAACCTGATTTAAACCCTCGTTTATGCAAGACAAGGGCCTTCAGCTTTTTTCCACAGTTTGCAGATATTAGCATCAACACTGACTTATGTGTACATGCATGCAAGGTTACATTGAGAAATGAATGCAAAAAGATCATGGAACATGTTTACCTGCACTGCAATAACCCGTTTATTGTAAAATACAAGTTAACATGCAGCTGGTCAGTAATCAGATTCCTCCTAAAAACTCTACTATATTCAGTATTTCCTTACAACTGTGCATGCATTTTACACATAGTTTACTGCACAGCTGTGGAAACTGACTTTTCACCAGTATTTCAGATTGACTTTAGAGTTAATTATTTGATCGTAGTGGTATTTCCTGTGGTATAACATGCTACTCTGTTACCACACCAGTACTTTTTCTGCCTGAAGTCTTAAACCTGCACATGTAAAAATCCCCACACATACACATTAACACACATGTATGGCCAAGGTATTTGTTTCAATTAGCAGAAGTCAAACTGTGTTAACCTGGCTTCTCGTAATCCTTACCCTCTATTAAGGAAACGCATAAAGCGCATGCATAAACACATTACCGACACAAAAGCTGCTATTTAAACAGAGTAAGACCAATGCAAAATTATAACTATTTCTGGCCTCAATGTTTGTTTTCTAACGTGGTTATTTCATGATTTATTTTTTCATATGATCTGGTTTCCTCACATCAGCCCACAGTTTTAACACCAATGCAGCTTTTCACACTATCACAGTCACCAGCGTATCTGACGTGTCATCGTTATACCACCATATCTGCCACGACTGTTTCAAAGCAGAGACACAGGTTTTTAATCAGGGACGACACTTTATCATTTTAAGTTCTCGAATGAATTCTTTACTTTGTTGATAAAATGGTGATGAAGGCCATTTCGAGGCATTGAGGCCACTGAACTAAACAGCCAGCGCTAGGACTTCCAGTTGACTTACTGCCAGAGATGAAGGATAAAGAGAGGAGTGAGAAAGAGAGTACTAAGAAGAATAACTTAGTTAAGTGTGTGTGTGTGTGTGAGGGAAAGAAGGAGAATAAGCATGGGAGCAGGGAGATGTGAGGGCTCAATAGAGGGAAAGTGTTAGATTCTCTCTCCCAGAATAAACCTCTTCCCTGGAAGCGCCGAGTGGCGTGGCATCTTATCCTGCACTCAGCCATGGCACGGTCAGTGTGTGTTTTTGTATTTGTGCGTGTTTATGTGAGTGTGTGTGCGTGTCCAGGCAACACGTGAGCATCCCAAGTGTTTGACGCTCAGAGAAAACGAATCTCTTCGCTGCTGCACGGGCGCAATATATACACAGTCCAAAAACTGGCCCGGCTGTGTGTTTACATGGCTGAATGTGAAGTGACATGTTATTGCTTCCAGAGGAGAGTCTTCAGTGCACGCCTCACCCCCCACACCCCATAAGACGCAGCGCATACACACTTTTGGATATAACAGGGGGGGGGCTGGGATCGCCAGTGCAGCTTCGGAGCCAAGGATTGACATCAACTTGCGCAGGGTCTGACATTTATTCACGGGACTCGCAGCGCTGTTCGTCCAGGCCCCGGATTGTTTAGTCATAACAGAGCAGCAGCAGCAGCAGCAGGGATGCAGCACTGGCTAACCGGTTAGCTTGTTCCCGTCCAGCACCAATGATGTCACTTTTGTTAGTAGGAAGGAACAGGTGCTGCTTGTCCTCAAAGTAACAGACACAACCCGGCCAGAAATGCTTGGGAAGCCTCAGCGGTGTGTTCCACTTTATACACACACACTCTCTCTCACACACAAACACACACACACACACACACACACACACACACACACACACACACACACACACACACACACACACACACACACACACACACACACACATACCCTTTTAGCAGGGACAGCTGGTACTTATAAAACAAGACTCTCAGCTGAGTTTAGCCTAGCTGTACGTCTGCCGGTGAAAATAGTATTTGCTGTAATAACATACTCGTCGCTTCCTCTGATTTTCCTCAATTTCTGTAACTCTAAAAAAAGCAATTTGAACGGTAAGGGCGAGTCACTTTAGTTTTTATTTTAATAAAAAAAAACATCTTTTGCCAAGAAGCACAGTGGAAGTATATCACATTACTAGTTATTTATTGACTAACCACTAACAAGAATCTTTCTGTACATTTCTGTCACTGATGTGTTTGTGGTCGTTGTCCGTGTGGCTCACTTCCCTAAATTGTCCTTGTGTCGCAATTAACACTGATACCGCAGCAAAGGCTATTTCACAGTAGTGTAATACAATGTACCCACTCGATCCTGAAGCCGCACAAATTGAACTTTTTTATCCTGCAAGTTGTTAATGCGTCACTGCCTGATTTCTAATTTAACATTCAGTTGTGACTACGGGGCAGAAACGAGGGGCTAATAAGCTTTTAGGGAAGTTTAGTTTTTAATCTAAAAGGAATAACTTGAGCTCCACGGTTAAAAATAACTGAAATTTAGTTTGTGTGTTTGTGCAGAAAGGTCAGACGCGGACCAGCTTCTTTTGTCCCGCTCTGTGTTCCTTGAAACTCTCTGCCAGCTTCTGCGTTATGTAACAAGCACTTCCTGTTTTGAGGTGACGGCGCAATCGGCCCATATGCACTTTTTTGTTTTTTTCTTCCTCTCATCGACTCTCAAATTGATGCTGCTCCTTTTACACTCTACGTTCTTCTACTTATTTTTCCTTATTTTGTTAATTTGCTTTACCTCTCTTGCCTATTAGCTTGATGAACTGTGTTTTTACCCACATCTGCCTGCTGAATTTTTATTTTTTTTAAAAGGTCTAGAAACAGGAAGTGTGTAGCGCTCGGCTCACACCCTCCTTGTACCCGCCTCCCCTGCAGCTTCAAAAAAAGCACAAGCGAAAAGGGGGAAATGGTGAGGATGAGTTGAGTGCCAGAGAGAGCAGGTCCTCTTTATGTCCATCCAAACAACATCTGGCTGCTGCTCGTGCTGGTTTATTTATCTAATAGCAGAGGATGTACATTAAGAAACAATAAGAGTTCAAAACCTCCATCGCTGCTGTTTTCTCTTTTCTTTTCTTTTTTTTTACTCCTCACCGGCCGGCACTCACTCTGTCTTCTCCTGTGTCTCCATGCAGTCCTCCAACTCAAACTCCAGCAGAGACGCACACGAGAGGAACTGGTCAGCCAAGGGATCATGCCACGTAAGTCATTTCTATACATCTTCATATACCACTGTGCCACTTGATAATCTTACTCATTACACACACACACACACACACAGTATAGAGGAAGCTTAAGCTGATCCAGAGTCACCTGCAGGTTTTTACTTAAAGGCACAGAAACCCCTGCAGTGTGTGTGTGCGCCTTTGAGCCGAGGTCAAAGTGTTAACCCTTTCCCGAAGCTGCATCCTCACACAGCACACAATCACACATTGTTACATAATACTATTGATTGATTGATTGATTGATTGATATACAGTAAAGTATTTTGTATCTGTGTGTATGAGTAGGATACTAGACTATGTTTACAAAGGGCAAGATTCAGCTTCAACTTTTACCCTTACTGAAAAATGTCAGCGCTTATCAGCATTAAAGATCAGTATGAGCGTACGCATTCGGCAAGTGTCATATTTAGTGGCGTCTTTGCACCACTTTGTGTTATCAAATAGGACAGCTTCCCCTTCTTGTATATCCACTTCCTGTTTCAGAGTTCCGCACATCAAAGGAGGCGGAGATAGGGGTTTTTTTTGGTTTTGTTTTGTCTTTAAGTTTTCCTCATTAAACACACAGTTTTCAGACTCATACAGGATACAGGGTAGTTAATCTTTCTTCACCCAATTGACTGTGTAATAGAAGATGATGTTTAAGTTGAGTTAGGATTCCTCATGAGGTGGATGTGAGGCCTTATTCAGCAGTTTTCACCTCACAGTGTGTTGCTGGTGTTAATATCTAAACCTGTCCATCCACCTAAAAATGCACCTACTACCTCCAACCTGGCTCAGACACTTTAAATGGGATAGGGGTTAAAGAATAGACTGGAGTGGACACTATTTTAGTGGGTGGCATGAAGTTACACTTTCAAGCGTTTAATAGCTACAGTAAATTAGTTCTGCTTATGCAACAAGGCCTCATGCCAGACAGTTAGCTGAACTGGGATCAGCATAGAGTGGAAGAAATAAATTAAATGAAACAGTACCATCATGACACAGAGACAAAATAAAGCAGGGGTTTACAGGAGATGCATTAAAGATGGTATCAGCTGCCAAGGTGACGTCTTCTTCGAACAAAGGATTTTACAAACAGAAATTGAACTTTATTTTAACTGTTTCCCCAGAGAGACTGTTCAAGGTAGACTAAAAGGCTGCTCAGACTGTCATGGCCCCTGCTGAATTACTGCACCGTATAGATCATGTGAAGTGCATGACGAGAAGTGAGAGAGAGTGAAACAAACAGTAGGGTATTTTAGCTCATGGGGCTGTGAGTTAGCTAGAAGAGCAGTGAAGCGGTTGTGGTGAATTACATCTGAGGTGACACCAGATGTAGAGACAGTCTGACCATGATGAGGGGTCAGCCGCCTCTGTGGTGTCACACTCATCTTGCAATCGCAGTTGGTGTGAATGACTAAGTTTCCAGCCTTTCCTCCCTCTCAGTTAGCGCTGTGCTGTTGTTGTTGTTGTTGAGCAATGCTCTTGACCTAAGGTGGGGTGACGCCTGCTTGGTTGTTCAGTGTCAGGTCCAATGCTAATTCAGATTAATTTTCCCATAACTTAAGTGTGTTTAAGAGCGTCAGACAATAATTAACAATAAGATACATCATTAAATCAATCGATCATTTTTAAAAAGTGCTCTGACAGTTGATACCATTCAGTCTTTAACATAAATCTTTGTTCTCTTGTCTCAAACTATATGTGTCAAATTTAGCCAATCACTCAATAATACAGGTGTTGCTACTGATACAGCTGTCTGATTCTGTTAATTGCATGACATATCAATTAATAAGACAGTTATAAAGGCCAGCTGTTGTTAACCAGTTCCTTCAATATTGTGTTTGGACCTTCAGTCAAGCGATTGTTTTATACTGGTGCAGAATTGTCAGAGTAAGTCAGTGAGTGATGTAACTTTGCTGCTGAAGTGGATGTACCTCTGAGAAACTGACAAGCTGACAAGTACACGTCAGTGTTTAAGGAACGCTTATTTTATTCCCACACACACAACATGAGAGCAGTATGTTTTTTTTTTAACATATTTGTTTTTTATATTTATACATTAACATCCAACACTCTGAACATATGGCAGTACTGAAAATAATAATGATAATAATAATTCTTAAGAAGGATAAAAAAAAGAATCAATAAATTAAAAGAAAAAGAAAATAAAGTAAGAGAAAACAAAACCAGTTAGAGAGCAGTGTTTTTTTCATCTGCTCAGGAGAGTATTTTCAATTCAGACTGAGCTGTTCTGTCTCCAAGGTGATGGGGGAAGCTGTCGTCGGCTTAGATTAAGAACTGCTTTGCAAAAACATTATGACAAGTTAAAATGTTCACGTTTATTTGCTGAAGCGTATTCATTCACCATGCATCAAATCACAACAATCAATCTCAAGTCATTCAGCTCCAGCAGATGTTCAGGATCAGCTGATCGCTCGTGTTGTGATGTTGAGCCCTGGGTTATATCATAGCCAGTATGTAGGTCTCCTCTGAATGTGCTGAAGAGTCGTGACATTAGGAATGCCTTCCACCACCACCACCACCACCACCACCACCACCACCACCCCCTCCTACTCCCCTCTCCTCCCACCCAGTCATCCGAGGCACACATACAGCTGACACACACTGCAGCCTGGGCGTCCACACTCACACGCCCTTGGCAGGGATTTCACCAGCTCTTGACCAATCAGACAAGCGGTCTCTTACATCATTGTAACTGCCGCTGTTCTCCCAATATCCTTCCCCAAATAGAGTGAGAACATTTCTGAACGTTACTTTTTAGGTTTTTACTAAAGCCTCGACTCGACTCGACATTAGAAACTAAGTTATTCCTTCAGATATTAAAATGTTAAAGATGCAAAGTTTTTTTAGAGTCTTTAACCTTAATTGTCCTCTCATAACTGTTAAAAAAAGTCCAAATCAATCAAAAAATCATATTTTAAAATTATGAGCAACTGTGTGCTATTGAACATTAAACAATTACATAAACCAAAACTTTAAATCAAATTTAAAGTGATAATCCAACATTTGGAACATTTTGTTAAGAAGTGAATTTATTTCTTGCCTGTTTCTCCAGCTGACAGAATCTGGGCTTCTCTTAAGTCTTTCTAAAAATATTTAAATACATGTTTCCACTCACACATAAGTCAGCACATAACAGACAGTCATGGCTGAGTGCCGTGATGAATGTAGATATAGTTTGTATGCAGCAGTCTATCCATCAGTCCACACTCTCCTCTGTCCTCTTCGCTTCTTTTTTTTTCTTTCTTTTTTTTCTTAAAGATCCGCTGCACAGACAGCCGGTCGTCAAGAATTGATGTTCCTAAAGAGTCGCAGCCACGGTCCATCTATCAGACTTTCCACAGACAGTCAGGCTTTTAAATAGTTTGGGCTGTCTGCCGTCTACAAATGAAAACAAAACAGAAATTCACAGTTAAAGTCACAGTTAGTTTTCAAATGAGCATAAAACTATAGCACAAAGTGAGGTTGTTGTGCTGTGAAATGTTGCTGTTTACTAGCTTTAGTATCTGTAAGCCTTTTAGAAATCTCTGCAGATATCTCATGAATTGAACCTTACATTAATTAGCTTCTATGTTTTTTGGAGTGTTGGGATTCACCTGAACTTTAATTACTGTTTCTTCAGCTTAGTCTGGAGTGAAAAGCTGCAAACAAATGTCCAGTTCAAACCAGCTTCTAACTTCAATCAACAAGAGAGGGAATAGATGGAAAAACTGTAACATAACCAGCTGAGCATCCAGAGAGGGGGAGGGGGGGTTGCTATGGTTTGGCTATTAAAAGTGCTGAGTAAGAGTAGGAAAAGCCCTCTGTCGGGGTTTATAGATAGATGCGTGTGGATCCGTGAGTATGCTGGGTACAGCTCACCTAAGCTTACATCACCACAACTTCCTGCAGCCGTGATCAGTGTAAAAGCCGCAATACGCACAATGAAAGCATGAATTGGAGTAACAAGGAAAACAAATTGCATTTACGAAATCCTTTCTGATAACGCTAACAGCAGAGAAGCTTCTTCTTTAGGTACGTGGCGCGCTGCAGCCGTCAGTCTGTCACAGCGTAGTTGAGAATAACACTCTTGACCTTCTCGCCCTGCAGCCACTTCTGCTTCCAGTCCGTTTTCCTCTATAGCTGCGTCTGCTCTCACATAGTCACTCGTCGAAAGGAGCATCACAACTCCCATCAGATTCTGCAAGAGCCTCATTTATATCTCTCTCTCTCTCTCTCTCTCTCTCTCTCTCTCTCTCCATGCAGCACTGAAGAGCCCGGCAGCCTTTCACGAACAGAGGAGGAGTCTGGAACGAGCAAGGGTGAGTGTCTCGAACACTGTGAATTTACCTGCTTTCTGAAATTATTTGGAGTAAACAGCGTAAAGCACTATTTCAAACTGCTTTTACACCTATCTGCTGACAGGAAGTTACAAATCGAAAGCTAACGTGCCACACAAACAGCGGTGAGGTGCCAACATGCAAATTTGCAGAGTGAAGATTTAAATATACTGTACATATTTTGCCTTTAAAAAAAAAACAAGCAGCTGCGAAAAAAGAAAAAAAAAAAGTAACAGAAGTGGACAGACTGTTAAACACTTGACGCAACACTACAGTTATGTGTCAAAAGAAGCTACAGAACAAAAGAGATCTACAATAGTTATTGCAATATTAAAGCGGAAGTCAATTAAATGTTCTTTTCTCTCCTTTGTCTCTTTTGATGCATCCAGACCGAAGACTATCTGAAGAGGAAGATCCGGTGTCGTCCGGAGCGCTCAGAGCTGGTCAGGATGCACATTCTGGAAGGTGAGTTTTATGTAATTTTAAGCACAATAGTTGACTGCCCACAATGCCCTTGACTTGATGTTATCCCTTTTATTTAGTTTTCTTGTTTAATTGTCTGTTCAAATTTTAAAGTAGCAGCATTTTCAGTTTTGATTTGAATTCTTTAAATTGAGCTTTAACTCAAATGTAGGAAGTGGCTTAAAGCTTATTATCAGTGATCTTCAGAAAGCCAACTTCCTGTTTTCATGGATCAGCTGAGAACATTCAAATGGATTGCATGTTGCATTGCGGCGTTAACACTCTCTGCAAACCACGTAACCTTTCGCTACATGATGGAAGTGGGTGTTTACCTACATATGTTGTCCCACTGTGTCTTTCACAGAGACGTCTGCAGAGCCCTCCCTGCAGGCCAAGCAGCTGCAGCTGAAGCGAGCCCGACTGGCCGACGACCTCAACGACAAGATCTCCCACCGACCGGGTCCCATCGAACTGGTTCACAAGAACATCCTCTCTGTCACCTGCCCTCTGCAGACCTCACCGCTGGGTAAATACACACATGCAAACAGTTGCACACGGACACACTTACTTAACCCATCCCTGTCATTGCAGTTTTTAAATATGTAAAACACACAGAATTCAGTAAACACATTTGGATAAGTAGACAGTCGCTTCGGTAAAGACACACACGCACATTTGCAATCATTTACATGCATTACAGTCACACATAAAAAGCATGTAAACACACAGCACAGTTACATGTAAGTACACTCATACTGCACATGCACATACATTTAAACTGTTATTTATTAACGTTGAATCATATAAAGAGACGAACAGTACAGATGAAGCAAAAACAACAAAGTGCATTTACAACAGTCAAACAAGCATACTGGTGCATGGATACACACACACACACACACACACACACACACACACACACATACATGCACACGCACACATTCAGCAACACTCACAACAAGCAAGCAGTAAGCTGCATGAAGCTGAACTGGACTTCTTAACATGCATTCACACTAAACACAAAGTGAATTAGTGACTTTACTGACAGATGTTTGCTAAATTTACTGCAGTCATACAGCTCAGTGATGAACACAAGTGTTGCATTCAGGTAACACTCCGTTCCTCTTCATCACTCAGGTGACTTAATATTCAGTTGCGACACCTCTAAAATTGAATTCACATTCAGTCTGAACACACCTTTAGCTGTGAGATTACAACATCCAGGTATCGCCACACATTTGTAATACAGTGTTGTACCGGTGAGTGTGCAAATGATACAGAGTTGCATCATCGTGCCAGATGAGCAACAACAATGTATGTTTGGACATATTTTGAAACACAGCAGGATACAAAGTGTTGTATAACTTCTTTAAGATTAGTCATTTCCTCTCAGCAGTTTACTGTGAGAGTGTGTTACACAGTTTATAATGTGAAGAGGGCAGGAAATGAACTGGTTTGCCCTCTGGCCACTGTGACTGTGAGAATCTCTAAATTTACCAGCAACAGTCGTTTACTGGCCACATAGCAGAAGCACCTAAAAATGACACAATTACTGTCTTAGTTCCTAGTAAGCTGAGTCTGAGTTGATGTGTGAAGCTTTACTAAATATTTCTGCTCTGTCACAGATTCTCCAAAGGGAGAGAGCTCGTCCTTAGATGAAGACAGCAGCGATGCACTGTCACCAGACCAGCTAACCAATCACGACTCTCCCCTGAGTGCTGTGCCACAGCCTTCCCCTGCCGACACAATCACCCAGAACGGGGACATGTCCCCTACACAGGTACCATCGCAGGATGTCAATCAAATCAAGAGAGAGCGGAGTTACAAACATTATAAACATGATCACACCACTAACCGGAGAAATACTGTATCCTCTCAGTTTCTTACACAGCCCCCTCCTCCACCTCCTGCACCACCTCCTCCCCAGGCGAATGGGTCAGACGCCTCCCCGCTCCCGAAAGCGACAAACGGGACGACGGGGACCTTAACGAGCTCGCGCCCCTCTACCGGACATATCAAGGTGCAGGAACGCGACTTATTTCACGCCTCTTTCTGTTTCGAGCTGAACATTTGATGACTTTGACTAAATGTGACCTTACTCTCTATTTGTGGAGCAGCTATAACTGTCTAACCCTCCCTCATCTCCTCATTTCTTTACTTCCTCCTCCCCCGACCCCATTTCTCACGGTTTCCGTCAGCAGTCTCAGGCTAAGACGAGTTCAGACCGTCCTCCACAGAGGCCTAAAAAACCAAAGGACAGCAAACCCAAGGTCAGAAAGCTCCCAGTTTCATGTTCATTTAAAAAGGCACTGCCATAAGAAAATAAACAAAAGTATAAAGATCATAATTTTCAGCTTGATTTATGATTGCAGTTTTTGAGGAATGAAAATTGTGTTTGTCAAAAGGTCCTCCCAAAAACCAGCTGAGAAATGAAAGTTACTCCTTAGATATGAAAGAGCCATTTAAAGAGCTGTGGTTTTGGTTCCTTAGATGTCACAATGTCTTTAGACTCGACATTTTGACATGTAGGAATCACACAAAGAGAGATTTGTGGCAGAAGAGGAAGAGATATTCGGGTTTTTCTTCAACCACATTATCCTCAAAAAATGAAACAATGCTTTTCTTAATTTTGAGTAGAAAGTATCAGACCCTCCACCTCCACGTACTGAACATGCTCAGCTGCACACACATGTTTTTTCTCACGGTAATTCTGTCCACTTAAAGTAGACTTAGAGGAAGCAGAGGTTGAGGTGATCTATTAAAGTGTGAAAGCAGCAGAAACGTCCTTTTAAACTTTCTTTCCGCTTTTCTCGGCGAAGGTGAAGAAGCTCAAGTACCACCAGTACATCCCTCCGGACCAGAAGGCGGACAAGGAGCGTCCGCCTCAGATGGACTCGTCCTATGCGAAGCTCCTCCATCAGCAGCAGCTCTTCCTGCAGCTGCAGATCCTCAGCCAGCAACAGCAGCACTACAACTACCACACCATCCTGCCCGCCCCTCCCAAGTGAGCGTCACGCATGACAGCATATTTTATATATGTGTGTGTGTGTCTGTGTGTGTTTTTGCGGTGTGGAAGTGAGAATGACTAAATGCAGGGTCTGTAAAGTGAACACCCTCACTTTTCTTCCTCATATTAAACAAAAGTCTTTATGAAAATGGTTGTAGCAGTTTTCATATGACTGGCTTCTCTAAACCTGTCTGCTTTCTTCCCCATTATTGGCTCTTGGATGAATCTTTAGAGCCTGGAGCTCCACGTAGAAGTAATCTTTTAAAATTACCGTCAGACCCTGAGTAACAGGTGTGTCTTGACAGTAAAATGTGTGATTCATGTATGACATACGCTTAGTTTTTACATAAAGTCGATGATTGGTGATGAGCACCAAGGTAGGATTATAAGCAATCAGGTGCAGGGAATAAAAGTGAAACAAAAACTCCACAGAAACCGTTCATTGAACCAGTCAAACTATTCATTCGTACTTCCACACTCGCATATCATTTCTGTTAAAGCATTTCCTGCTTAGTCAGAAAAACACTACATACTACAACAGTTTTTTCTCGTCTCCCTTCAGGCCACCGACCGAGCAGCCTCCCACAACCAACTCCGGCCCTTCCCCCTCCCGCAGTGTTCCCACGACAACCACCTCAGCCCCCTCCAATCAGAGCGGGGCTGCACGGCAGAGCCAAGCAGCAGCGGGAGGAGCCAAGCCAAGCACTCTGCCAGCCAACCTGGACGAGTTCAAAGTAATTTAAAGAGACAACTTTATCCAGTGTTCATAAATATGGAACGTTTAGAACATCTGCTACGCCACAGGAAACTAAACTTAATGAGAATATTTAACTATATCTTTTTAATGAAGGTCATATTAGCTCCTTTTTTTAATGCCATTTAATGAGTGAAATCAGCACTCTGTTTATTTAAAACTTTCCCATGACGAAGTTCAGCAGAAATGAAACTACTAAAAGAGTTTTGACATATAAGTTGAAACTTTGAGAACAAATTAACACAAAAACTGCCTACAATAAATAAAGGAACTGTTAGAAAATTGGCACAATTGGTTTATTCAAAAATATGACTCTTCTCTTTTTCTGTCCCTTCACAAAACCACTATGACCTTTTTAAAATTAACGCTAACAAACGTTCCCCTGAACTCTGTCTCACACCTAACTGTTGCTCTCTCACTTTGAGTCAATATCTGCTTTCTGACTACCGCTTTGGTTTCCCATCCTACAGGTCGCCGAGTTGAAGCAGGAACTGAAATTGCGTGGTTTGACCGTCTCAGGCACCAAGAACGACCTCATCGAGAGGCTCCGCAACTACCAAGAGCAACACGGCGCCAACGCAGCGCTTTTGAAAAATGGCATATCGCAGGCCGGCCAGCAGGGCGCCGCCTCTTCCGTTAACGCCATCGCGTCCTCTCCAGGCGCGACCGTCGCCTCCGACCACCAGTTGCCAGATGGCGGCTTTAAGGTAGCTTTCTCCCCGTTGGCTCACACGGTTCCTGGGCGGGTCATGCGTTTCGGCAGCACCAACTCCAGCCCGCCGGTGTCGCCTACCCCGTCTGAGCGGTCGCTAGCAGGGATGAGTCCAGATGAGACCAGCTGTAACGGAGACATGTTTGGAGAGATGGTGAGATTTTGGTCATTGTAAGATGAATTGCTCACCTTCCCTCAAGCTTCTTTAAGCTCTAACATCCTCTTCATATTTTCTTATCCTTCAGGTGAGCTCTCCCCTGACCCAGCTCACCCTCCACCACTCTCCTCAGCATCCGTCGAATGTCTCTCCGCTCTCACAGCCGCTCTCAAAAGTGAAAGAGGAAACCCAGAGTTCATGCAGCCTCTCCAGGACTTCACCCGCCTCAAGCCAGCCTCCAGAGACCCTATCTGGGTTAGCTTTGGACATATTCTCCATGGACAAGGACCAGATGCTTCAGGAGAAGGACAAACAGATCGAGGAGCTGACCCGGATGCTGAGGCAAAAGCAGAGGCTAGTGGAGACCCTCAGATCCCAGCTGGAGCAGGGCAAGATGACGGGTGGAATAGTGGGGGAGAAAGAAGCTAGCGAAAAGAGCAGAACGATATCCCAGGAGGTTAAACCGCAAACTCTGATAAAAGCCTCAGCCATCCAGCCGCCCACGTTCCCCAACGGCCTCATGGTGAAGGTGAAGAAGGAGATGGAGGCCGAGGAGGGAATGGAGGGAGTGACAGAGGAGGCACAGATGAAGAAAATGGCCCAGCCGATGCAGTGCTCTCAGGAGACTCTGCTCAGGCTGCAGCAGATCCACCGGCTGCAAGTCCAACAAGCCGAACAACAGAAGCAGCAGCTGCAGAGTCAGGCACAGCTGCAGAAAGCGGCCGAGGCCAAGTCAAACCCTCCAAAACAGCAGCAGCAGCAGCAGCAACAACAACAACAACAACAACAACAACAGCAACAACAACAGCAGCAGAAGAAAGAAGCTCAAATCCTGCTCCACCAGCAGCAGCAACTGCAGCAGCTCATCATCCAGCAAACCCAACAGAAGCAGCTCCAGGCCCAGCAGAAGTTAGCGCAGCAGAAACTGGCCCAGCAGAAGCTCAGTCAGCAGAAGCTGGTGCAGCAGAGCCAGCTGAAGCAGACGCAAGGGCAGCTCCAAGCTCAGCAGAAGAACCAAGTGCAGCTGAAACAGGTCCAGGTGCAGATCCAGAGTCAGACGGTGGCGACTCAGAAGCCCACGGTGAACCCAACGCATCAGAGGAAGCAGCTGAAGGCGCATCAGAGGCAAAAACAGCAGACGCCAGCTGTTCCTACACAACAGGTAATGACCACAACTGTCATATATCAACTGAAATATAACTACAGCATCACCACATTCAAGAAATACATCCAGATAACAGTGCTTTAATGTTTCAATGACAGTAAAATGTGCTTTCTGTTTCCAGGTGACTCCAGTCTTCATCAACCAACAGAACAGCACTCAGATCCACACTCAGGCCATTTCATTAGACCTCCTCAAGTCCAACGGCACACCCACGCTGGTCACCGACACCAACGGCAACCACTACTTGATCGCTCTCACCAGCCACACCACCGACGGGCAGAACGGAGTGTCCTCATTGGCCAAAACCAACGGACGCATCACGCTGCAGGTACGGCGAAACTTAATCTGGGAAGTGACATGTTTTGGTCTTGCTGAAGGACAGACACTCATCAGTTGCATCCTTGTTGTCGTCTTTTCAGAGATTGCAGTCGACTCCGAGTAAACTGCCCAGCACCGACAGCCAATCGAAAGAGCAGAAAGAGGCCGAGCCTGTTAGCCAGCCAATCAAAAAGGTACAATGACAATTTTTTAAATTTATTCTGCATGTGAAGGTTTTTGCAAGTTACCAAACTTTGTACTTTACTTATAAATATATTTCCCATTTGTTATGAAATAGGAGTGAAGTGAAATATTGATGGATTGTAGTTTCACTGAGGAGCTTCAGATGAGTCTAATGATTCTGTCTCATTATTCACTTATGATAAAGGAGTTACGAGTAAAGTAACCTTTTATTATGTTGTATATGCATTCAAAAACCTTTTTGTTTTAATTATAACTTTTACTTTTTAAATATGGAGCTCTTCTTTTGTTTTTATCTCATTTGTATTTTCTCTTTGTGAATGTATTGATATTTATTAGGCAAGGCAAATTTAAGGCAATTCAAAGTGACTTACATGAAACATAAAATGCATCAAGACATGATATAAAAGTAACACATGGCAAAATAAAAAGATAATTGAATAAATTGAATATGGTGTTAAAATTGAGTAAAACAGATAAAAACAGGAGAATAAGAAGTTACAGTGCAGATACTAACCTTGGAATTGTTGGAGAAGACATGCAGTTAAAATATTAGTTAAATATGACACAGAAAATGTGTTTATATGTGTGGTGTAAAGGACTTTTAGACAATAGCATCTGCCAAATGAATGTAATGTAAGAAAGGACTGCCTGCAATATATTCCTTCTGCCACAAGGTGTCGCCACTAACACAGTTTAAAATAATCAAACTGACTGGACTGATGAGATCTGAAGCAGCCTGACATCCAGAATTAAAACTTCACAAACAAAGAAGTCAGACCCGAATGTTCAACGAGTTCAGTCTTAATATTTAATCCCTGCTCTCTCTCCTCTCAGGGACAGAAGGCAGCGCTGCATTTGGACACCAGCGTCGTTCCACAACCCGGCCAGTCAGTCACCGCTCCGCCCAACCTGCAGCCTTTCTTCGACGAGATGTCAGACAGCGAAAGCCAAAGCAGCATAATCTCATCTCTCAAGGTAACGCCCCCTCCCCCTCCTCCATCAACACTTCCCATCATCATTTCATCTCTGCCGCCAAAACCTCATTGACCTTTTTTTTCTCCTTGTTTGTTTCTCCTCTTTTTTCCCCTCATTTCATCACTTCCATCACTCCATCCTGGCAGAGAGAGGAGGTGTGTCCGCCTTACGACCGGCACACACTGTTTACCCCTCCCTCTCCTAAACCCAACACCTCCCTTCCTACTCAGCGCTCCAAAGTATGTCCTCCAGACTTTCTTCCCATCTCTCCTTTAATATTGTCCTTTTTTTTTCTATTTCTCCTTCCATTTTCTTTTTAGGGGGGTTTTCTTTTTTTCCTTTTCGTGTCATGTTTGTTTGTGTTTTTTTTGTCTCAGTCTGCCAGCTCTACTTCTTAATTTAACAAGTGTCTACTTTTGGTAATCCCCAGAGAGAGGTTCAAAAGTTGTTGCATTCATGCGTGAGATATCTGGAGGTAGAGAGAGAGTAGAGAAAAAAAAGAGAGTCAGTCAAGTGTTTCCAGACGAGAGAAAGTGAGAATCACACCTGTATTCTGGTTTCCTCGATTCTAAATGTGACTTATACCAAATTTAACCATCACATTTTTTAGGTATGAGAAAAATGCTGCAGGTTGCATCAGTAATCTACTTCAATAGGAAAACATAGAAAATAAAGAACAAAACAGCCCCAGAAACTTTAAATAAAAGACTGAAATTAGTTAATTGATCAATTAACAGGCAATCATTTTGATAATTGATTTAACTTTGAGTAATTGGGAAAAATGTTAGAAATGATCATATTCTAGCTTCTAAAATGTAGATAATTGCTGGTTTGTGTTATAAACTGAAGGTGTTGGATTTGGATTGTGTGTGTGTGTGTGTGTGTGTGTGTGTGTGTGTGTGTGTGTGTGTGTGTGTTGTCAGCTGATGGATAACACTGTGTCGCTCTCTGTTAGCAGGAGAACGGTGTGAACAGTCAGCAGATGGACGACCTGTTTGACATCCTGCTCAAGAGTGGAGGTAAGAACATCTGTCACAAACACTGATGTCATCCAGATGTTGTGATTTTGTCATCCGTACTGATCACTTTCCTCTCTCTCTTTCGTCTCCATTAGAAATCCCCGGCTTCAAGGCCAACCCTGACCCCTCCCTCGCCCCACTCCACTCCGACCCACCCTCCCCGTCCTCTCCCCCGTCCCCGCTCCACCTCTCCCCTCCCACCCCGACCTCCCCCCTCATCTCCCCCCAGCCCTCCATAGCGGAGCCCTGCACAGGCAGCGGACGCCTGGAGGACTTCTTGGAGAGCACCACTGGCGCCCCGCTGCTGGGCGTGGAGCCGGACGGCGGGCTGACGCTGATCGACGACCTCCACAGCCAAATGCTGAGCACGGCCAGCATCCTGGACCACCCCCCCTCCCCCATGGACACGTCCGACCTGGGCTTCTCCCCCCATTCTACGGGGCTGGACTTTGGCGACCCCACACTGGACAGCATGGACTGGCTGGACATCTCCATGGTGGGGAGCGCCAGCGGAGGCAGCGGGGGCGACGGAGGGGGGAGAGGCGGAGGAGGCGGACCGGGGGAAGGAGACGGGGGGACGAGTCTGGCCCCGCTGGCGCCACACACTCCGCCGAGCGTCTTCTCGGCCGATTTTCTGGACAGCACGGACCTGCAGCTGCACTGGGAGGCGTGTCTGTAGCCCAGCCCGCCCACCCGCAAGAGGGACGCGCGCTCGCTCACACTGTGTACAGGCTCCGTCTTTATTTCACGCACATACAGAAACCTTCTCTATGCTGTCTCTACCACTGCAGGAGTCACTGGCACATGCAAACACACACACACTTACACACACACAGTTTGCCCTGTCTTTTCACTGGCTGTTACTTTATTCAGGATGAGGTGAAAATGAGCAAAAAACATAGAAATGAAATTCATAGAAAAGGACTTGGTGGACTGTAAGTTATCTTTGAATTGTAATTCTATGGGGATCCAAACAGCAGACTGTTCACAGACAACGCTGATAAAAATCCCGCCTTTTTCTGTCCTGCATTAACCAGGTCAAAGTGAATGGACAGGTGGTCGCAGTTCACTGTAAGGTCATTTCAATCCCTCGGAAACGGTTCGACAGACGACAGCCGAGGAGGATCGGTCGGCGGCGTTAACTCGGGCTCCTCGAGATAGCATCGTGCGTGTGTCAGTGCCTCCTAAATTTTTGCACTTATGCTGAATCTGATTGGTTAAAAGAGGGGGGAAGCGTTCAGGTCAATCTTAGCGCCGTCTGGTGAGGCGGAGCAAAAGCCACCTTGTGTTATATAATTGATCAGCTGAGCCGTCGTGGGACGGCGCGAAAAGCAAGGCAGCTGTCGGTGGCCCCGCCGCCTCGCCACGGCAACCTGAACCCCACCCACACTAGTCGAAAACACAACCGTCAGCGGTTGATAGTTGCTATTGAAATGAACCATATCAGTGGCAACAGTTTGAATTGAAACCTCTTTGGAGGTTTGCGTATTAACATGGTAGACCACTATGTATTGCTGTATATGGGGTGTATATTATCAATTGTCCATATGACTTATTTTTCTTTGCTGGTTGCTTAGAGTCGAGCTGGCCGGCTGGGGAACATAGGGAGAGGGCGGGGCTTCCAAAACACTTGGACCTTGTCATTTTTTAAAGAAAAAAAAGTTTAAAAAATAAACATACAAAAAAAAAACTCAAAGATGTGTCTGTTTTGATTTGACATGTTCACAACAAATGAATACAATGAATGTATAAAAAATAAATACAGTGTCAAAACACGATTAATTTATAAAGAGCAAGATCTGAGCATGCTTTATTAGTCTTAATGATAATAAACTTCCAATTTTTAAATCATTAGTAACCTGCTCATCTCTTACTGCAGCAAATGAATCCTGGTGATAAAAAAACTGTCACAAGAGGGCGCCATTGCAAAGAAAAGAAAAAAAGAATCAGCTGTGTTAAACCATCATGTACAAGCCAAGAAGATTACCAACAAGTGTAATGGCTGCTTTTAACTTGTTCAAATTCTAGTCGTGCACATAGAGGATTGACAGTGAGCCTCAAGAAAAAACTGACTGTTTCCCTTACTTTAAAGTATTAACCCTTTATAGTTTATTGTAAAGAGACCTCTAACTCTGTTCTAGTTCAGCCATGCGGGAAAATTCCTCAAGCATTTGTTTCTTTAATCAGATTTTTTTTTTCTTCGTGATTGCTTTGATATTAGTTTACACATTTTTACTCATGAAATAAAGTCAACAACTAAAACAAAACAGAAGAAAAACACTAATATATGTATAGTTCAACATTCAGTCATACAACTATGTCTTCATCAGAAAAGTAGAAAGCTGGTAAGATAATGTGGTTTCCAGGTCATGCATAAAACACCTCCATATTATATAGAATATTTGTAAGTGGCAGATAGATAATGATAAAAAGAAACATTATGGTCTAAACAGACATACGGTCTATTTGATTTCTCATCCTCTGGCACTTCCACATAAATACTGTTAATGCCCCTCCTCAGAGTGAAGTGAAGGTTTTTTATCAATATTCAACTTTGTGGGAAAAATTAGTCAAGTCAGTTTACTCCTTTACACTGATCATCTTTGTGTCTTCTCTGCTAACTGATTAGGCATCATTAATGGCTCCATTTGCATACAGTGTTAATAACTGTTAAAGTGTGTAGTACTGCAATCAAAACACACAACAACACTAATGATCTTCAAACATTACTCAGTGTCAACTGCATTAAAACCTGTGATTGATATTTTCCCTCCACTGTAAGCTTTTTGACTTAATTGTCATGCAAAACAGTCTGGGAAGAAAATGACATCTTTTGCTATTATAAAATTTCACGCTTCACCTGTAATTCAGAAAATGAAACGGAGACACTGACGGTATACATCCAGAAAATCCAGGGTGAATGCATTGACTTCATTACTAACTACAGTGGTCCTCCTGTCACCCCCCGGCCTTTTAAAAATGCACACAGGTCACTTCACTGCTATCTTTTTTTAACGGGGTGGTAATATTATACTAGGTGATATTTTTATTCAAAGCAACAGGGCAGAAAATAAGAGTGAGCCAATCGAGCCTGATGGAAGAGAGGTGTGTCTTGAACAGGCACCAAAGTCTAGTTTGTTAGAGGCTGTTTTTACTCATTATATTAACATAAATCCCAAAGTGAGAGAACAGCAGAAAAATCACATCAGGATAAATGTACTATTGCTTTTTTAGCAGTGGATTAAATGTGTTTTCTTCATTATGATAAAAAGAGAAGAAACCTAAACCCCAACTTTGAAAAACAGCTATTGGTGTACGGGCCAATTCTGGACACAAGTATTGGTCTTTTTTTCTTTTTTTCTTGCAGATAACAAGCAACTTCTTAACCACATTGTCATGTTTAGTTATTATTTGCAGGTACAGCAGAGTTTAAAAGGTTTAAAAGGTTTTAGTAATACAAAAAAATCACAGGTAAATGTTAGGACTCAATCGTGGGAAGCACCAGTCCTACAGAGAGCAACCCCTTAGTGAAGAGAGACTAATTTCTACCCACAGAAGCCTCAATAGAGCACAATTAAGAGGAGAAATGTTAGTGATTAGTGAGCTCTTGTTTAGAACAGTGAGAGTGAAGTGACCTCTTCTTCATCCCCTCCTCTTCTTTCCTTTTCACGCTGCCGGACTGAATCGAGCTTTCCAGCTCTTCAAGCGTCACTCAGCCAAGCTCTTATCATCTCTCAAAGACCCTGATGAGCCCTCTCAAATACACTGTAACACACACAGATTTTCAATGCACAGCACGCAAACATGCAACCAGTTCAGTACACTTATAAACCCACTTCAAACGCACAGGTCACAGCAGCGCCCCCCCCCCCTCTCTCTTGTAGTCCTGTACACAGAGCAGATAAAAATCCCGAGGCCATGCCACTAATTAACTACAGTGAGTTCCAAAGGGCCGCAGCGCCACGAGGGCTAAAGATCTCCTCTGTACTCCACATCACACTGACAGGAGCCCGCCACCTCACAGCCGAGCACTCACACAGGATTTTTAATCACATGTGCACAGAAAAACCTTTTATCGGCAAAACGTGAAGGCCGCAAGATGAAAGAGAAGTGACACTCTCTGCTTACACTGACCGCCATCGTAGCTATGAAATCGTGTCATGGTTGTCAAAGAGGTTAGTGGGGAAGACTTTTAGTGATCCAGACGTAGATCCAGATTACTGATCAGTGGTGATTTTCTTCTACTTCTTCTACTTATGTGACACCACTGACACAGACAGTCCAGTAAGTGGTAATCTTATGATTTGTAGGTCAAAAATCAGGCTAAATTATGTTAAAAAGTAAAGAATTGTTAGATGTCTGGGGTATTTAAGTATTTATCTACTGTATCTACTGTTTCAACAGAATTAAAAATGACAATTTTATGAAAGTAAAGCAGATTCTAACTACACTTTGAAATACAGTCATTAATATGTTGCCACAGCAGTAACTGTAGATCTAACCTAGACATTGGATAACTAAATGGGCAATGTGGGCGACTGGGAACAGCCCAAGTAGACTGTGTGAACTGTTTGTGGTCATTTAAACAAATACAACATTTAATTGTGAATATGTATGCACCACTAAAACACACTACCAACTGGCATGAGACCACCCTGTACAATAAAATCTCTTTTTCAGACAGAAAGTTTTCTGCTTTATAACACAATATGCACAGAGACCAGCAGAAACAGTAGTGTAATAGAGCAATTTAGCCTCCAAACAGGTTAACCCTGGTTTAACTCAGCATTGATTTGGTGATTTTCAGGTCACAACATGTCAAACAGGTTGGCGGCTAGGCTAGCTAATTTAACAGTTGCATCTCCGATTCTAGTGGATTTGCTGAAGTTTGTGGTCAGTGTAAACTAATCCTTTATAAACCAGGAATAAAACATCTATCAGAGATGATGATCTAAACTGAAATTTGATGGATAACCTCAATGATAGCTTCTTACATTACATTACAAAGCTGTTAACCTCAAACCTGCAGATTACGCAGGAGTACTTGGTAGGGTTGGGTATTGTTTAAAAAAATACGCTACCAGTACCAATCCAAGTACCCCTTAAAGTGATACTGATACCAATTGAGTACTTCATTTGATACCCATTACACATTTTGTGCACTTGCTGTTATCCGGCCTAACAGGTGTGTAGTGTAGCCACACTTTAGAGTGTTTAGGTGGCATCTTGGTTGCTGCTGCTAGCTGATAAGCACGCTAACTCAAATTCACTGTGACTTTACCAACACAAACAGGTTGTAGCTGCTGTGGCAGTGGGCCAAACACATTATATCGAAGAATGCTTGTGTTGATTGGCTGTCCATACAAATAGTCTAGCTCTGGGTGCAAAAAGGATCGATTGCAGGTATCGTTTGACGGGAGACGTTTCGATACTTCTTGGTATTGATGTATTTTGTTTGATACCTTAAAGGTATCGAGTACCAATACGAGCCCTAGTAGTTGGGCTCGATTGAGTTTGGATCACGCTTTCATCACAAACTAACTGCTCCTGAATTCATTTGGGACTGGACCCTAACCCTAACCCTAACCCCCGGTTGTTTTGGAATGAGATTACTGTGTTCAGACCTGCCCAAACAAATCTCACCATGTGGGGAAAAACAAGACTCCTATTCATCTGGGTTAAACAGCAAAGGTATGAAAACACTTTAATTGGTCAACCCTCCCTGACTAGTTAAAATCACACTTTTCAAACTATGCGTCTACAGTGATAATCTTAGTAAATCCTCCTCAGAACTAAAGTGTAACACTCTTTATGACTTGTCTACTGATCTTGTAACTTGTGTAAAACTACGCTTATATGTTAGTACTCCCCCTAAAGGTTTAAGACACTAAAGGTTTTGGATTTAAACTCACTGTGTGTTGTTACTTTGTCAGAATGAGGTAATGCCAGTATTAATTTTGCTGTCTTTTTAGGGGATCATGATTCTGATTTCTATGATACTGATAATGACATTGACAACAGTTAGTCCTTTGTTAATTTTACGTGTTACTAAATGTGGACTTGATGGAAGGTGAAGTATGACGTGTGTCATGTGTGATTCTTGGGTTCATTCAAAGCCTGTTTGTTCAGCCGAAGCGTTCCGTGTTTCAGGGAGAGCAAATGTTTCTCTTGGTGACTCCGTCTCCTTGTGTGAAGTTGTATGATGTGAAAGGAGAAGTCAGGTTCGGGTGGATCCTGCTGCGATTGTGGAGCCTTTGATAGCAGAGGATGTGAAGGTTGACATTTGCACAGACGGGGGGAGACGGAGGGGGGATCAGGGAAGGAAGTGGGAGGCAAAGAGGGAGGAGGGCACTGAGAGAATAGCAGGAGTGTTTTGTTCTACACCTGTTTGTTTGAAAGACAAGAGGTACGTGGGCTAAACTGAGACAGCGAGACAGTGACAGAGCAAGCGTGCAAACAGTGCACACAACATTGTCACTTTGAACTCGCTGACTCCGGATTCCTCTGATCCACATTCAGTCAGTTAAGTACAAACACCTATTAAATGGTGAGCTTCAGAAATAACCAGAGTTAAAACCATCCCCCTTTTAGACATTGTTAATGATATCATTGAATGTGTCAATGTACCAACGTGTCATTGAAGTTTTTCAATGAGCACTTGATACAATTCTGACCACCTATTTATTTAAAAGACTATTTAAAGGAGCAGTGTGTAAGAGTTAGTGACATCTAGTGGTGAGGTTGCAGATTAAAACCAACTGAATAACCCTCCTCTTCCACTTCCAAGCGTGTAGAACAACCTACGGTGGCAAAAAAAAAAAATTGAAACACCCTCTCTAGAGTCAGTGTTTGGTTTGTCCATTCTGGGCTACTGTAGAAACATGGCAGGCTCCATGGAGAAGGACCTGCTCTCTATGTAGATATAAAAGTCTCATTCTAGGTTAACAAAAACACAATTCTCATTTTCAGGTGATTATACAGTAATTAAATCATACTTATGAATATTATATTACACATCTGCCAAGTCTGTTCCACTTCACTTTAATTTAGACTGTCTTTGGGGAAAGTGTTCACTTTCATTCAACATAAAAACTAGACTTTTCAAAGTTAAAACTGGTGCTGCTTTCATGTCATATTGGAAAAAGAAATAGCTTAGCTAATCTTGTCACTATAAACAGCTTCTCACACATGTTGTAGACCTCTTTAAAATCTGGTGCAGCTGCAGTCATTTCAATCAACATTCTTATTTAAGACTTTAAAGTCACGCATAAACTGAATAAAAATGAGGAAAAACTCCCACACACGGTCTCTGAATATTTATCAGTTTACAATATTTCAGGTACGTTAAGGTTGGTGTTAGACTAGATAGGCTGGAGGGACAATTTGCAAAACTCTCACATGATTTGTATGTTAACCCTAACTTTAACGTAACCCTACCCTTAACTTTAGCCTTAACTTAAAGCTTAAATAAAGTAAATATTCCAGTACTGAAATTTGTTAATTTTTATTCAAGTTGTGATTTCCTCAAATGCACCTGTTGCATATCCAGGTGTGCAAAGGCTTTTTAAAACATGTTTAAAGTGACAAATAAACAGTTTTTTTGAAAGTAATTTGACTGTAATGTGAATACTCTCATTTGTGTGACAAACTATACCAATTAGTGAAGTCAAGCAGCAGATGAGCTCTCCGAAGTGTCCCAAACTCTGGTTTATTTGACATAAAAAAGGTTAGAGCATCAAGATTGTCTTTGTTAAAAGATGTGTGCACTGGTTTCTTTGCCATGAGGCCAAAGGATTGCTGTGAAGAGGGATACAGAAACAGCATTAATTGTGGAAAAAGTCTATTTGATGTTTTTTCTTGAGCTACATTTTTCAATCTAAATGTCTTTTAAAAATCAATCGCAACAACCAAAAACATAACTGGATTTTACTCCATTCTGTAACAAAAATGCCTAATTGGTTGGGATCTGAGAAACCACTGGGAGGGGCGGCCTCACATCTGTCCAGTCAGGGCCCATGTCTTTTAACATAACCTCGGACAGCTAAACTGTGCAAGGCAGAGTTACGTAACACACTCATGTTGGCCTGGTTTTGAGGTTTCTATTCTGAACTCCACAGATGTTGGAGAGGAGGAAGGGAGAGGAATGATATTTTGGTTTAACAGTTTTTTAATAGAAAGAGAAATATTCTGAATGAAGAATTTCTAGTCCAGATGAATCACAGAGTGCAGAAGAGGTTTATGTGTGGAAAGGATATTTGCCTCTGAACGATGACGCATGAATGTCTAGTTAGACACAGTCGCCTGCTCCGCCAATTCTACTCCAGATCAATGGCTCTTCATTAGCATACAGGAGGTGTCAGACAGTTTGACATGTGCTGTGGCTTTGGTCCAGTGGAGCTAATTGGGTCAAATTACTGATGTAAGACAAGTTGGACCAGTTTTTCCAGAAAAGACACAAATAAAGCATTGGAATTCATAATGAATGAGCAAATGTACAAAATGTACCAGTGACATATCATTCAGACAGTCTATTAATGGTTGGTTTATATGATACTTTTATGGACGCTCTCCTCCACACAGCACAATTACACACAAACCCAGAAGGACACCGTGTCAATGAACTGATACAGATTCAGTGCGTAACGCTGAATGGACATAATGAGAGGACAATATGAAAGTAGGCTCATCACAATGGAAGCATCAATTAATTGACTGGTTCATCCCAACAGGACGAGATCCTCGGTTTATCTGGAGCGAAGCTTTAGCACAGGCGCTTGATATAAGAGCGAGAGAACAGAGACGTGATCAGACCGATTGTACTAGAAGTCAGTTACGTTAATTAGTACAGTGGTATTAGTGGGATTGTGGGTACAGTAGCAGTGGAGAACACCTTCAAAGGATGTGTGTAAGTGGAGGTTTCTCTCTTTTTTCAGTTTTTATGCTGTATGAATGAACTGCCGGGTGATGATGACAATTTTCCATCTTGACGGACAATAAAGTTGTGTATTATTATGTTGTAAAAGCAGGGAAGAAATCTATAATATCACCTGTCAATCAAACAGTTTTGATTCTCTGACATTGTTTCATTTTCGCTTGATGAAGTTTCTGTTGGCAGCTGACTTTATATCAAATCACAAAACTCACAAACACACATCACATGTCACAACCACTAAACCACCCACCAAAACACACATATACACACTCACACTGGTTGCACTGTATAGTATCTGGAGGAGTCTTCATATGATGCAGTATAATGGTTCTCCTCACCATTTGACAGCCTTTTGGAGCTAATGCCTGGTATTTTTTAGGTATGGTGTTGAAGCTCATGCAGAGTGTCATGTGCAACAAAATACTGAAAATGTGACATGACAATGTGACAATGACACCTATGTTTGCCTCAATCATAGACCCCCTTGAAATCTAGTTGAACTCTTACAGAGTTGAAAATAATAAACATTCCTACAGTCATCTTCATTTTGAGTAATAAAATGCTACCTACACTTCAGTTTTATATTTGAAAAATGTAAAATATTGATACCTTTCAGTAGAAAATTATTAATAAAAATGACATTCAGAGTCTTAACAAATAGAACTGAACCTATCGGCTAACCTATCGAACTGAACTGAGCCCGACCAATATATTGGTCAGCCGATATTATTGGCTAATATTGGCAATCAAAGATATATCAGTATTGGCATATGCTAACCGATATGTGCTGATTTTTTTAAAAAAGTTATATAGGCAGCATTTTATGTATTTGTATTGTATTTTCTTACTTCAAGTGTCATATACGTAGATGTACATATATTTTTTTAATATTCTATTTGTTTTATAAAAACATTTATAGTTATTAAATTCCCAGTAAATGTACTGTTTTGGTACACTGACATTTTATACAATAAAGTTGTTCAACTGTATAAATATAAAATGTGTTTGATAATCACATTTTAGGGATCATTGCAAAAAATGTATATCAATATCAGCCTAATATCAGTATCGGCATCGGCCCCACAAATCCAGTATCGGTCAGGTTGTAATTTGAATCTTCCACATGAGAATCATGACAATAATAAATATTTCATAGCTGAAATTTGTAGTTTTTGACACATCTTCTGAGTCCAGTCTGGACTATATTTTGCACATCAGGTAATGTTCCTCACGTGTTCAAAACAGCTGCTGTGTGAATAAATTCAAAGCAGTGATGATGGAGAGGCAGAAGCAATTCCTCTGATTACTGGCTGCTGATGTTTGTGTAAAACCGATTGTTTCAGGATTAGTGGAGGAGGGACAGATCCTTAAAAAGACACAGTTCTAGATGAAACCGGGTTGGTGGCCAGGGAGAGACACAGGTAATAGGGGATTATTACAACACAGCCAACATAATGACATTCAACCCCAAACATCCCTGTGAGACTGTGGCTGATTAACTGGGAATGCAGAGAGAGTGGGGTGAGACATGTAAACAAGACGAGGGGAAGGGGATCCAGATATAGATATAAATAAAAACAAGGAACAGCAGTGAGACAGAGGGAGGGAGACGACGTGAGCGAAGCCAGAAGAAAAAGGAGAGCCAGTGGAGGCCCCAGAGAGGAGAGAGAAAGAGAGAGAGGAGAGAGGAGCTGTGTTGTTCAGTGTGATTAACTCCAGAGAAAGAAGCCTGCTGGAGGACTTACTGAAATAGCTGCTCCCTATTAAAATAACTACTGCGACTGCCACTCACCTGGCTGCTGCTTAGCATTGCTAATGTACACGATAAGATGGTACATTACTTCACACACAGGATGCCTGATGCACCGTCAGAGAGAGTTTGTTTTTCCTCCAGTGAGACGCTGAATGTAAAAGTGAACGTGCTGCAGCTTTAAAAGAGCACTGCACCGATTTTACATGGCACTACGATAACACTGTTGGACTCATATAGTTTTCTTCCTTGTCAAACTCCTGGTGCCTACATTATTCATAATTGAGTGGGCTACAGAGGTTTACATTTCAAATGTTCAAACTTCCAGTCTTCAGCCCCAACCGACACTGATCAGTTTATCACATTTTGTGCAGCTCCATACTTTTGTTTCTTTTAATATTTTAAGTGCTTTAGGTGCAGCATTTGAACATGAATCAATCAGCAGATACATCTTTAATTGTTAGTTTCATGAAAAAATTCAAACTGGCTGCTATTAGCCTTTAAAGGACAAGTTCATAATTGTTCAAGTCTGTCTTAAAACAATTGTCAGGTGCCTATATGAACACTGAAAGAGAATCACACACCTACGGGCAATTTAGAGTGACCAATTAACCTGAGCTGCATGTTGTCCTCCTGTTCATACTGGATGTTAAAAAATATTGTGTCCAAAAATCTTTGTGTTTCCTCGGACAGTGTTTCCTTGTTGAGCTGTGGTGGGAGTATAGTAACAAAAAGAAGGACTTCGGCACTAAAAAGACTGTAATGTTGAAAGAAAACTTGATTTGACTCATTTGGACAGCTGAAGCTTCATATTAGCTTCAAATAGGAGGACTGTGGACTTTGACACCCATCATTTACATTATAAATGCATTATGAAGGGATCTTCTACTGGTCATTATGAACAGGAAAAATGATTATGATATGTTGGCAGTGTTCATTTGGTAACCTGACTGTTGTTTTAGGACAGACTTGAAAAATTGTGAACTGGTCCTTTACGCTACATTTTACACTGTGAGGCAACTACTCACTACTTCACTTTATGGCACAAAGAAATATTTGTCCATAGTACATACTACAGTATTTGACTGCAATGGCAGAGGATGAAAGCACAGATGTACAGTATGTACATATTGGCAGTTGCACACATGGCCACAGAAGTTATAGTGTGTGGATCCACACAGAGGTCACGCTGAACCCTTTAGCAGAGGCAATTCCCAAAAGGACAAGCTGCAAAACTTGCTGCAACTGGAGCTTGATGAGTACTGATTGTACCACTACCATTAGTGTGATATAATGTCTACCAATTAACTGCCACTTTATTCTCATATAATTAGCTACAGTAAAGGCATCGCTCTGTGGATAGCAGTGTTGGTAGGTCAGTCCACCACTTTGGTTCTGACTAAAATATCTGTAGAACTAATGGATGGATTGTACACAGGCATTCCTGGTGTCCAGAGAGTGATGCCCAGTAAGTGGAGACTGTATTGTAACCATGACGACAAAGGTCAATTTTAACTCAAACCACGATTGTAATATTGTTTTTTTAGTAAATTATCTCAAGTTATTGGATGGATTATTTTGGAATATAAAATTCATGGTGCTCAGAAAATGAAACCTCTGTACTTTGCCTACTCTGATCCATTGACTTTAGATTGAGGTTCATAGTGGAATGCTTCTACAGCTGTTTGATTTGGATGGATGAACCCTTTTTATCTATCACCATCAAAAGTTCAGTTTGTCCAGTCCTTTGGTTCATCTATATGACAACAGAGAAAAATATATATATTGTCCTTGGTGGTAAAACATCCTCTGATAATCCAATCATCTTAACTCAGCATAGCAGTGATGCTGTCACACACAACGCACACACTGCATGAGAGTATTTTTGTTATGTTTCTAAGTTTTAGACAGAAGCAGCAAATCTTCGTCTATGCTGGAGTTTCTGAAGGTTTTTAGATTTCTGCTTCTACGCTCTTCCCCTCCTCGTCATAGATAGAAAAGCTTTGTACTCATGCACTAAGACATCTCTCATACACTGATTCTCTCAACTTCTTGTGTGTTTGTGTTTCTTCTGTCTATATGAGAACCAGAATCCATTGAAACATTCACAGTATTCACGCTATTTTCACCTCCATCTATTTCAGTTTAAGCCTAAGATGGCATTTTTATATGGCTGCACAATTACATCAAGAAGAAAACTGCATCATCTCCAGCAGACGAAAACCGTCCGAGACGTCTGGACACAACACAACAATTTCCTGACAAAATAGAAGCTCTATGATTGGCTGGTGTAATGGAAAATGTTGACACCTCGACCTTTTACGGCTACGGGTTAGAAAAGTCGGCGGCTGAGTAGAAATCGATGGCTGGACTTCATCAATGGATTTTATGTCTCGTGTCGTAAGGTTGAGTTGTTCTATTTTTCTCCCTTTCATTCAGAGTTCAAGATTCAAGATTAAACTTTTGTTGATCGATGTGGAGGAACTGAAGTGTTTGAGCAACGTCATAGAATTTAAGAAAATTGACTTTTAAAAAAAAAGGATAAAGTAGCTACTGGAGATTTCTGACTTTAGACTGAGACTGGAGATTTTAGACTGAAAATGTTGAAAGAGAAACCAAACTGTGTGTTATATCTATCTCTTCTTGTAATCAGTCCATACACTGATGTGTCCATCCATCAGTCAATGACCCCGACACTGGGTCATTCAGTACTTAGTGTAAGTGTACAGCTCTATTTGTTTTTGTTCATGCACCCATTATCCATCCATCCATCTATCCATCCATGTATCATTTATCAATCTGTCCCATCCTCTTCCCCTTCAACATCATCCATATTCTGTGGATTTTTATGGACATTGATCTAATAACTATTTATACATCTTCTCTTTTTTCTCCCATTCTCTCACTAACACACACACACACACACACACACACACACACACACACACACACACACACACACACACACACACACACACACACACACACACACACACACACACACACACACACACAAACACACACACACACACACACACACACACACACACACACACACTCATTCACAACCTATATAAAACATAAAACAATGATTTGTCCTATATGTTGTTGGCTATAAGTGCCTCTGCCCCATATAGAGAGCTGGAGATGTTGTTTGGCCTTTTTTGGAAAACTTTATAGGGGATGTTAAAGAAGTATGTGCAAAAAATCTGACATTTATTAACAAAAAACCCCCACCCAAAAATGTGTTTCTCTACTTGTTCCTTCAGTTGGATGTTTGAGCTTCACTGTGCATAATGATGTAAGTTCAGTTTGACACTAGAAGCTGCTTTCACATTCATCTGCTGAAAGTGGAAAGTCTCTTAAATTAAACTGAGTGATGTGTAAATTTTGGACAAACACTGAGAGTGGACTTCACAGTGATGAAGGAGACATCTCGCATCCAAGAGGCTACGCTTTTGAAATGAAAATATTTGTATAATGAGGGGAGAAGGAGTGGATGTGATTTTTACCAAGATAATTCAACTTTTTTAAAAACCATATCACACACAAGTATTCCACACAGAGATTTTTATATATCTTAAAACATGTCTGGGGGAATCTGTAATGAAACAGAGGCAAAAAATAAACTCGTTGAAATTCAACAAAAATAACTGAAGCTTATGCAAAAGAAAAAACAAACAAGCAAACAAATAAAAATGTGCAGCCTCACAGCACTGCTGCCACCACTTTACCTTCCCTGTCTCAAATAACTGGAACCCACCACCTGTTCAGGTATGTATATTTTGAAAATATATATGGCATCAAATCACACAAAATAATTAAGAGAGCATTAATTTAAGATGTCTTTGTGTATAGGCACACATGCACAGCCATGAATACACCAATTCTACATTTACTGCAGAACAATTTTACCTCTTCTCCCACTTTTTAATAGAGGAGATAATGATGGAAACCCCCCACTGACAGAGCAGCTGATCTACCTTCAACATCACAGGCAGACAGGCAACAACACAGTGGGATGACCCTTCTTCATAATCCTGTCAAACAAAATAAATCTACATATATCAACAGGCTTATGTTCTGTTTCTGAGATAATGAACAGATTAACAACAATAATGAATATAATCTATAATTAATAATGAATGATTGGGGAACAGGGCCAACCTTTTCATAAAATGTTATGCAGTAACATCTAATGTTAATGAAAGGTTACACCTTCACACCTTCCAAGACACTGGCTGAACTGCTCATAACTAGATGCAAATAGACATTACTTTTTTCATTGGACTACAAAGTAACAACAGTAACAATATAGATACTGCATCTCATAACTTTTTAATCAGTATTTAGTGATAGCACATCCCTAAGACTGTCTCTGAGATTTGGGCATTTATGCTGGATTGTTCCAGTATCCAAGAACACACTATTTTTCACATTCCTAGAGCATCTGCTAATGGATGAATGGATGGAGGTTAAGGATGTGATCTAATGAGAAAGATCAATTAGTACAATATTCCGCTGTATCATGTTAGTAGTAGTGTTGTAGTTAGTTGGTAGGCGGTGTCTAAGAGAAAACAGCTCAACAGGAACAAGTAGAGAGGATTATTTCACTACGTACTCCTGAACAACGTGTTTCATGATGGAGTATGACAAGTTAAACTGAGACATGTTCAACTTGGACCGTGGAGAAAAGCTCCCAAAAATACACTGTGCTCTGTACAAGACGATTACAATTACACGAGGCGTTCTTATGCAAATACATGGTGACACAGGATGTTTCTATGCAGATTTATGGTAAAGTTAGAAGGTGTTATGGAAATTTATGGTGATGCAAGTGTTTTATGCAAGTTTCACACAGTGCCTTGCACAAGTCGTTGTGATAGCATCCTTGTAGGTCAAAATTAGATTCAGCACCCGCCACTCATACTGTAGATAATGTGATTAAATTTTCTGCTATAAATGTATATACTTATAATTATAATTTAATCATTTAAAAAAGCAGTCCATGGTGGAATAATGATATTTTGGGTAAGGTACAGTAACTTCCCATTCCCTCAAATGGGAAAATGTGTCCAAACTTCTGACTGGTACTGTATTAAAGCACAAAAAAATGCATGTTGCACCTTTAAAATGACACACTCTTTTAGAGTATACATTCAGTAAGATGACCACTGAGGTATGACTGGTTTTTAGGTATATAGGTTTTCGGCCAAAAATGTAGGCTACAAAAAACAAAAAGAATGGGACAGGACAGGGTGTGAAAGCTGTGAAGGCGGGAAGACACAAAGACTTCCAGGAAATGAGATTCATTACAATTCTCTCTAGAAATTAAGCCGGTAATGGACGAGGCAGCGTCAGGGCTGATTTGTATCTGTTGAGGAGAGTTCGGGGCCGGGGACGAGGCCCTTCAAATTGCTAATCAAAGCCGGCCAAGAAGACTGACAGCTATTCTCAATGGGTGTCTGCACAGAGCTCACTCACTTCTATAAGTGTGTGTGGAGTTGTAATAGGCCCAAATGAAGCTGGATATTTGCATCTCCTTTGATTTGATAAAGGTCACCGCTGACAGGGAGGTCCAGGGGGGACTCAGCAGACAGAAACACACACACACACAAACACACTACCCTGATTGGAGACAATAGTATTACACTCTTTGCTTACCCTGCCTTGTGTCGAAATCATTCAAACTAAAACACTTAATATATTTATTCTTCTTTAGCTCTCGTTGTACTATTCAGTTTCCATTTAGCATAAAGTCTGTTTAGATAGCATTCATTTATTCACATATTATTCTTTATTTAGTCTTTATTTACCCCTGAGTTTTCCTTCTTCCCTTTTGTGAATTTGCTGCTCTATTGTATTTCTGTTTTTCTCAATAAAATGACTATTCATCTCAACAGTTCCTAAACATCTCCCTCTCTCTGCCTCCAACTCTCCACATATTCTATGAAAACACAAAAACTTTGGCAGTCAACCAATTTTTCTGTTTGTTGTGTCCGCCTGTCCTAAAATGCTTTAGTATAAAAGTTGTTTCCCCTCAAGTGCAAATCAATTACTGTATAATAAATGGCTGTGACCCATAGCAAAAAGACTTTAAATGTTCCTCTGCTTGTCGTTTTTTAACCATACTCTCTCTATAATGGTACTTCTTGAGGAAAGGAAGCCACAAAATAGGTTTACTATGCCTGAGTGAATTGAATGATATTCGTGTGTGTGTGTGTGTGTGTGTGTGTGTGTGTGTGTGTGTGTGTGTGTGTGTGTGTGTGTGTGTGTGTGTATGTGTGTGTGTACAGGAATGTTGTGGCAGTCCTGAACTCTGATTCAGCCCCTCTGGGCTCTGCTGCCCTCTTTGCCTTTGCTTTTTCTAATTGGCCGACAGAGTGCAGCCAAACAGTCAGAGGAACATCACTAATCATTCACCTGACCGACTCTAATAACTCCGCTGTCCCTCTCTGTCACCATCTCTCATTCTGCACCTATGGACTGGCTGTGACTTTGTAATCACCTCTGGCTAGTTTTGATTGTTGGTTCTTTGTAATATGTTCATATCGGTTTGATGTAACTGTCCCATAGACTGTAAAAAAAATAATGGATGTAGCCACTGTGACATAACCCACTGGTTTATAGACTTCTGTTTTAAAGCCTCAAGTTTGCATTTTGACCATCGCCACCTTGGATTTTTGGAGCCAGAAGTGACCATATTTGGACGAGAGGGTGGGACTGAACTAGGAGGGGGGGTTCCGGTCCTCTGACATAAGGCCAACGCGGAAGTAACTTAAAACTGCATTCTATCAAAAGGCCACCAGGGGGCGACCGTTTTGGTGTCAAAAGGACTTCCGTCTCTATACAAGTCAATGGAGAATTCACCATCTTCTCACTTGATTTCTAACCTCAGTAAACGTTTTCAAAATGTGTTTATGGTCTCAATCGCTAGTTTAAGCCTTCTTCAATACAGTATGATGTTCATTTGTGATATTTTTGCCTCCCTGATTTTATATTTGACGATAAAGCAGGGTATGCATTAGGGCGTGGCTACGTCGTGATTGACAGGTTGATTGGTTCACAGGTTCAGGAGGGCGCCTCATGCCCCTCCTGATGCCCATATAAGTAGAATCCGTGTTTTTATTTTTCCCGGCATGCACCTGAAATTTTCAAGATGGCGTTGCTCAAATCCGATACTATTGGCCTCAAAACAGCAGTCCACAAACCAATGGGTGACGTCACGGCTGTTACGTCCATTATATATACAGTCTACGGTTAGGACACAGTTTTATTCTTGTAACACTGCTTTATTTTGGAAAGCACAGGTGAATGATGTTGTCCTGCCAATAGGGACATCAGATCAGAAAATGAATATAGAGGACAGTTACAGACAATGAACTTGGCTGTTGTTTCATTTGGAAGACTTGTTGGGTTTGAAGTATAATGGCTGTACACTGTGTCTATGCCTTTCTCCAACTAAATTTTGAGCTCAAATCTCCAAACTGACAACAAATAAAGCGATTTCTTTTGTTTGTTTCCTGGGAACTGCAGCCTTTAAAGCACTTGCAGTGGTTGGTCGGCATCAGCTGGTTCATTCATGTATCACAATGCCACCTGCTGACTACTAACATCCAATCATATCCATGCAGTATCTTGATACCTCTCATTATTACTCAGCTTTTGGTATTTTGGATTTAACTAAGATTTAATGTTCATGTATGTCAATTACTGAGGGATTAGTTCTTCCAGCAGAAGCCTATCCCTTTTCTGCTACATTTAACTGTATAACCATAAATAAATGGTCTATTACTTGATGTAAGTATCTTTGACTGAACAGCAATTTAATGTATTAATGAAACCCGTTCAACCTTTTCAGTATGTGCCATGTTATCCTGAAACACTCAACATATTTGCATTAACATTTGCGCTGCAATAAGGTTCTCGTCTATTCTCAGTACTAACTTCAATTTAGTGCTCCATTCATTGCTGGATGGTGAGAGCCCCAGCAGTCATTTAGATTATGTGTAAACAAACCACAGTGCTGTAGCTGAGACATTCACATATTCCAGCTACTCTATTTAGCTCTCTAAAAATACAGATATGGATATGAGCTTATCCCAGCGACTGTTAACAGGATACAGTTTACATGCATCAACCTTTACTTCAATATCAGGGTAAATGCACTCAGCAAAAACAATCAATGTCAGAGTTGTTTTATGGATTGCTTGAAGCCATTCTGCTCGTTCTCCCTAGTATTAACCAACAGCTGGTCAACTGGTTAAGTGGCAGACATGCAAGCCAGTCAGTGATCAATATGGAGCTGAGTAAGCCTCATACTGTTTTCTGAATTACTGCTGCACTTTGGCTCAATCGCAAAATAAAATAGTTATGAAAGAATCATGATTGTTGTCACAAAGCTACAATGATTTATTGGGAACCATCTACTTAAAGTGGAAGTATCATGCACATTTCTCTATTTATCTTATACTGACCCTTTAGGCAGCCCATCAGTTCAGCCTCTGTCTCAAACAGTTTAGTGCCTATCTTTTTAAGACCACTCCTCCTCATTAGCCCATTCTTTTCTAATTGGACAGCTTCTGGAAGCTGCCCCTTGACCATGAATGTACAATAAGATCTGGATTTTTCCCATTTGCAATATTGGCTGCAGCCAGAAAAGCATTTTCCCTATTGACCGCTGTTTTAAAGAGATGTCTGTAAAACTAGACAGGACACCTACAACTGCAAATACGGTAAATTATGAGTCTTTCTATTGTGAATTTTTGATCCATGAAGGTTTTGTATTTGTAAACTTTCCTCAAGCCTCAAAAGTGATCCTAAAATCTGTGACATCATCACAGTGTAAAGTCTATGGGCCGAAAAGGGACTTGCAGGTTGAAAAACTCATATGTGTTGGTCTGCAAACCTCCGGAAGTAATCCCCCAAAATTATAAAATGTTTTGGGGGAGCTATTATTTGATTGATTTGAGTCCAATATCCAGATCTTATAATGCATCCATGCCCTCAACAGAATTCCCCCAAACCCCATGGAATAGCGCCGGCCTGTGAATCCAATTTGACATAGTGGCCAAACCATGTAATAACAACTTCTAAGTCCATCACGTGATGCACTCTGGCCCCCCTCATATTACATTCCAGATATCATATATATGGTATTTTCCATTTGGTCCAATAACACTTGGAAAGTCTAAAACAGCCACATGATGGAAGTTAGCCGTCTCAACCACCATCTTTGAGTCCGATAAACAGTTCTTATTACATCCATTGCTCCTCGGTCTCTATGTAAACCAAGAGTAGTAGTAGTAGTAGTTTACTTGAAATGTAAACTTCAAGCCTGCAACAACCTTAGCCACAAAGGCTACTAACAGACAGCCATTTGCAGGCATATGCAAACAATCTGATGTCATTGTGAAGAGGAAACATTGCAAACAAAGCATTCAGAGCAGGTTGAAGTCCTGCTTTTGACTTGCAGGGAACATTTTTGCATGTGTTCACCTCAAGTTTTGAACCTTTGAGCATGTTTAATACATTCAACTTTTTAACGGTATAAAAATAACTAACAGCATGATTTGACCCCTTTAAAGCTGCATCAACTTTGTACCATGGCAGCTCCAAAACTGAAACTGAAATCCAGTTCCAAGAAACTCGAAGTTCTTTTTTCAACTTATTGGTTGTTACGGCAAAAACAAGAAGTCTATGGGCTCTACACATGATGCTGTTCTTGCAGCAAATCTCAAGACAGGTGTATTGTTACATACTTGTGCAGGTTCATAAAAATGTTGTGTCCAAGGTGTCTTCATTTGTTTTTTTCTGCACCACTACAAGGATAAAGAATCCTTTGCAGAAATCTAATTCATATATGCACAATACACACAAGAACAGGGACTCCTCCAATGGCCATTTTTGCCTTTTGGTGCATGACAACAGAAACATAAAGCAAAGTGTCACCTCTAGTTCACTTATTAAAGCAGCAGCCGACGCATGACCTTATATGTTCTCCGCTATGTTAATGCGTGAGGGGACAGACAGCAGCAGAGGAAGATATTTAAATTATTCTCCAGGCAAACGAAATGGAGTCATAGCAAACAGTTCCCCACGTCACATCTCATATCAACAAATCAAACCCCACCACCCCAAGGAGCGCTGTGAAGTCAGCAACATTTACTCCGGTCACAACATGTGGAGCACAAAATGTCTTTGACTGTAAACGTTGTGTCAGTCTGTCAGATCCTCTGCTATGTTGTTGTGTGGATGTGGCACCAAGCGGGTTCAGTCCTGCAGCATCGCAAACATCAGGCTCGCTCATTAGTTTAGTGTTGTGAACTCACAGCGTGGGCTGTCAAGGTTGGTGCACGCAAACCGTTCTCACACACTACACCGCACACTAACAGACTGCATTAGCAGATAAAAGACAAAGGATTGACAGCTGACACCTCAGGATCAAGCATTCACGCCAATGCAAGAAAGAAGAAAGAAAGAAAAACTTGCACCTGACACATAAACATCACATAAATGCTGCATCACCAAAAGTGCAACTTATACTATTTAACTTCCCACCAACTTCGCTTTTGTGTGTGTTTTCTGTGCTTGTTACAATACACACTGTACACACTGTCGCACAAGCATCATGTCGAAATGACAAGACATACACACACGCTGAACCCCCGACCCATTGCTTCATGAGGGGTTTTTAATTTGCAATTACCTTGTCCAGCTCTCTGAGGTATAAACTCTTTATATTAGAATGTGGTCCAATGAGACCTGAACAAATGACAGCACACACACACACACACACACACTCGAACCTGTGAAAACACAGAGTCCAGTGCATACTCCTGACCACATAAATGCAGATAAAACATTGCCTGAATTAACATATGCAATTGGTATTCATTAAAAGGCCCATGCATAAGAAAAGGCTTCATCAAACTGAGACTGAGATTAACTTGTAAAATATTGGAATTGCAGTTTCATTGAAATGTTCATTTTGAGAAATCAGCAAAAGACAATCATCTGCAACTGTCAGCAAAGAGACTACATATCATCTCCATTTTGATTTCATTGTGTTTAATTTGTTGATCCCCATCGTTCGATAAACTGTAAAAACATGTAAATATGTAGCGCGGGACTGTTACACAAAGTAACACCAGTGGCTGAATACAAAAGATCCACATGCCACGAACATGCATGTATGCAGAGCTCCTTTCATGATGCACTTTCATGACATTACACTCTATAAGCAGAGATCGATGGACTGATGTTTGTAATCAATCAGCTTCCTGTTCAAAGTATGCGGTCAGTCTGTTCGTCCCGGAGGTGCTGACCTTACAAATGTCTGACCCAAACCTCCTGCACCCCGTCAGGGCAGCTGAAAGAGACATCTGTCAGGAGGCACTAACGCTACACTTTGTGTGTGTACAGTATGTTACACCATTGCTTCCACGATCATTAGAAAATAATTTCGTGGTTTTTTTTTCAAATTCTGATGTCTGTGTTTCAGACTTACAGTCTCTACTTAATCCTTGAAATATTTTGATGTTTTAGAAACATGTTTATATGACAAACATTAATTAATATAGAGCAGAAAAATCATTGAAAGTTGTACATAAGAGTTATTTTCATTGTTTTGTGAAGTTAAGGCCAAAATATATTCCAAGGCTCCTTTAATATAAACTTCCATGTGACATAATATGAAAAATGTGCTGAGCCCTGATGGTCAAACTTTACATTTTATTGCATGTTGCTGTCCATTAAATTTGACATATACAATAGTACTGCAAAATGTTCCAGTTGTTTTATTTCATTATTTTAGGGGCCACAGATCAGCAATAGAACAGCAGGTTTAAAGGCACATTAAATAAAATTAACTGGCCTAAGTAGATGAATTAATGGTGCATGACGTTGGCTAACTCTCTGAAGAACCTATGACCTTTATTCTGTGTTCCTGCATACACACATTGAGACTGGGCTGTGTTAGTCACCTGTAAATGTCGGGATGTGCAATCGTCACTCATGCGATGAACAGGAAATGCCAGGAACAGCAATTGCCCGAGACGGTCACACAAAGCCGCTCACACACACAGTGTGCGGACCTGTGACCTGTAACTGAGCATAATGAAAAACAACAGAAGCAGCCTGAGCCTTTGATATGTACAGACCAATACAACACTGACTGATGTGTGGTTGTTAGATGCTGCTGGGCACTCCAGACCTAACTCCTTTCTCCATAGTAAACGTATTTTTTCATACATCAAGTAATAACACTAAGATTAGCATGTTAATTAAAATTATTGAATTTTAAAGTCTGTTCTGCACTAGGAGTCCCCAGTCATTTGTTTTTTTCCAAACCCTTAGTAGGGATTTATTCATCTCATATCGTGCCTAGCATTAGTGGATCATAAAATATTGGGTATGGAATTAATCTGCAGATGCTTCTGTTCAAGATAAGACCAAACTTTTCTATGGATGTCAGTTTTTGAGCCACAGCAAAGGGCCAAAATGTGGACTACAACTAACTAGGTCTATGCGACTGCTGGAAATGCCAATGTCATCACATGTATCGTAAAATGGTGAAGACTGCTGAAAAGACAAAGTCTAAGCTTTACAATATGCTAAGGAATATTATCAATATTTTTTTGAATTCACAACGCATCCCACTCTCAAGGTACTGAATATTTCCAACACAACCAAACACCTGATATTCTCAAGGCTTACGCTGCATCCTGACATACAGCGTGCGAACCGGCGCGCCAAACTGTCGATGACGATTTATAAGTATATTCCAAACCAATCAAATTATTGAGGGGCATAAACAAACTTCTGGTGCTATTTTTAGATTCCTGACATTTCCTAGTTGACGTTTTTGACATCTTGGACACATGCTGAGTGAGTAAAATGTGAAATGGTGTTTTGCTCAATTAATTTTTCCTCGTTCATGCTTGCTGTTCTCTGTTCTCTCGGTTCTCTCTCTGCTAGCTAGCTTGTAGCAGCGTGTACATTTCAACCAATAAGAAGTGTTTAGGGGCAGGACACGGCATCGAAAATTTGATCCAGATAGAGACATAGCGAGCGATTTTTTGAGGGGTGGGCGTCATGGCTGGACAGGGGGATATCAGGAAAGGCTGATTGAAAACTCATGCATTTTAATCACTTTTTCTCCCTCACATCGCTGTATGTCAAGATGCGGTGTTACACCTTAAGTAGAGAATTACTCAACAGCAGTAGTGATTTACTTTAGTTGATCCCACCTCCATTAAAAGGTGCCTTTAAATGATTCAAAAGCTTCCAGATGACATGTCACATCTTCATGTTAATAGTTTAAATAAGAAAAGCTTGGAGTTACTTTGAGTAGCATCTCTCTTTTGGCAGCGGCTAGCCACCAAGCTAACATGTCCCACACCTGTCTGTATACTGAATGCACACAGAGACCAAACTGATATCAACCCTCAGTCAAAACCCCGCTAAAACAACGAACAAACTGAGTCCTAAAGAAAGAAATGTTAAAATATGAAAGAATTAATTGTTAAAGAAATGTTTAGAATAATTAGAAACAAACGCATTAGCCATGGTAGCAGCTGTGTGACCATACACACAGCAGGGGCTTTGAGCTAAATGCTAACTCTAGCATACTAATGTTGATGAAGCAGTTAAATGATTACCAAGTCCAACATCTTCGTCTAACGTATTAGCATGCTAATATTTGCTTGTTAGCACCAACCACAAAGTACAACTAAGCTTATGGGAATGTTAGTTTTGCAGATATTTAGTCATAAATCTTTTGGAAAATCTGAAAGTTTTGACTGGATAATGATGAGAAGTCAGGAGATCATCAAAGTGATTACACTTCATCTTGATGGAGACATGATTGTCTGTACCAAATTCTATAGATCCATCTAATAATTTCTGAGACATTTCACTCAAAACCACAATGTCAACCTCATGTCTCTAAAGGAAAAGTCAGTAGGATGCATCCTCTCTGCACCATCAATGTCTGAATACGATTCAAAGAGAATCCATCCGATATATCCAATATTTCAAACTAGATCAAAGAGAAAAAAATAATGCTTAGACATACTAGCATCAGAAAAAAGCTGAATGCTTGTAGAGTTTTGTGCTCAATTTTTCAGGATGTTTCTCACATGGATTTTGTAGTTAAAGTTGACCACATGGGATTTTCCCCAGTAACGCACGAGGTAATGTCTTGACTTTTTGAAATGTAGCCCTCCAGCATGAGTTCATCTACTGTTTGTAGAAGTTTAAAGGTCACACTCTAACCAACCTCCTCCTTTTTATTTCCCAAGGCCCCCTGCGCACAGCAGCATCAAAGCCTCGCCTGGATCAATTCATTAAGGGGCTTCCCTCTGATCACAGCCCTGCACGGCTCCCTCAGCTTCAACTGGAGTACACTGACACACACACTGAAAACACACATTTACACATACACACACACATACACACATATACACAGACAGAGACAAACCAAGCCCCACCAGCAGCAATTTAAGTTGTTTTTTAATGCTCAAAATACTTTTTAATAGAAGTGATACGTCACCTTCCTTTTATCCTTGTTTCATATCTGCTCAGCTCTCATATCTAAATTAATGAGACATTCAGGTTTTTAAATCACTGCAGTTATATGAGCAACATTTTGTGCAAGGCTGATCCAAACTGTGTCAGAGTCTTGCAATATTTCAGCATTGTTTTACCCCTAATGAGATTGTTTTTTTGTTTGGAAGTATACAGTATCAGAGAATAGAGCAGTAGAAGTGGAACAGCGTGTATATATCATTATCTAAATGTAAAAAGATTGCAGCCGTTATTTCATTGTAGAGTGTGAAAGTTCATTCTCTCTGCTCAAGCTCCACTTACTAGCATTTCCTGAAGCTTTATAGCATGGCAACTTCATGACACGTGACCAAACACCACTGACTGTCAAGGAAGGCAATGAGATGCTGTTGAAAGCCCTGGAAAAAGCCAGTGAGTGGACATTGAGATCAGATTTCTTTTTCATTTTAGTTTTTGTTCGAGTTGCCTTTTCTACATCTGCATCATCTTTTTCTCTTTTTAGCAATTTACTACATCTCCCAGAACTCCCAGAAATACAGATAAGAGAGATTAAATGGTAGTGATCAATTTAATAAGACCAAGAGAAGGTGGCTTTCAGAACAAACTTGCTAAAGTGGAGTCTGATTACAGCAGTGTGCTGGTTGGCTGCATTCTGGTGTATTTTCTGCATCTACAGGTGTATTGCAGAAATGAGTGTCTGTGCCTCGTTTACAGTGATTCACACACTGTGCGACTGGTTTGGCGGCTCTTGAAAGAAGCCTTTTGATGTTTCAGATGACTGAAAACTCCTTTGTGTCTGCCTGAAATTATCTGAAAGTGATATTTGTCCAATTATCCATCTGAATCATAAACATTCACCAAAATAGACCCAAAACTGCAAAGTACACAAGCGACGGCTGGCGTGAACATGTGTTTTAGGATTATGATTTTTTTTTCCATTAACACAAAGCCAAAAAATGAATATTCATAGATGCTGTGAAGTCATCAAATGAAATATTCAACATGTTCGGGATATTCAAAGTGTCTACTAATGAAGGGGGCAACATTGCTCTCGTAAATCAGAGACCTGCAGGCACTTTGTGAATCTAGTTCAAGATGAACATTAATTCAATAGGATTATTTAGAATCCATTCAAACAGCATCTCTGCTTTTGAACCACACACAGAGCACCACTTTGTTTTCCTGTTTTTATCAAATAAAACACAAAACACGCCATGCTTTCTTATTTAGATGCCTTGTCATGTCTTTTCACACAGGTGCTAAACCGACAGAAACCAAAATGAAAGTGACATTTTCATTGGCTGCTAGTCCATCTTGTTTGTGCTTTAGGCGAGAAGGCAATTTGGGCATGTACAGGATTTCCAGAGCCGCCGCACACAACCACAAATCAAGGAGATGCTAGATGCAAAACATAAAGTAAATGAAAACAAGTCAGAGCACCTGCACACCTATTTCCATGCAAACACATCGTTTATTTTCTAAGCTTTCTGCCACAAAGCACAAGACAGAAAACAGAGCTCATTAATTATCAGTCAGCACACCTGAAGTGATAGAAGATATCAAACACACTTCATAGGGTGAAACATTCAGGAAAACCACAAAGCATTACATTCAAATATGCTCACTTTTAAGTTTCTTTGACAGGTAATGTTCTGTAACTATCCAAACACAGCAGAAAGGAAACATGATATAGAAGTGTAAACCTAAAAATGCAGTTCTTGACTAAATAAGCAACAAAGTTCAAGTTGAAAATTAACTCAATTCATAGATATCCCACAGACTTTACTCATGAAATTCAGTTAACCTGTCAAAAGGAGCACAACATTGGTGTTTAATGTCTACTGTGGCTGTAGAGGAAGCTTTCTAAAGTTGGAGGGGGGAAAAAACTGTGGGGAGTTTCGTTGTATACTTACAATGACAATAAAGATCTATTCTATCCTATTCCATGAACGTTTGAACCAACTTTCAAACCAATCTATTTAATAAATTATTTGATAGATAGATATTTCAATCTAGACCAGTGATGGACCAACAAGCCAACTGACATTGCCATCCATAGATGTTGCTAACGTGATTTTAAAAATCATATATAGATGAATTTATGGCCACATTTTACTGGGATGTGTAATATTCAACTAGTCCTACCTACATACTATATTGTGGAAATTTTCACTCTCTGGAACCAAGTACCGCAATGACTTCCTCGAAGTTCATTCCGAAAAAATTCAATCCTGTATTTCCTGTCTCAATAAAAGTATTTCCATGCCATGAAATCACACGATGAAACGCCTGATGCTCATTCGGGTTGCTGTTGGCTTGGTGACCTTCTGCACATCGCCATCCAATCAATACTCAGCGCTCGCTCTTACATAACACACATCTGTCTAGTTATACTGTATGTACACTCTGCATTTCACATCATGGAGTCATATCAACCAGCCTTCACTCATTTGATTTGCTCTTCCCTTCATCATCCTCACCCCATTATCATCCATCCATCTCTTCCTTCATTCTTCCATCTTCTACCTGTCGCCTCTCTGCTCCCTACATCCACAGCCCAAAACTCTCGCCTCACAGTTTTTCTTCCTTTTACTTTCTTTTATTTGCACACAGTACTGGTAAAAGAAATAAGGCACAAACTTGAAGAGTGGAACGTTTTTTTTAATTGAAATCGTTGTGTGTGTTTAACAATACGTGTTTTGTAGATATCGTAACTGCCTCTCAGTAATGTGCACCTTTGCCAAAATGATGATGGATTGAAGTTTAGTGTACAATGTTTAATATTTGTCTTCAGGTCACTAACCTCTGTTGTGCCTCCTCTCCAGGGTGTTGGGGCTAAAAGAGATCCCAGGGTATCTGAACACCAATTTAAAGGTTCCAGGAGATACCATGTGGTAATTAGTGTAGGGGTGTATTTTAATATTCTGTCCAAGTGTTTTTATGATTCTATTGTAATGTGTAACATAAATTAAGATCCTGCAAACTATTAGACGGTTATTCTTACCAAGTCTTCATTGTGGCTGAAATAAACACCTTCTGTAACTAACCTCTGCCCCGAGCCTCCTGCTTTTAAAAGTCCATCCCAACACCGTCTTTATCTCTCTTTTTTCTCACATCTTTTGGTCCTCAGCCAATCGTTTCTTCCTCCGATGTCCCACCTCTCCCTCCCCCACTCCGTTCCTCCCTTTCTTCTTTCTTTCTTTTCTGTCGGCCTCCTCCCCACTGCCCTACATTCACTCTTCTTCTTTTCATTCCCTCTATAACACTCTCCCTATCTCTATTTGCTCTTTCTTACGATGATATTCAGCATGCAATAGAGCAAAAATCAGAGGAAAGTGGAGGAAGCGCGGCGAGTTTTGCTCCAGAATGACAAGACATAAAGGAGGGGATTTTGGTAGAGGCGATTAGCGGAAAGCAAAACAAAAACCTCTTGTCAATCTGGCTTATAATTCCATTAAAATTGTACATATGGTAGTTTACTTTGAGAAAAGCGCTTATAATTAGCCTCGGCAGAGGCATCTGTGTGAGCGTGATAGTTTGTGCACATATGGCAGGTGTTTATCTGCACTTTTATACTTTTTTTCCCCATGTGCATGTGTGCGGATATGTGTCTGAACGTGTGTGTGCATGCATGTGTATGTGGGTCCGTGAGCGGCAGTCTTAAGCAGTGTGCTCTCTCCTGGACTCCTGGTTTTGGCATCTCCTGATCTCCTGCGCAGGTTGGGATTTAAACAAAAAAAGACGGCAAAGCTGGAGTTGGACCTGCTGACTGCTGAATCCTTTGTATGCAAACAGACGCTCACAACGCACACACATGCACACACACACAAACAAACATACACACACACACACACAAAACAGAAATCTGCAAACAAGTGTGCTATATATGCCCAAGGCGTGAGGGGAGGGTGGGGAAGAGACACTAAGAGACAGCAGAAGTAAGGATGGCGAAGTGGGAATGAGGGATTGGTGGTGGGATGTGTGATGATGCTGTGTGTGTGTGAGGGGGGTGGGGGGGCAGGAAAAGCAGGAGAGAGAGACGGGAGGAGTGATAAGTAGATGATGAGCAGGAGTGACCGCAGCAGATGTTAACTGTCCTCCGTCTGCCGAGCAAACACATTCGACATGCAGTGACACACTCGCAAACACACACACACACACACACACACACACACACACACACACACACACACACACACACACACACACACACACACACACACAAAAATAAACAGGGATGGAGAGACCAAAAAAAGACCAAAGAAAAAAGATAGAAAGTGATTGTAATGACTCATTTACATCCATATTTCTTTTCCCCCCCCCCAACCTCTTTTATGTTTTTCCCACGTTTCTCTCCTTCTTATTCTCTCTTTCCAAGCTTTTTTCCTCTGGGGATGATGGTAGATGCAGCTGGATATAACCCCCTCCATCCCGCACTCCCCCACCAAACACACACACAAACCCTCTCTCTCTCTCTCTCTCTCTCTCTCTCTCTCTCTCTCTCTCTCTCTCTCTCTCTCTCTCTCTCTCTCTCTCTCTCTCTCTCTCTCTCTCTCTCTCTCTCTCTCTCTCTCTCTCTCTCTCTCTCTCTCTCTCTCTCTCCTCTCTCTCTGCCTATCTGAGAGAGAGAGGAGTGGTAAACAGGAGGAGATCTCATTTGGTTCCTGAACTGTTGCCGTGCTCAGTGCAGCCACACACACATATACACACACACCCACACACACACACTATCACTCAATCCCTCTCATACAAACACATACTGTATATGCACACACACACACACACACACATACTCACACAGCACACAGGGGTCTTGGCAGCGAAAGATCCTAACAGTGCTGGACCACTCCGGACTCGCACCTGCCAGCACTGACTGAGCAGCACTTGAAGAAGAAGAAGAAGAAGAAGAAGGAGGGGTGATACAGGAGGAGAAAAGAGGGAAAAAAGAGGAATCTAAGAGGATAAGAGGAGCGTTTTGTGTTTGTCAAATCCCCCGGATCGAGTCCCCCCGGCTGACGATGGAGAACACATGAGGAAGAGAGAGAACTATGGGGACACTCGGGGGGAAAAAATGCTGCTGAGTAAAGTTTGTGGATATTTCTAGAGGGATTTTTTTTAACCCCTTAAACTTTGGGGAAGGATCACAGAGGAGGGTCGACTGTGCCAACAGTGCAAAGAGGGAAAAAAAAGGTGAGAGCGCAGGCTGTGATTTTATGCATGAAAATATCCACAAGCTTCCTTTTTATTTGTGAGACATGGTTTTCAAAACTAAAAAGACTGGATTATAATCTCTTAGTTTGAAGGTAAGATTTTTCATCTTTTTTTTTTGTCTCACTTAAAGCACAAATAACCAATTCATAATAGTTTTTCGGTAGGAGAGCTGATTCCAAACACTTCATTTGCTTTGAATTGCTCATTTTCACTTAGAAGTTGAGTGATGATCATCCCTCCTTTAGTGCTTCTGACTGACCTGTTTAAAACGTCCTCTGTCCTCTATTCATTATTGATTCCATAAGCATGTAAGATCAATAGATACATCATGTGTTTAATCATCATCTGGCTAAAATCAATTATATCTGAGTTTGCGGGAACATACCGCAGATCACTTTGTTCTCTGATTAACGCTGAAGCGTTATTGCGTCTTGTTAAAAGCAGCTTGATGAAAACTGAGAAAATGACTAATATTTGGTGTCTGCTGTGGCTTGTTATGTCATCATGAACCTATTTGTAACCTGTTTTAATGGCTTTGTGATGTAGAAAGGCATCTTCTGTAACCTTCGTCTTGTCTTTAACGCTCTTCCACTTGTCTCCAAACATCTCTGCTTCCTGTTCAGAGCTGCAGGTGAGACATTGGACAAAAAGGACTCTCCCAGCAGCATGGCGTTCATCAACCCTTCCTCCTGCCATCTTTTCCTCTTCTTTCTCTTCTACTCCCTGATCAACCAGCGCGCCCTCACCCAGGACCCATCTTCTGCCCCGGTAATGGTAACCAAAGGTGACCCCGCCATCGTCTCCACCACGGTCGCCAACCAGACAACTGCTAGCTACATCGAGACGACTCAGAACACCCCTATAGAGACGGGGCTGTCCACTCCCATCAGCGGGGGCGATGCGGATGATGAGGACTCACCTCCCGTTGGCGGGACGCGTTGCCAGGGCTACTACGATGTGATGGGCCAGTGGGACCCGCCGTTCAACTGCAACGCCGGCATCTTTCTGTACTGCTGTGGCACCTGCTTCTACCGCTTCTGCTGTCAGTTCCGCCAGCAGCGGCTGGACCAGAACATCTGCTCCAACTACGACACGCCCATCTGGGCCAACACCGGAAAACCCGTGCCCACCATCACAGAAGGCGAGGAGGACCAGGAACGGGACCGCACACACCTCATTGTCTACATCATCTGCGGTGTAGTGGCCATCATGGTGCTGGTGGGCATCTTTACCAAACTGGGCCTGGAGAAGAGTCGCGGAAGTGGAGGAGGTGGAAGCGGAGGAGGAGCAGGAGGAGGAGCGGGGATCGGGCACGGTGACATCAACACCAGGTGAGGAGCATGAAGATGTGTGTGTGTGTGTGTGTTTGTGTGTTTGTTTGTTAGGAGGGGGGAAGACTTTGGAAACACAAAAATTGGGAGTTTGTGTGTGCATGTGTGTGTGTTTGTGTAAGCCTGCATGTGTGTGTGTGTGTGTGTGTGTGTGTGTGTGTGTGTGTGTGTGTGTGTGTGTGTGTGTGTGTGTGTGTGTATGTGTACTTGCATGCGTTTTTCGAAGCTTTGCAAGAAGGTTGGAAAGTTGGAAATTCTTCCCAGGAGAAATCAAACAAAAGCAATTGTAATTCAGAGCAGGAAACTCAAAATGTTCAAGATGTCATTTTGAGTGACATTAGTAGGCGACGCACAACCTGGCAGCTGCGAATTTACAACTTTCAACTTTGAATGGAGCGCATGCGTATCTGTAGGCCTACTAACATCTAACATCTGTGCATGTGTGCACGTCTAGGACTTATCCAACAACACGTAACCACGTTTCTCCAGCTCATTCAAACCTATGTAGCTGTTTCCAAAACCTACTTAGACCAGAAGCTGATCCTTTTAAGCTAGAGGACTAACTGGAATTTTTGTTGAACTTAATATTAACCCTGGATACAAATAAATTCTTTGCACCGGAATTTAAATTGGGGAAAAGTCAGACCTGAAAGATAATTCTTGATCTTAAAATTATATTTTAAGAAACTTAGAATTGTTCTCTGAGCCGTGTCATTTTCTATGAGTTACTAATCAGCATGTTGTTAATGAGACCAGTAAGACACACGCTCATGTGTGTATTCACCACATGGATGTAGAAAGAGAACTGGATACAGCATTGGAGGTGGGGCCCTGCTCATTCTCATGAAAGTTGCTCAGTGGTGCACACTCTATGGGCCCAATGCACCCATGGAGCATGCTCAGTAGAGATTTCCACCAGCCGAGATGGCTAACCTCCGGTTTAGCCCTCTGGCTAACTTAAATGGAGGTAAAACAACTAAATTATGTGACTCTTCTTGACATTCGAAATGTGATCTGACCAAATGGACCTAATTCTGATGATTCAGTGAAATATGCTAAAAAAATGTATTTGATATCTCTAGGAAGTCTTTTTGGGCCCAGTAGCATCATGGGATGTTGTAATTGGCTTAAAATGGCTGAAATGGCTCTTCCTGTATCCAGTTCTCTTCCATGATACATCCATACATGCACATCATTCACACCTTATTTTTTACTTTTGCTCATCATCCTTTGAAAACATGTTTCTAATTTTACATTTTTCTTTGTTTTTATTCCTTTGTGTTTGTTTTCTTCTTTTTTCATATGTATTTCACTCCTTTTTGTACCATTTGCTTTGCTTGTAAGCATGACTTATATTTGAAATAAAAATAACATTTAAAAAAAAGAAAAAAGAAAAATGGAGTTTGCTGCGGTAGGTGTTTAAAGCCGCTCTCGAGTAAGGAACATCTTTCTGTGCAAGAGTTCCTTCTTTCAAATTTGCTTCATGTGTGCAAGGTTTATCAATACTTAATTGTTATGTCATTAGATTTTTTTTGTCTCCTTGAGCTGAGAAAAAGACTAGCAGCCACTTGAATAAAAAAGAAAACCTGGTGTAGAAAATAAGCTTTTTGGTCTATTACTGTAGCATCTACAGTGTGGTACTTCGGTTTTAAAACACATCTCTCCTGACACACGCACACACAACACACACATGTAAACACACATGGCTCCTGCTGCAGTTGGGTTAAACACATAGTCCAGGGTTCAGTCTGTTCCCCTCTGGAAATCATTACAGCAAACGGTGCACAGCATGGGCTCAAGTTTTCCCGCTTTCATCCAAAACTATCTAACCCTCGCTGCCTCTCCTCATTCTCTCTTCTCTATCCGGAGCAAAGTCTTTTTATATCTCTCCCAGCTTCTTGTTTTTGATCTTGTTTTTCTTCCTTAAAACGTCTGTCTCATCACGTGCCATTTGTTCCTCTCATCCTCTGGTTTTCTTTTCACACATTCCGCTGTTTATGTTCTTCAAACTCGTCTTTCATTCGTCCTTTTCTGCTTTTCTTCGCATCCTCTCCTGAGGCATGTGTCTGGTTTCAACCACTCGCATCTTTATTCATTCCTTTCTTTTTTCGCCTCCGTCTCCACCTTCGTTTCACCTTTAGCTCACCCTTTTCCATCATTGTCACATCTTACTTCTCTCTCTCCTCCCTCTGCTTTCACTTACTTAATGGCTTGTTTAAGCATTTAATTGAGAAAGTGGACACACACACACACACAAACAGATGAACTCCCTCTGCCGAACCTCCAAAAATCGACCAGCAGCTCTGCTTGCGCGTCTCCCATTAACGTGAGCCGCAAACTCATTCTGCGGATAACACACAGCCAGGATTAATATTTCCTGCAGGGTAGCACCTCACCGAAATAGAAACATTCCGGCTGCATAAACACCCTCCTTCTGTGAGCCCATCTCGACAGATTACCGCTCCTCCTTGAGATTAAACAAACTTCACCAAGATTACAGCTTTACCGTTTCTGGACTGCTCTGCCTGCATGCTCATTTAGTTATTAGCCTGCTGACATAAATCCCTGGTCCAAAATTGTACGTGTGACTAAGACCTCATGTACTCGAGGCACTTCATGAGGTGAAATGCATAAATAAGAACATATGAGAACCACCCACTTTTGGCGAAAGCACAAAAAGCAACATCTGGCCTTTGCTCTCATGTCGTCACATCTCTCCCACTCAGCCATGCACCTGCTCTTTTTTTTTATTTTATTTTTTAAACATTTATTAATTTTCCACCGCCTCCTTCTCTTCATCTCAACATTCTAGGAGCGGAATATGATTAACGCTCTGAAATCCCACCAGTTCTTTCCTGAATCAGCTTTGAAACTTAAAATCCAAAGTGAACCCCCTCTCAGATTACCCTCCTCCCACGCACACACCTTCTAATACATGTCCAACACAAACAAACACACACACACTTCTTTCAACGCAATCACGTTCAGTCTGTGTGCATGCCGCACTAATCCTCACCCAACAAAGGGGAACAGAGAGCGCTGCCTTAGGTCATACGTGTCACGTCTAATGAAAGGCCTAAAATGGAGAGGGGTTGGCGTTACACTGAGAGAGTAAACAAACGCTGATGACCTTCATTGTTGTTACGTGCGCACACGCGTGCGCGCAGTGATTTATAATTCAATTAACAACAAGAATGATAGTGGTGGCATTTAGGTTGCATGAGCACGGTTCAGATCACCACAGTGAACGCTCAGGATAGCCTGGAGGCGAGACGCACTGCAATACAATGGTCACCTAAAGCAAGCGCGGGGGGTCGAGGACCAACATGGTGGCAGCAGAGGTCACAAGGTCCAAACTGAAAGAGAGTGTGTGTGTATCTGTGTGTGTGTATGTCCGTGTGCAAATGTGGCAAAGCGTGAGTGTGTGCATTCATGCGTGAGTGTGTGCATGTATGTCTCTGGCCACCCCAGCTGCTGCCAACAGGGAAACCTTTCAACTCCAAATCAAATATAGATAAATAAAGTCAAATATTAGACACAGTTCACTACCCCATCAAGATCATGAAAGCTGCTCAAACAGCCTCCCTATGGAGTCCAATACATTTTATTCTTCAAGCGGTAAATATGGATGTTTTTCTTTACATTCTGGAGGTACAAGGTTTTCACATCGCATCAGCACTTCATGCACATGGATCTATATGTTTGACTGTGTTTGCAGGCAGTTTATCAGTGTGTGTGTGTGTGTGTGTGTGTGTGTGTGTGTGTGTGTGTGTGTGTGTGTGTGTGTGTGTGTGTGTGTGTGTGTGTGTGTACTGCAGTAGGCTTTTTAGCCATCGTGTTATGTAATAAAGGACACAGTGTCACTTAAAGGGTTTGGATGCTCTGCCCTGGTTTAAGGCAGGCACTCAATACAGTGTGGACATACGGACTCAGACCGCATTCAACAAATGAGATCACTTTTCCATTTCACCCTCTCTCGCTCTCTTTGCTTTTGATACACAGACACAAACACAAGCACTCATGCTGACACACACACACACACACACACACACACACACACGCACACACACACACACACACATCCTAATGACACCAGGATTTGGTGTCATACACTGTTATTATTGGACAGTTGTTGTGATTTTCAGGGACTCTGAACTATGAAATCACACATTTGTATTGCACGTATATTCACAAACTGGGCAACATACAGACTAATTATAGAGCTACAGGCTTAAAAAGTGATGTGTAAGTTGTAACTACTGGCTTTATTAATGCTTAAGCAGTGATATGCCATTATAAAGAAACACTTCTTGATTGACGTGTTCTTCGGCTGTCTAGCATTTCCTGCTTTGTTTTTTTAATAACGCTTTAATTCATCTTGATAGCTTATCAGAATGTGAGAAACTCATGACCCTCCATTAATGACAATCTAACATTTATAACTGCAGACTTGATGACTTGTTAGGAAATGATTTAGTCATTGATGAAGGCTTATGCATTTCTCAGTTTTTAATTAGCTATCAGGTTTTGGAAATTGTTAATCAAGGGTCCCTCCATTATAATAATCTGCAGTTTTGATACATAACAATTAAAATGCTCATTTAAGTACAACTGTTCTCTGAGGGAGGTGGAGGGGGGGCTGCAATAATAGGAGATTTTGTTAATAAGTCTGAGGCTCAAATGGTCAAACTGTTCATTTATTATAAAATCTGCACCTAACAGTTCCAGCTTACCAAAGGTTTCAATATCAATTACATATAAAAACCTACTTTTTATGCAACGTTGCGTCTTCTTGTAGGCTATGTAAACTTTTCAGAGCAATTTTGCCTGAAACTTTTGTTAATTTCTGCTCCTACAATAACCCAATATCAACCAGTACAGACTATCACAGGAGCATCAACATTGTGCTATCATAGACTGTAAAAAATAATGAACGTTGCCATCAGGGTGTCAGTCATTGGATTATGGACCTTGGAGCCTTGGGTTTGACAATTTGACAGTTGCCATCATAGCTTTTTGGAGCCAGGAGTGACCATATTTGGACAAGAGGGTGGCGCTAACATTAATGCTATGCTTAACTGTGATAATGCTAATGCTAATCAATATTATCGCTAGCAAAACACAGGATTAAAAACCATTAGACACAATGTTTTTACCAGAAAACTGAACATTCAACTCCTTAGAGGGTCAATTAGTAAAACCAAATGCTTAACACAACTTTTTTAGACGACCACAAAGTGTTGGTAGTGACTCGTCAAACACAAGGTAGCCAAACCCTTAAGCATTCCCTGCTTAACCGTCTATTTTACTCTAAATGGCACCATGATTTACACAATGAACATCATGATGTGTCCAAGAAGACTTGAAACTAGCGATTGAGACCACAAACTCATTAAGAAAGAGTTTGCTAAGGTAATAAATCAAGTGAGAAATAGGGTCATTTTCTCACAGACATCCATACAATCAGACTTCTTTTTGGGATAGTAGAGTCGCCCCCTGCTGGTAATAAGAGAGAATGCAGGTTTAAGCCACTTTCGCATTAGCTTCACTTTTCAGACCCGAAGTTTCCCACCTGTGTGCTATCCAACAGTATTTCTCTGATGAGCCCCACCTCTCCGTTGCTGCTATTTCTTCTGTGACTTCCTCTGGTTTAAGGAGGTAGGAAAAGAGACTCCAGTCAGGATGCAGATCACACCGATGTGAAGCATAAATACCTGTCATACTAGAAAATATGTCTGCACAAAGACGTTTTTGAGCGAGTTTTGTCAGTTTCCTCCTCCTCCGATTAAATTTCACAGCTTCCCTCCATCTCTCCTGCCTTCTGACTACCTCCAGGCTTAAGTTGTCACTCTCTATCACCTCTCACCTGTCACCACTGTGTTTGTTTACATGCATGTATGCTTGTGAGTAAACGTGCAAAGATTTGCACATGTATGCGCCTGCGTCACCACTCAACGCAGTTCTTCCCAAAATGAAAGGACATATAGGTTGACAGCTTCCTGGCTGAATCAGATGTGACAATTTTCACCCTTAAGCTACTTTACCTTCCTCTCTCTTCCTCTACTCGCTCCTCTTCAGTCCTGCCGGGCTTCACGTAGGCCCACACACACTTAAATGTGGGTCAGCGCCCACTGAGTCAAGGTTTTGGCTGTGTGCTGTTCCTGTCTTTTGTCTTTGTGGTTGGCCTGTTTATCAGGGTGAGGGGAAAAAAATTGTTGACATCTAAAAAGTTTAAAGATTGGCAGTTTGCATCTTTCACGCCTTCAGGGTTGCATTTTCGGTTTTAAATCCCCAGAAAAATAGTTTTACAAAGATGAAAATTCAGTAGGTTATAGTCAAGCCCATATCAATCAAAAGTGAAGTTCATAGACCAGTAGACACACTGAGAGTTGGCCCCTGTAGCTCTATTTCATCCTTATTCCAAACTTCCAACAAACCATCTGTCTACAACTTCAAAACACACGAAAACCAGCGAAAAAACAACCCAGGTAACTGTGTGGGCTGCAGAAAACTTCAAATTTAGCATACAACGGCATAGACTCACAGATCAGTCATTAAATGCTCATAGAAACTGAGGATAGTCTACTAGGTTTCATTGTTAGAACTGGGTGGAAACAATTAGAGAGTTTAAAAAAAAAACCTGTATTGCAGAATCAATCCAAAGTCTATAGTGCAGCCCTTTATATTGGGGCAGTGAGATGCAGTTCACTACAGAGGAGAATGAGGGGAAAGCATCGTTTCTGGTAAGGCGTGTTGTAGCAGCTAATAAGGTATAAACGGCCGATAAGGTAATAACGGCCAATAACGTAATCATTTTGCCCATTTTAAATGTAATAAAGCCGATAACGTAATAACTTTTTGCCAGTAATGCAACAAGTTATTACATTTTATATCCAATAAGAAACTTAAATAAAGTGATAGTAGCAAATTATTAGGTTATCGGCTCCACTTATTGCATTTGTAAAGGACATTTTAACCTAGCCAATAATGTTGTTACATTATTGGCTAGGTTAAAATTATTGGCAAAATTTTGTTACATTATTGGTTCAGAAATGTCATTATGTTATTGGCAAGATATTACCTTATTGACCTTATTGTATTAAAAAACTGGCAAAGTTATTAGGTTATTGGCTGCTATATGTGTACTTGACAAAATGTAAGGAGCGTAGGTTTCTTATGGCGCTTTTCCACTACACAGTTCCAGTACGACTCGGCTCAACTCGACTCGGAACGGTTCCAGGAACGACCTTTTCCATTACAAAAAAGTACCTACTCAACGTGGGTGGGGTCGTCATAGCACAGCTCCGCGAAACTGCAGTGACTTCGTTTTATACGCGACACAAAACACATAAACACATGAGGTAGTGGTGTTGCTGCTGTATGTGGCTTATTGTCACACACAAAGCAAGAAAATTGAGCCGTATGGCTGTAACACTGTTGCCGGTATTTAAAAATGCCGGGTTTGATTCTTGTGTGGGTCGGCTCATGACTCTTCCAGCGACAACTCTTTTGACCAATCAGTGGCCGGCAGTCTGTTGAAGTCACATTTAGTATTGGCTCGGCTCGCTTGGAACCTCACCAGACCAGGTACTAAAAAGGTACCAGGTACCAGGTACTATCCCTAGTGGAAACGCAAAAAAACTGAGTCGAGTCGAGTCGTGCTGGAACTGTGTAGTGGGAAAGCGCCATTAGTCCCCATTCTCACCACTGTTCAAGCAGCTACTGTGTATTAAGAAATCCCAAGACTTAAGTAAATGGAGAGCTCCAATTGTCTGGTATCACAACACTAGCAACAGCATTGCTTCCATTTCCAAGGTGGCAGAGGGATAGGCTACATATTAGCTTGTTAGCATGGAAATAAAACCACAGGTACTACCAGTTCAGTATCTAACAACTTAATAATAACCCCAGAAAACTATAAAGGTGTCTTGAGGAATTCAAAATCACCATACCTTTCACCTTTCATTATCATGGTGGAAAAAACATTTTCACAAGGCCACCTGTTTTCTTCAGGGAAAAGCTGAACAAGTTAGCTTGTTAACAGCAGTTAGACACAGCTAGACATCTGCGTCTGTTAACAAGCTAACTTGTTTAGCTTGAATAGATAGCTATAAAGACTTCATGAAACAGACACATCACCATAAAACTACACTGATTGTTTTCAAAGTAGCTTCAAAAAACACAAATTTAAAAAATCACAGGGCAATTTCTGTGCTAGAGAGATGATTCCTACATCTAACAGCTATATATTACCCATGAAACTGTATACTAAATGTAGGTTAATTACAAATAAATCACAATAGAGCATTTTTCTTCAGTTTTCAAGATGGTTAAAAATACATATTGAATATACATCTCTGACAGAAGGAGAGTTAGCTTAGCACAAAACCACAAACACTGCAATTAACTGCTCCATGATAATCCACACAGCTATGTAGGCTACTTGAAAACTGTAAAATCACCATATGTGTCACCATTAATCCTGTTTGCTACGCGTATTATAATTACAGCTACATGTTGTGTCCAAGAAATCAATTGTCAGATGTAAGCGTAGGTGGAAATGGCTCATCGTTCATTGTTTTTAAGACCAAAAAGAATAAACTTGATTTGATAGATTTGGTGCATAAATAAATTGAAGAAAGTACAAAGAGAAGAGATTCAGTCAAGCTGTGTGTGTCTCATAGATGGTCATTTAAATAACTGAGGAAAGTCAACAAACCAAACTGAGACAAAAATGGGTGGCTTACTGTTAATGATCTATACATTTAAGCCTTAATTCATTCTTGAGTGACATACATGTAATTTCAGAGACAATGGAGCAGACACTGCAACAACATCTAAAATAGCAAAGATATAAACCCACCGCAGTGCCACAAAAACACATTTTTACTGTATGTGCAGGCTTTTATGTGTGAGATGCACAATGTCAACTTCTCACTCTTTATCAGTAATCGTCAGTGGCAGCAAATCTGGTTTTACTCTTACTGCACCTTTGATGAAAAGAGGGAGCGACGAGAGAGCAGTGACAACAGAGGGGAAATAAAGAGATTGTGATACGGAGATATTTTCCTTTATCAGTAGAAAGGATTATCTAAAAGTTCTGTTTTTAATAGATAAATTGCATGAAGGATAATGTCAAGAAAGTGGAATGTGATTTTTGGGAGAAGATAGATTGTGAAAGTAAAGCATGAGAAAAATGACAAAAGGAGAGGATTGATGAGTAATGGATGGACAACACAGAGTGTGTTAGTGTGTGTGTGTGTGTGTGTGTGTGTGTGTGTGTGTGTTTGTGTGTGTGTGTGTGTGTGTGTGTGTGTGTGTGTGTTTGGCAGATGGAGGTTAACTGCTGTCCTAAGGAAAAGGTCAGAGACAAAACACACACAGCACAGCTTTTAACAGGCTAATCTGGCTCTTTCAGACTGTCATGTTTATCATTCCCACATACTGCGACATAATACCAAGGCTGAATAACATCACCAGTAGCTATCAGATAAATAGCATCAGGGCTAAAAAAAACCCCATGAAAATAATACACAAATGTAATTGTAAATGAAGTGGAAGAAGCGATAAAAGCAGAGATAAAATGATTGATGGATATTTGCATCCACATGTGGAGTTAGAGGATCAATAATGTATGTGTTAATGCACTAGAAGGGTATGAGAACTGCACGGTGTGTCCTGACCATACATATCAGCCTGACTGTATTCAGGACATTTTACATTAGAGCGATCAATGGAGCCGTGCTGCAGAGAGACACAGAGACATGAAGCGGGGGGATTTCTCTGATGGGTTCAGTGCTTCAAAGTTTGCTTTCAGTGATATTAGTTGTAACTAATCAGTGTGTGTGTGTGTGTGTGGGTGTGCGCGCTCTGATCTGAGTGATCTGGGTAGGTAATTGATTGTTACAGGACATTAGCAAAGTCTCATCTCACTGTGGCGGTGATGTGATGGCGGAGCATGGAGGTACTGATGATCTCAGATTTTAGGAACATTGTCATTACATAACATGCTACATGAAGGCTAATCATGGAAAATATTAGCTTTATATACAGTCGAAGCATCATATTCTGTCAGGTTTTTGCAACAGTAGGAATCAGGTAGAAAATGAGTATATATTTCATTGCCAAAAATCTGAGTATAGATGTGTTTTTTTAAGTTTTGGAGCATTATTAACATTATTAAGAAACATCATTAAAAGTTTTACGTTTTTCTTGTTTAATATTGAAGTAAAAATGCAACTTTTTCCAAATTGCATATTAGTAGAGAAAACATCTGTAACTGTTGAAACAACTCTCGGAGTGATTGCTGCCTGAAGAAATGGATTCAGGGTAACAAATCCCAATGGTCATTTTAAGCATTTACAAGGACTATAAGGTAAAGTTGCTGCAGATCTTTAAACTGACCCGGGTTCATAGCATTGCATCATTTTATTTAGGGAAGTGTAGCTATTTTATGCAAGCATGTTAAGCAAACTGGTGAATGATGTGAGCATTGGTTGAATTTGTTGAAATTCTCACAAATTCCTGCTGGGATTGATTAGAGTAATGTAAAGGATGGGCACAAATGAATGCAAATGTAATGCTATGCTGCATATTAATGACATCACTTAGTTTGCAAACTATGTACATGGTGGAAAAGCTAGAGATACTGTATATTCTGAGAGATTTGAAAGAGGTGATGACAGTAACAAGCAAGCACACTTACTAGAGGGCACAAATTTAGCGAATGAGACCATAATGACGCATAAAAAAAAATGATTCACTCAGTATTTCTAGAGAGTCAGGGATATTTTGGATCTAGCAGCTATATTTCTGCATTGGTTTCAGCTTCAATCCCTGGTAGTTACCACCTGGTTAGATGAAACTAGAAGAACTGGGATTCTTAGTAGCTTATTGTAAGTTATAATGACAACATTTTGGTGAAATGTGGAACTAAAATTGCACCAACAAGACAGGAACAGGAAGTCTAGAAGTACACCGTAAATATATAAACTTAGAAAGTCTCTTTCTGTCAGTCTACATCAACCTGTGACTCCTAATACTTTAACCAGCTGCACGGCCATCTTTGCACGCCAGCCGCAGTAACTCTCGTGAAGCTCAGCCAGCACTCCACAAACACTACATCGCCTGGAGACAGGTGCAATTTTCGTTGCGGATTAAAAGTCCAAATCAGCAAGTTGTCTGAGTGGCGAGCCAAAAGAAAAGTGCGTGGAGACCTGAGGCGCCGAGCGGCAATGAGTCACAGAGGGGATGAGAAGCAGAGAGAGAGAGAGAGAGTGGAGGAGAGGAAGACAAACGGTATGGTTTAAAAGAGTAGGTAAAGGAGAAAGAGACAGATTTAGGGCTGAGTTTAGTTGAGGGGAAAGAATGAGGAGACGGGAAGGACAAATAATTGAAAAGTGGAAGAAAGAAGAGGAGAGAGGAAGAGAGATCAGGAGGTGTTTAAAATCTCTTTGTTGTGCCATGCAAATATTTAGAAGGGGACAGTTAGTGTGTGTCATAATCTAACACACACTTATACATGCACAGTGTGTACAAAAGGATCCACAGTAAGATGATTAAGATCTGAATTGATTTGAATGAATGAATAATTTGCTGGTGCAGAATCAGGTTTGATAAATAGGGTGCGACTCCGATAGAAGTCTGTGTTTGAGTGTCTTTAGTGTCTGTAATTTACATTTTTGGCTTCCCCATATTCCTCCAGGATGCCTCATCTACTTTTAATTAAGCTTGTGATTTCCTACATTTCCCAGAAAGCTTTTAATCAACCAAAAATAGGCTCATGAGTAGCTGTACCTCGTTTTAAGGGTTCTACTATAATGTTTCACTCGCACAAACTGTTAACACTTTACCATTTAACCACATGTGATACTTTTGGTTGATAAAACAAGCAGCTTTATCGTAGCTGACACCAAAACTGCTATATGCCATAAACAATATCCCCACAGTAACCATTTTTTTGGCATCTGTGACACCATTACTCAGTTTGTAGATGATCAGAGAAGTGGCCAGAGGGTCTCGTTTTTCTATTTGGCAGGTTGAGTATGAACACGTTGCCAGTGGCTGTCGCTGTCAAGTCGGACATACTCTTAAGTTCTGTGTGTTTTGTGTACCTGTGCGCATGAGTGTGTGTGTGTGTGTGTGTGTGTGTGTGTGTGTGTGTGTGTGTGTGTGTGTGTGTGTGTGTGTGTGTGTGTGTGTGCGTGTGTGTGTGTGTTTGTGTGTGTGTGATAGTGGGGGATAAGCGTACGAGCTTCGTTAGCGGAACAGAGGCACCGGTGTTTGAATTATTGATCAAGGGAGTGAAATAGCATCAACACTGTAAATTCAGCAAGAGCGCAGAGAGAGGAAATGTGTTTATTCAAAGTGGTGAGCGTGTGTGTGTATCTGTGTGTGTGTGTATATGTGTGTGTGAGAGACAAGGAGGGAGGTGTCATCAGCTGTGAAAAGGAGGTTTGAGGTGGTCGGGTAGCATGTGTCTTCAGCTGATGGTAAATTGATTAAATGGATGGAAAGTCCTTGCATAGGAAAGTGCAAATATATGTATGTGTGTGTGTGTGTGTGTGTGTGTGTGTGTGTGTGTGTGTGTGAGAGAGAGAGAGAGTGTGTGTGTGACCCTGTGATTCCTTTTGCATTTCTTGCATCCAAAATCAACAAGCCCTGAGTCCAAACACGACCATATTGCAGGAGATCGTTCCCGTATGTTGTGCAGCAAAAACACGCCGCCAGTCAAGTACAGCTGACTGGAAATCATCCTCAAGGTTGATCAAAACCATATGAATGTTGTAAATGTGCCACTTTTTTGCTGAAAATGTCTTCACAGTGGGAAAAAAAGTTATCTTATGTTATTTGGCTCAGTTTAATCAGTTTAGTGAAGTAAAAGATTCTTCCAAAATAGAGAGTCACATGACACAAGTATCCATGCCAAGATACAGGGAGCGGCTTCATATTCCTGATTTAGCTTGAAGTGAATGAAGTGTGCATGGTTGGCTCAACATCTGCACAATATTATACAGATAATTGGCAAAAGCCTCCAAAAATAAAATAAAAGACAGCTTTCGATGTTTGCTGGGTGATTCCACGTGATCTGTACCACTGTTAACATCTGTTAACCTCTGTAAAAATCTGTTAACCCGAGCAGCACACACACACACACACACACACATGCGCACACACATACAGTTTTCACCCGATGTAGAATTACACAACCCCATCTCTTTTCACACTTGATACATAACAATACACACACAGGCTTTTCCCACACTCAGTGAATACACCCTCCCCTGGGATGAAGGGACGTACTGTAAATGTAACGCTTGCATGTGTGTGTGGAGCATGCAGGAGTTCCAGCTGTTGGGAAAAGCCCTGTGGTGAGGATAGCAGATGATTTTTGTTAACGCGTTCACTGACGGACTGATATTTTTGAAATCAAGTTATGCAACGTCTCAATTGTGAATATTTCATCTGGACACTTTACATCTATTTTCAGACTTAAGGATGGTTTGAATTATGTTTTCTGGCCTTTCTGGTTTTTGTACATATAATTTTGTGTGTGTACAGTACACAGACTGCAGAAGCTAACCATGTTTACATGAATTCAGCTGCTGGACTGTTGGTTACTGGATATATGAGCTTTACATATGTGTATGTGTTTCTATCCAGCCGTCTATCCATGGTGAGGACGGGCAGCATTTGTGTGTCACAATGTGAACACACAGAAAGATACTGAATAAACAAAATGTTCCGCCAGTCACAGAAATCCTTGGTTATTACAATTTACTCAGCTTACTGATCACCTGGGGCCAGATTCATCAAACTCTTTGTAGATTCATAACTAAATCTGTGTGTACGCACAAAGCCACCGATATGTGTACACATTTGTGTCATCAGATTTATAAAGCTGTGTGTACACATGCTTCTGTTTCTACTACCACTATTGTTGATCTAGGTGCACGTGCACAAACCTCATTCCGACTTGTACATGTAGGCATGAATGGATGAAGACGTGCCCTAAACCAGATGTTTTCATATCAATATGCTGCCTGCTCCACCAGGCTGTATACCTGTCAATGAAACATACAGAAGAGAAAAAGTGCAGTTTCACAGATTGTGTTGCACCTCTGAGATTCTCCAACAACCAGAAGAGTTGTCATTATGCACAACTCTGTGGTTCTTCATGCAGTCCATTTCATGAAATCATCACATGGATCAGCAGATCAGCAGCAGTGATGTCCCAGATTTGTAATCAATGATTAGTCTGTAGCTCCTATCTTAACTGTCTTTATAATGTCATGCATCGTTTATGCATGTGGCCCCTGTCACCAACAGTTTTTTTTTATCAGTCATCTGCTTTGTATTCAAGTGTTTTATAATGTTTTACAAATGTAGAACTATGATTCAACCTGGTTTATCATTGGAGAAACAATTGCAAGCCTTTAAGTGTTTGTGTGTGTGTGTGTGTGTGTGTGTGTGTGTGTGTGTGTGTGTGTGTGTGTGTGTGTGTGTGTGTGTGTGTGTGTGTGTGTGTGTGTGTGTGTTGGCTTACAGGACGCTGACAGACCTGCTGAAGCAGCAGGGGGGCGAGGTGAGCTCAGTGGAAAACGCCACGGCAAGTTCACCAAACGGAGGGAGAGCCAATGGTATCTCAGCCAGGATGCTGCGCAGCAGGAGTGGTGAGTGCAGAGTGAGAGAGAGTGTGCCAGCACGCAGGCACAGAGACACTCTCCACAGGCTTAGTGACAGACACATACATTAACACACACAGGCTGTAAGCGCTTAAAAGGCACAAAAGCCAACACAGAAGGAGTAGAGATACACACTGGACCAATGCCAACACAGTATTTGTGTGTGTGAAGTCAGTGAATATTACACTCCCATTCCCAGTAATATATTATAATACAAAAACATAAAACACAACTTCAAGGAGTTTGGTTTCAGCCCATTTTGCATCTTTTTCTCTTTGTCTGATTTCATAAGAAACAGCATTATATGATACACAGCATAATCTTTTCATGCATATACAAATATGTCTCATATTACCCACACACACACACACACACACACACACACACACACACACACACACACACACACACACACACACACACACACACTAAAGATATTCATACAGTAATAGAAATCTCATTTACTGTAATTGCATGTTAATCTGCCCTAAAGTAAAGTAACCATTCTACTGTAAATTATCTGCATATGAATGAAATCAAACTGTATAAATCTCAATACATATATATATACAGGGTGTCCATAAAGTCTCTTTATTTAACAAATTTATTACAAAAGCAAATGAATAGACAAATCTGTGGAAATGTAATCATTTAATACACCTCTATATGGGCACCATTAGTTGCACAAAGCACATCAAGACGGTACTCGATCTGTTCACTGTAGCATAGCCTCATCAATGGTGCCAATGGCATCAGTGATCTTTTGCTTCAGGTCGTTGATGTCCCGTATCTTTGTTCAATGCACGATACACATTAATGTGATTAAAAACTTTGATAACCACTGAGTACATAGAACAAATCTGATTAACATATCTCATCAATTGCTTTTGTAATGAATTTTTTAAATTGTAAAGAGACTTTGTGGACACCCTGTACATTTTGATATATGCTTCTGTTATTCTTTCCTTTAAGAAACATGTGATGTCTGACTTCTTGCATGACAAAAAATAATCTATATCAGAAAGTTGAAACTTTTTCCTAATATGGACCAAATCATTTAAAAGTTGAAGGGAAGGAGGAAATGACACGTTAAACCCCCCATGACAGAAATACAACTGTCAGAGCTCTTGTAGATTACTACTAACAGAAGTGAGTCAAGCAAATGTACACCACTTAAAGCCCTACAAGCAATCCTAATGTTACTCTTCCCTCTTGTCAACTACTGTACATTACACACATGCTACACAAAGCCATACACACATTAAACACAGAGTCAGAGTCAGAGTCAGAGCTCTCTCTGTCACTCTTGTTTTTCCCAGAGGCTTCCCTTCTCTCTTTGCCTCTCACACACACCCCCAAACACACAAACACACACACTTCATCTCAATGTCCAGTTTATGTGTCTTATGAAGCTCGCATGTGTGATAGAGTTAAAACCCATGGATTCAAACTGCAACTACAACTCTGGCTCACGTTGGCTTTTTGTCTGTTTTTTTGGCACAAGGGTGATTTTTTTTTGGTTGCTGCCTTGTGGTTTCTCAAACCTATTACGAGTCTAGGGCGTTACAGAATTAGATTCTCAGGATTGAACAATCGCATGAAGCCCTAACGGTGACGGGAAGACACAACAAAGTGTCACGCTGAGGCTTTTATCCGCTGCTGCGTAGACATGCATGTGCTCAACAACACAATAATTGCTGTCTACATGCACCATTTCACTACACAGCCATCACGACGATCAGTCTGCTCTCTGTTCAGGCGAAAAACAGTCAAATAAGATGAATAGTCTGTTAGGCTATAGCTGGAGAGACAAACTGTGTTCAGGTACTGTGTGGCGGAGGGGAGAAGATAGAGTGAGAGTGAACAATAGAGCATCTTCGTCTATAAGTAGAACACATGCTTGTTGCACGTGCAACACTGATGCACAACACACACACACACAGTCTAATTACTATGTTAATGTACTCAGGCTGCACCCCTAAAGGCAGCATGTGCCATTTTCTATACATCGAGATACAGCAGCGTTCATACATCACAGATTCTGACCAGGTATAAGGCCGCTCATCACTTTGGATGATGAGGTGAAGAGTGACAGTGCCTCAATTTTTTTCTTGTCCGAGTTGTGGTTTATCTTGCAACGCTTCAGCTGACCGGTCGTGTTTTTAAATGTGCGAGTGATGTGAAGGAATTTGTATGCATTGGTGTGCGCCTCCATGTGAACATGTGTGCGTGAAGGGAGGTGTGTGTATGTGTGTGTGTGTGTCAGAGAGAGGGAGAGCGGTACAGTGATACGAGCGGCCCCCTGCAGCTTTTATCTCTCATCTCTCGCTATGTAGAATTTCACACGCTGCTTATGACATCATGCAACGCTTTAATCCAGAGAACTTCATTGATTATAGAAACTTGAAAAATGGATTCACTATGTGGAACACCTTAAGCAAGAGGTGTGTTGTTACCATCATTATGTATCCAAGTGGTTCACTGATTTTTGTTTGTGGTCAAAGAGTTTGAAGTACAGTAAGAAGCAGTAACATTGAAAAACTCACTCAAGACATCACCAAGCTATGATAGAGTGGATGAAAAAATGAGTTTCAGATCACAGTGTGAATTCAGAGGCCGGTCTGTGATCCAGATAGCACAGAACATCTCTGCCCTTCAGTTATCAGATCATAAATATTAATGGAGACATATCAGTTGATTTTAATGGTTAGGATGATCTCTACTGACCAACTCTGATTGGTTTCTGTGTGTGAGTGTACAGTAGTCGTGTTTGGTATGCTTGGCTGGAAGACGGTCTAAAGGGTCTTGTCATGAATAACTGCTGCAGCTTCCAGTCAAAGTGAAATTCACACACGCACACACGCACGCACGCACGCACGCACGCACGCACGCACGCACGCACGCACGCACGCACACACACACACACACACACACACACACATATACAGTGGCTATCAAGAAAGAATTAAGATTAGCAAGACTCAGATGTTGAAATTTGGCAGTGGTGTCAAATATCTAAGTACATTTACACAAGTATTGAACTTTTTAGTATGTGTACTACAATTTTACTTCAGTATTTCTGAAGAAAGATTAGATAAAATTCCCAAAAATGAATACATGTGTGAAATAGAACTTCACACTATTAATTGTCTATGACCCCCTATAAGTCTTGTGACCTTTTGGAGGGAGCCCGACTTTAAGTTGGGAAATACCAACCTAAACAACGAAACTGTATGTATGTACATTATTCAGCTTCACCTCAACGACAAACACTACTTACACATTAACAGTCTCAATAACTATCTAATAATGTGATATATTACAGCAGACATTTTTCTGCAGCTACTGTTTTTACTGATGAATATTTCTGTACTTTTGCTGAATTAGAATTTTAAATGCTGTATGTACTTGTGTTGGAAAGTTTTACGTGGTTGGAATGATACTTTTACTTAAAGGACCAGTATGTAGGATTTAGTGGCATCTAGTGGTGAGGTTGCATATTGCGACCAAATGAATACCCTCACCCTCCCCTTCCAAGTGTCTAGGAGAAACTACAGTGGGCGCGAAAAACATGCCAGACCCTCTCTACAGCCAGTGTTTGGTTTGTCCGTTTTGGGCTACTGTAGGCGGTGCAACATGGTGGCCTCCATGGAAGTGGATCTGCTCTCTGTGTAGATATAGAGAGTTCATTTTAAGGTAATGAAAACACAAGTGCAGGATTTTTGGATCATGCTTTCTGTCTCTTCTGTTTCTCTATACAGCCTTTTATTTACCCTCTGTCTTTTAAATAAATAATTACTACACTCCCGTATTTTCTTCATTCCCCATTTCTCTCTTTTCTATTTCTTCACTTTCTCCCACCATTCCTCCTGCTGCAGCCCTTAAAGACATTTAAGTCTTATTTAGTTGTCAACAGCACACTGGGTGGTTTTAATCCCACTGCTGAGAGCCACCAACTGCTTCTGCCTGGGGGCTGACATGAACATCCTGCAGCTTCTAGGGGGCCAGAGCCGTCATACTGGATGGTTTTGAAGCACATGGTGGAACCTCGCAATGGAAACAGCATGTAGCACAATCTGTGTATTGAATGAAAAAACTATGAATGAAAGTAGTTGTTTGAGTCCATTTGGCAAGGGTTAAAGGCCTTGGAGGACTTGGCAATATAACCAGTGCTGATGATGATACCTACAGTATTGATGTTAATGTGTTCCATATTTACACATTTAACACCCGGTTCTTCCCAGAGGGCAAAAATGTCCAATGACATTGAAAATCAATCAAAATAGATGGCAAAAACATTTGTCCAGCGGGTAGTTTTGTGCCAATAAAAACAAAAATCCTCACTGTGTCGTATCCGAACACACTGTCGTATCCGAACACACTCTGACCGCGTTGTCCGACTAGAGTTCAAAATATTTCCCGGAGAGATTTCGGTAACCCGAAATCTGCCTACACATGCATTCTTGGTGGTCTTAACATGGGTTTAAGCAAAACTCATGTTGATATCTGAGGGTCAGAACATCGGTGCTTCACATCATGAATCATCTCCCTCTGTCCCACATTTTCATTCTCCTACTCTGTCTCAACTCTGCAGGGGTTACACAAATATTTCTATTTTATTTATACTTTTACTAATCTGATCAACTATAATTGTTAGACACCTAGGATTTAGGTTGACGCACACTGTACTGGTGTCTAAATAATGCAAAATATTCCCCAATAGAGCTGCAGGACAAAGTGGAACACTAGATAGATTGCCTGGGCAGAAAACAGATGCACAGTATTGGTTTTTCCACAGTAGACAAGATGGTTGACAGAGGCCTTTGGAAAAAGTCAGGCTCATTACAGACACAGCAATTGAACACATTTTAACTGATCGGAGGCAAATGTTAAAAGGTCTGCCGTCGCTCTATCCGTGGTTGGCGCTCGCTTTACAGGTCAGAAATGTCAAAAAGTCAGAACTCTTTCAAGCCGAAGACAGTTTCTTGAGATCTACATGAAGCATTGGCAGCTGACTCAAACCGAGGACATATTTGGTCTAAGAGTCTCCAACAAACATGACTCATTGCACTAAGAAAGCTTGAAGCAAAAACCAATGACCCATTTATCAAAGACGACTGCAGAAGTAGCCTGGCCTATTAGCGAATCACTACTTATAACTCAAATTTCACCTTTCCTTCACTTGTGTTGCTGTTGAGTTGAGTTATGGTTAACTCTTATCTCTTTCCTGGGATCATGAGAGGTATCTGACTTATTGCTGTTAATTAAGGATTTCAGTATGAATTTGTGCTCCCTTGCTCATGTCATATTGTTCGTGTCATGTTGATTATTCTGACATCAGGCATGTGTACGACCAACTCAGCAGATCTCACAGAGGAGGGAGTATAAAGTACATGGGGGTGGAAGAACGTTGTGTTTGTTTGCTCCAACTCTGCCGCAGTTAATGATGATGCGCACAGACATTCATATATGATCTCACTGATGACAGATGCGCTACGCACTCTGCTTTCTTGCTATATTCTGGGCGTTTAAGTCTGCTTATTCGTACCGTTGCTACTGGGTCTCAAACAGTCACACAGGGACATTCATATTTCATCCTGCTGACGACAGACGCCATGCAATGCATGCTTTCCTTTATCACTTTCCCCACGGCACTTAAGGCTCCTTTTATGTATCATTTCACACACACAAAAATACACTCAGAGATGTGCATTCAGACAAAAAAAAACCAACCCACATCATACAGTATACAGAAACATGTGCTAGGCTTACTGCTTTTCTTAGTGTTTCACGGTCATGAGCATTCACAATAGCTCGCCAGCAGAAATTGCAGGCAGATGGTATAGGTGAAAGAGAGAAAGAGAAAGAAACACAAATCCCATTACATCAAAAAACTCCTTTAACTCCTATTAAGTTGCTGACCCGAATCTAAATCTAAATGTTCCACCTCTTGCTGGTGCATCATTAGTGCTTCTGCTGTGTTCCAGACAAGCTGTGAAGTCAAAATATCCAACACTGTGTGCATCCATGCTTGTTATTTAATTTTTAGCCTAGTTCATATGATAAGATAAAAATGTACCCTTCTTCTTTACTCGAAAAAATGCAAATCAGAGATTGCTTCATGTCTGGGTGGTTCATTATTATTAAATCTAATTTATAGCAGCTTTTTTGTTAGCCAGCATTTATATTGTATTTTCAATCCCAGTTCATCAAAACTTCTAATCACAGTAAAATTGTCCCTGTGTGGATTATAACATGTAAGCAGTTAACTATAGTCCAAGCCAAACCCTAACCCATTAAGCTAAATGCTAACATAAATACTAATGCTAATGTTACAAATGCCACTGTGTACCTTCTCTTATGTCCATGTGTGACTGTTATTACAGATCCCCTCCAGACATGTTGAAAGGTACATCAAAATACTCTGCCTTGGATAATAATGTGTCAAATACGTTTACCCAAGTCAATTTAACTTATTAAAATCCTTAAAATTGCATCCATTCCTTCTCCCTCATTAAAAAAATACAATCAATGAATATGCAAATATTTTTAATTTCAAATGTTTAACCTTTTTCTAAGAGTTTGTGCACTGGTGTATTCAAGTTTGAACATCACATTTGTTTAAGCTGCATACTGGACAACTAATGGATCTAACAAATCATGATTGTAGGCCCACATCTTAAATTCAAGATTTTCTGTGAGCACAGAGAAACGTTCTCCCTTCTAAATGATAAAACACAATGAATCTGAAAACAGTGTCTTGTGTCAAACTCTTCACATATGAATCATTCTCCACAGCTCAAACATCCAACTGAAGTAATACATTTTTTAAATGGAGGGAGACTTTAAAAGTTGTCTCCAAAACACCTATTGTTAATTTTACATGATACGATGCAGAACAAGTATTATATCTTTGGGCTTCATCTAAATCAGTTACCAGCACATTTCATTGATTGGGATATTCTCTCTTTCCACCAGGTTTCCATTTAATATTCTGTAATATGCCAGTGAAACACACACTGTGGACCACTTCGCTCTCTTGCTCCCTCTGATCTGCCAGCTTGTTTCCAAACTCCTGCACCATTCAGACAGATCATACAGAGGAAGGCTCTTCTTCACCCTTGTACATGTTAGCCGCCCGGCGCCTGCAACTCCCACTGAGAGAGAAGACATTACATAACTCATTAAGCAGCGTTCCTGCCCTCTTGTCCTGTGTTTTATAGATCCTGATTTCACAGGTTCACTTAACGGAGAAATTATTAAATGTGCAACCATGCTGTAGCTTTAAAAACCACAATCCAAACCAGAACCTCTACTAATTCCCTCAGTTACTGTTTTATGTATTGGCTTGCACAGACTCACACACACACTTACATACTCATACTTTTTAAGTTTTGACGTGTACTCACAACAAGGCTCAAGCAAGTTGTTGCACCTGGCCAAGAAATAGTGCACCGCACAACCCCCCATAAAGCAATAAATTGTTGTTTTACACTTGATTTGTGTGGATTTAACATCTAACATGTTAATTAGTGATCTTCAGAGATGCTGGAAGGTGGATTTTGTTAGTTGTATCCCTCTGTTTTCAGTCTTTGAGCTAAGATAAGCTAACCAGCTGCTGGTTGTAGCTTCATTTTTACTGTGCAAAAATCAGACTGTACTGTATTGATCTTCACATCTAACTCTCCGCCACAAAGCAAACATGTATATCTCCCAGAACGTCGAAGTATTCCTTGAAACGTGATGAGCATTTGCACAAGTGCTATTTGATGCTGAGCGGAGCATCAATAGAGCGCACATGCACACACACTAAAGACATCTGACACCTCTGAGCTTCTCGTGATTACCAGTGAATACACGCACTTACCAGCAGTGAGTCTTGATCTGTCTGTCATGAGGAAAAAATAGACAATGAAGATGCTGATAATGATGATGGTGATGAAGATAGTGATCATGATGACGATGGCAGTATGAAAAAGACTTTTTCCTCATAATCCACCAATCTGGCACATGCTGAGAGGTCAGCAACACTGGATTATGCTGGATGATTTTTCTATGTCCACACACACACACACACACTCTCTGCACATTACAACATATGAAACGTCTCATGAGCTAATCAGCTTAAACTACAGCACATTGCACATTAATGATAGTGTGTGTGTGTGTGTGTGTGTGTGTGTGTGTGTGTGTGTGTGTGTGTGTGTGTGTGTGTGTGTGTGTGTGTGTGTGTGTGTGTGTGTGTGTGTGTGTGTGTGAACAGTGATTAAGGTAAAGGCTCAGAGTTGTAAGTGGTGTTACTGTAAAGACTAACCCTTGACATCTCTCCACCTCTTTTGCTTCAACATAATTTTCTAATTTCTTCTACCAGAACATCCCGCCTTCTTTCTTCCACATCTCTCTCTCTCTCTCTCTCTCTCTCTCTCTCTCTCTCTCTCTCTCTCTGTTCATCGTCTAAACCACATATGTCTCTTTTAAGTGTGTGTGTGTGTGTGTAGTGATTTGTATTCAGAAGTTGTGCTATGTATACCTCTGTCTTAGCACTGACAGTCACTGATGTGATGAAATCTTTGTGTCTTTGATGCCGCGCTTCAGTGACACTCCGCCACAGACACACACACACACACTCATGCACAAACAGACTTGACTTGTGCATGGCAAATCGGACTGGCGAGCATATCAATAAGCTTTACTGTTTCACTCAGTCAACAGATCTGTCAATTTAACACACAATCAAGCTCTGGCGCACACACAAGCACACATTTGATAGAATAGAGATGTCAAAACAATAAAAGCTAAATGCCACTGATTTGATTGCTGTCTTTCCCAAATTATAAAGCATGTTGTTTATGTGTGTGTGCGTACGTCTTTATAAGTGCTGTATATGTGTCCGTCCATCCCTGAGGCTTTCATCAAGTGCGCTGGCTGCATCAGTGGACTTCATTAATGCTAATAGCCAGTGCTTCACTCTCACAGCTAGCTTGTTCCATTGCTCATTAACCTCAGTTCATTTAGCATGAGACTGGCTGACTGTCCAATAGATCTGGCTGTGAAATAGATTTTTGATATGATGTGAGGGATTGTGTGATGTGTTGCTTGTTCTTATCACTGGCTGTGTAATATATGCAATATGTGTCATTTGTGGTTGTGATGTGCTACAGTATGTGTTGCTTTCTTTATATATTGTTTGGCTTTTATTATTAAGGAGGCAGCTTTATGATAAGATGATATATTATGCGTCATGTGTGCAGCATTTGAGTTCAAGAAAAGTGAGATATTAAAGTATACTGTATCATACTATCAGGGTTGGGGCTGCTGTCACCAGCCTCAAGGTAAAAAGGCAATTCTTTTTAACCCCTGTTAATCTATAATTGATGTGATGTTTTCACAGTACAGATTCCCACCTGAGGGATCCCCCCTGTACAGCTGCTGACTCTTTGCATCACCTCATGTTGCCACCACTGTTAAAAGTTGCACTTGAACACAACACAAAGGCAGCCAGCTGATCCCCAAGCACCTCTAGCAGTTAGTCAGTGTTCTGCATTATAATTAACAAATCAACCTGTAAAGAAAATAAAACTAATTTGTTGTTGAAGTGCAACTGGTAAAGTAATATTTTGCTTTGCTTTCCAGAGGTGTTGTCAGCCTGGGTTTTTTTGCATTTATAAAAAGAAAAAAAAAAGGAGAAAAAAAAGATGGGGGCAAAAATAAGAAGAAACTGCACTAAATAAGTGAAATCACAGACTCCCAATAATTGTGAGCTACAGACTAGCAGCGCCGGTGGCCAATTGTCAGCTTGGTGTGTCATGTTGCTTAAGATGTCAGCATATAATAAAGAAGTGCTTGCTTGATGACCAGGCATTGAACAGCGTCTGAACCAATGGGGTTGCATCTGACAATTTTGGAACCTTCCCAAATGACACTTTTACCATGTGTGAGAGGGTGAGATGGTATCCAGGGGTTTGAACATCTCTCTCAAGCTCTATTTTTTTCCTCATACAACTACTTTTGTAACTTTTTGTGTAAAACTGACAGCAACACCGTGATTTGCCCAAAAAGTGTGCACTGTTATGTGTAGTTGTACGCTTCATTGTGTCTCTATATGGTCTGCCACTACTGAAAGTGGCAGTGTGTAACACCTTTGGCTTCAGATGCAGTACTTCATGCAAACTAGTTTGTTTCAAACCTGAGCCTTTAGCTTTACTGTGTTTTTTCTTGCAAATTACCATCTTCATTGCAACATTTTCACCAGACTTAAAGCTGATTAGACAATTGGACCCTTCTGTACAACTCTACAGCTGCCCACAGACAGTGTTGCCAAGGGTTCTAAGCTAAATGTGTGTAAGTTGATTTGAGCCCTTTCTTTTAAAAGGGCCCATGTCAGAACCTAGATTTTGTACCTTTATATATTCCATATATACTGTGCTGACATGGTGCAAATTCCCAAATAAACGAGTGTACAATCAAATGACCACACTTTGGCCTACATTATTTTAACACGCTGTAGCAGCACTGGTTGGATCTAGAGCTGCAGGCAAATTATAATGAAGCTGCCATGTGTAGTCTGCTTTGTGCACTGTACACGAAGGGTACTTTAAGGTGACAGGCTGCTCACAGACTGCACAGGGTGGAGAGAACTGTTATTCAGAAGGGTCCCACAGCTCAGTTTTGCTTGAGGGCATGCTAAGGGGTCAATCCAACCATGGTTAATGCCAGCATTTTTAACAACATTCATAACTGCAACTAGAGTATGGTTATGTTGTCTTTAAAACACCTTGGAGAGATTGTGGCTATGTCTTTAAAGGTATATATGCAAGATGTTCTTAAAAAAACAATGTATAGACTCAGACAAAAGTAAATCCCTCTCAACCATCACTTGTGATCCACTAGAAGTGTGTGGTGGTGGGTGTTAAGTCGGGACTCCAAAAATAGTGACCAGTTTACATCACTGTCATCATTTCTCTCCTCTGCTCCACTCTGCTCTCTGTCTGTGTGTCATGGATGTATAAAGAGCTGTGGGTATGTGTATCTACTTGAGCGAGGGCAAGGCAGTTACAAACACACGGAGCAGAGAGGCCACAGCGGACAGGAAGAAACTCTGCATTCTCACTTAATCCAGTAATGTGGCCCCTTCCCACAGGGTTGTGCGGAGGTGAGGAGAAACGATTGCTCTCTTCATTCCTTCTCAAGCTCACCAGACCACCGCTGCTCTTTCTCGCTGGGGGGAGGAGGGGCCATTGCCAACCGACAAATTCTGCATAGTATATCTTTAAAAAGCTAACATTTATCTCATGCCTGAGACAGAAAAGTCTGGTCTCCAGGGTAACATGGAGAACAGATATGCTCATCAAATATGAGCAGTCTCTCTGGCAGAAAGGGGGTTTTTGAGAAGTGCTACAGAAATGTGTTCATGTTCGACCACAACTTTTCCTCCAAAATAAAACACTTGTAACAATTTTTAAAGGTTATGTGTATAACTAAAGATACTTTACATACCACTGACTGACTCTCTCTCTCTCTCTGTGTGTCTTACCAGAACAGTACCATCTGAATAACTCAGCTTACGGTCCATTTGGACCAGGTCTTCCACATCCACACAGCAACCACAGCACGGTGGGACTCAACAAATATACCTCCCTCAAAGCTGTGGGTAAGTCGAACACACACTCTCACACATCCACACACACAAAATGATGCTGACTCCAACTGACACAGTAACCTTTTAAGTACAGTAGGTTGGCAGTGCAGGAGCTGTCAACTGTTAAGGGCCTCTTTGCCTCTTGGCAAACAGAGTTGATCTTAAAGACGAGGCCACACACTGCTCCTGCCTGGCACTGTGGTGTGATTGGTAGATAATGTTAATCGTCTGTAAATCATGATTCATGTGGACTCAGGTCTCTTTTACAGTAGACCTATTGCACAGCTGGCCTAAAGACAAGCTTGTGGAACTGTCTAAGCAGAGTTATAATACTGAAACCTCACTGGACAGCAATATTTTAGCAGAGTCTAACCAGACAGCATAGATCACTGCCAAGGACAGAGCTCTATAATACATGTATTTCATGTAACACAGCTTCTGGGGGCAGTACTGGAGCTCTTGGGCAATAGGAAACTACTGGGGCAAACATGATGAAGGCTGTGTGACTGGAAAATGAACCATCCTCCCAGAGAAAATACATTTCCCTTCTTATTGTTTCCATAGTTTGGACATCTGATTTACACACCATAAAAACCACAAGGACACTATGTCACTCATAGTTTTCCAAATCCAAATTTGGTGGAAGGGTAGAAAAAAGTAGGTGAAAGTTGTCTGCATCCAGCTGTGATGTAGCATGGTACATCACTGCTATACAGGATGTGGAAAAAACTTGTTGCCACTTAATGGAAGGGCAAGCAGGATTACTAGACTGGGTGCAGTCACTCAATGACGTAGTTGGATATTTCACATTAAGTTTACCTCAAACACAGATTAGAAGAGCCTGAGCCTTTTTCATGGCAGCAATTACTTCATTTTAAAACATTTCTGTATTGACTTAAATATTCAATATATAATTTTAGTCGTACAAATATTTCTCCTTTTCTAATTTTGTTGTTGTGGTCACTATTTGCTAAGTTGTTGTTTTTTTAAGTGGACTTCTATGTTGCCTCCACGTGATCTCTGATGTTAAAGCAAAGCTACTATAACCTACTACAATGAAGGGGCCGGGAGATTTGTACCAGGTGTTTCATGTCGGAAAAGGTCACAATGAAACGTTGTTGTCCTTGACTAGCGGGTGTAATAGTCCACAAAGCTAAATCCAACCTCAGGCACCCCATTACAAAACAAAACAAAGCTATACCAGTCTGCCAAAGGCAAATCACTTCTTAGCAAAGGTAGATTTTTTTACCATTGACTATCATGGAGGGTTGACTGAGCCCCTTTCAAGCAATTCTTCTGTACACTGTACGTACACTTGGGAGATGGCCATTAAAAGCAAACTACGGACAGACACACTTTAGCTTATAAGGTTCAAATACATAAAAACAGTGTATTGCCCATTTGCTAAGCCCTCCTTAGTTGCTCTTGCTACGCCTGTCAATCTTTCCAATCTAGCATGGCACATGCCATGATAACACTGTCAGATTTACCTATCAAAATTCATGATGATTTTTGGAACAGTCGGTGCCGGATTTCAGACAGAGCTAGACAAATATAGGTCTACCATTAGCCGAGCAAACCACCAGTTATAAATAAACACACTGTTAAATCCATTTCTCACACATTTGTCCTTTGTTTTTGATATTGGAAATGCTACTAAAAAAGACACAATCCTACTCTTTGGTGACCAAATATCAAAGTATTGCTCTTATGAATCCGAAGCTTGTTTGGTGAAGAAGTTTAGCAAACGGTCAGAAGGAAGACCAAAAGCAAACATCTCAGACCTTCAGGTTACCACTGTGGATGATGGTGAAGGAGCTTAAAACATATCAGTCCTTATGATCATACAACCTTACCATGTAGTCTCCAAACAGGACATTTATACATATTCCTATAAACCTACAAGTTCAATATGTATCAGTTAAATGTTATAAAATGTATCACCTGGGTTCAAAAAAAGGTATTTTCTTTTGACAAACAGTGAAAAATGCTGTTTGGATTCAGACTTTTGGACAAAAATGATGAAAGCACACACAAACACAAGGTTACCGTTCATGTAGCCAAGAAGCTGGCGGCGATGACCCCAGTGTTTAGTTTATTTAAATAATTCTCTGTGACATTCATGCCAGCCCATGACACACATACACATGCACACTCCAGACTCTGGGCGAGGGTATTTATAAACCTTCATTACTGTGTATGTCCCCACATCCTGACACAAATACCTTTACTTCCATCATCTCCATTGCACTCAGTTTCTGCCTGATTATCGCCCTCACTGCCTTCTGCCCTCTTGTATCCCAGAAAAAGAGGAATACCGCCAGTATTCACCTTGAGGGCATACAACAATAGGAAATCCTTAAATTACCAGCCTTCCCATTTCATCTTCTTCAAACCCTCCCTCTAATCCCTCCTTCATTGTCTTCTGACTCTCTCTTTATGTTATCCACTCATTCGAAGTTATTTTCGTCTGAATTAAACAAGGAACAAGGAATTGGACAAGAAAGTCCAATTTATTTGTAATCTGAGAAAAATATGTAATTTTGTGCTCCCATTGACCCTCCCCACAAGGCACTACTTATAAATACTATCATATTGTCAGCCTATCCTTGTTTTCCATCTCTTTGGGTATCATCTTTCACCTCCTTCTACTCAATCCTCACTTAGCGTCTCTGTCACTCTTGTTGTCTGCTTTCACCTTCTCATCTCTCAGATCCCTTTGTTAGCTAAGATGGCCAACATAAAATCAACTTTTTTTGCATTGTTTATTTTTTCTCATTAAGCCTCTGAAACAAGACTATGTCACTTTTGCGGAAACTCTACAAAAGTTACATTTATGGGTAAAAAAGTAGAAAGTAGTGTCATAGTGTCATAGAAAAAGATCATCAAGTTAGTTAAACAGTTATAGCTATATAATTGCTATTTCTTCTTTAAAAGTTGCATAGAATCACTTTAAAAGTTACAAAAATACTTTGAGAAGCAAACAAAGCTGACATTGCTGACAGGTTGGAGCCTGGAGGTCCTACCATAAATGCATCATGGATTAAGTGTGATTTAGGCGTCAGTGTTCCTACAATGACGTACTCTGTCTTTGCCCATTCACAGTTCATTTAAGGCTTCTTCTGTGTGTGAATCAGAACTGCATCAGACTGTGACAAATTGAAAATGACTCTCAAATATAAACGAGCTTAAAGTGGCCAAAAATAGCATGTGTTTGCTTCAGTGGCCTAATTGTTAAAGGATATAAACAGAGCATTCTCCAGAAAGTCATATAACACAAATGCATGATAATATAACTCAATTTTGGTCTTCGTTTTGTTGGTCATCATTTCTATTGGTTATGAAAACATTGTTATCACTAATTTCATTGCTGAGATCTGGGAACATGTGGGGAACACAAGCAGTTGGAGGATCAAAAAGGTTGCACATTAGTCAACAGTTTTGCTAGATTACCTGAACTACTTTATTTGGAATTAAAATTGAACGTGAGCGCAAAAAGTCCAAAATAAACTCTTGTTGTACAGGAAAACTGTCAACGCACAACATAAGTAAGTAACATAAGTATGGTAGGTCAAAGGTGAAACAGGAAGTGGACAGTTAGGGCCTTAAATTTATCATTTGCCTCCATTCTTTCTACCTTATACATTTGGCAAACTTTGCTAATCCCTTTAAGTTTCTTGTCGTGTCTGGCTTCTGTTTGGCATTATCACTGTGTTCTCTGAAATCTCAGCATTTCAGTTAGAAAGAGAAGATGGCCAAAACCAGAATAATAAGGAATAACCATTAAACCAAAATGATCCTTTATTGTACTGACGAATGATTTTTCTCACATACAATTTCACACCTTTCTTCTTTGCAGCCGACAGCGCATCTCGTAGCTACTACAAGAGCTTCCCACTCATGGACTTTTCCCAATACCAGCCTGCAGGGCCTCCTCCCTTCCAGGCAGTGCAACCCAAAGAGAAGTCATACATCCACCAACCCCTGCCACTGCACCACGACCTCCATGCCCCCCTCTCCATCTCCATCCCCTCTAGCCATCTGGAGCACACACGCCTCCCCAAGACCACCACGCACCCGCTGCTCAGCAGCTCAGCCTTTAAAGCCTGGGAGCCAACTGGCCGCCACGTCCAAAGGCAGGCCTCCGCCCCGGGGCACACCTCCTCCATGCACCACTCCTCCTCCATGCACACCTCTTCCTCCATGCACAACTCCAACCGGAGACACGGCTACTCAACCCGTAGGCAACAGAGCATAGAGAACATGCCAGATCTCTTTAGCCAGCCCTATGGAGCGATGTACGTAGGAGCCGGAGGCGGATCAGGACATGGCCAGCATATCCAGGGGCAACACCCATCTCAACCCACCTACTACCACCACACGAGGCAAAAGAGCTACTCCACTCACAGTACGAATGAAGTGACCGTCTGAGTGCCACGGCCTCAGAGAGCGGCCTGCTGTGATGTTACACATACTAACGAAAAGCTTTGGTGTTAGGTACATGCCAGAGTTTGGGACAGTTGGCCCAAGAGTAGAGGGATATTAAACTGGGAGACTCTAGGAAATACACAGATCCAAGAGATGAAAGGGGTGTTTTGATAAGTGGCAACAGAATTATTCAGAAGGAAAATAGTGTAGTAGAGCCACTACTATCAAAGATTATGGAGAGAAAAGGATAATATTAGACTCAAGCAGCATTTAAAGGGTCTTGTACATTGATTGCATAACGTTTTATTGACTACCTGAAAGGGAATCTACCTAGGTTGTTTAAAACCACTCTCAGGCTCATCTAGGCCATCACTGTTCCTCTATGTTTCATACCTCAACCACTTCAGTTTTGGCACGACAGTGTGGTCTCATATATCCCGTTGTACAGGTATTTTTTAATTATAGAATATAGGGATAACGGCTGTTCACTCAATTAGTACAGAGAAAACCAACTTGGACCAACTCTTTTGTCTTTGATAACGTTTTCCACTTTGGTTTCAGGTCAGACTTGACAGAAATAAACAGTGAGTTTGTGTGTGCCAAGTAACACTGATTAAGCTTAGGGACAGTAGGTCACTGACACATTGGGCTACAGAAAAAAGCCTGACTCATGGTTAGGATTGATTGCTAAAAAACATTCCACAATAAGCCTGGAGCTGACTGAACTGGAGTGGGAGGCCATACTTTATAGCAATGTCAATTCAAAGAGCCAAACATGCAGCTATTGTCGCTCAATGTATTCAATGTAAATGTTGTTTGTAACCTTTAAGATCCATTTTGTGGGTTCAGACTGAAGAGTAAGAACTCAAAAACCATTCAAGTTGGAGGTACAATGAATAATATATGACCTTTTATGGCAACTAGCAGTAACAACATTGATGAAACATATGTCCTTCTACACAAACACACCACTCCTTCCTTCTTAATGAAATAGTGTGACATTTCAGGGTATTGAGAAGATCGCTACCACCTTCAAGGCTGTGCAGTAAATATGAAGCTACATCCAACAGCTGGTTAGCAAGACTGCATCACTGTATCTGGCCAAAGAATATGCCGGTACTTAACTATCCGTAAAACCACAACGTGCTGTTTTAACATTTTGAACGCAATGAGTTAATAAGTCAGCTATTTCCCAATTCCCAGTCTTTGTGCTAAGCTAAATATCTGCTGGTGATAGATTCATTTTTAGAGAGTGGTATCAATCTTCTTGGCAAATGTTACTCTTTGATATTAGGTCACTACTGTATGTCACAGGGACCTGTGTATTAGCGAGCTAATTTGTGCAGAAATTAAAAACATCTACTTAATAAAACAAAGTAACAAGGTAATGCATCCCCATGATGAAGACTGGATTACGATTATAAAGTCATTTGATTTTGGCATGATTTTTTTTTCCACTTAATGCGTTGTAATGGTGGTTGAGAATTAGGAAGTCTTTCATAATTTCATAACTCCAGTGTGTCGAGTGTCTTTGCTTGTAAACAGCATTACGTGTGATTGTGAAATCAGGAGAGCTGAGCACCAGGCTAGGTATTTATTGATAATTGATATTTTGATATAGTTTGAGCTCTGGGATAGTAAAAACTGAACTTATTTTAAGCATGAATAAAGCATAAATCATTCAACGGAATCTTAGAAAGCAGATAAACTGTTCCTCCTTATGAGATAGCAACAAACAAATGCAACAAGTTCACAGGAAAATTATTCCTTTAAAGGTTTCATTTCTTTCCCTCTCGTCATTCTTGTAAAAACACCTCTGTTTTGCATCTCTCGGTCTACGTCCCTGCACAGCTGAATTCTCCATCTTCCTTTCTCTCCACTCTCGGCCTCTCCCACCCTCTTTCCACGACGAAGCGCTTTGCATTCAGTGCCATCAGGCCAAGCGCACAGGGACAGCATCCCCCGGGTCACATTAAGTTGGACGGTGAGGACAATGCCACCATCATGTCAGCTCCCATCAACCTCCATCCCAACCAGGGAGAGGGAGTGAAGGAAAGAGAGGGGGCCGAGTAAGAGCCAGAGGCTTCGGACTCTAGAAAAGACGAGAAAAGGGTAGAGAGAGAAGGGAAAAATAGAAAAACAAACCGCATTTTTTCCTTCCTCGGGGGAAGGAAACGCAAGGAGTCACTGTGGATCTGGGTCTCTCACTACTGAGATGTCTGGGTCATAACTCAGAGTGTGTGGACATGTGTGGATGCTTCAGTGTAATTTCCAGCCTCTGGGCACCATTGCAGGGGAATTCACGGAGGCATTTCTAGGCCTCAAGCGTTAGACGTTTCTCATGTGGTCTCTGAAGCCTGGACAGGAAAGGACACTGTAAAGAGCTGCTGCTGGTGTTGTGAACATGCAACAGTTGATGCAATGTTTCCATAGTATGTGTTAGTGAAGGTTTAGGGCTGTAACACCCTCAGGACCTGCACAAAGAACCAGAAACACTTCTGTAAGGTTCTGTGATAACATTTGTGCTGAAAGAAGAAGCCGAGAGGATTTTATGATGCTTAACTTTTTATAGTATAAAAATTCGTCAAACAAAAAGATGAATACAGTTGAGACAAAGCCAAGAACAAACACGATAAATCACACAAGGTACAAACAGCACTGTTACGAAACGAGCGCCGACCAAACATCAAACCCCTTTCTGCAACTAAACTACCTGCATATAAATAGCACGACTCCATTATACTTAAACAAATTACATTCTGTTGTCGATTTAGACACTTTTAAACTGTATATTTCAACAATGCCATCAAGTGGCACCAAATAACTCCATAGAGATATAAGAAAACATTGAAAATGAGTGACAGACTTATGGAGAATTCAATTAAATTTCCTAAAAAACTATACATTTGCAGGAAGAAATGCTTTGAAAATTCTTTCCAGTACACAAGATACATGTGACTTATGAATTATAATCCTTGTAAATGAGCAGAACATAAACCAATTATAAATAATGGGCTGGGCAGCATTTTTTTATAGCGCTTTTCTAGTCTTCCAACCACTCAAAGCGCTTTACACAACCGGCCAACATTCATCCATTCACTTACACATACATACACTGATGGCAGAGGCTAGCAGAGGTGTGAATCTGCTCATCAGAAGGAGTTCCTAATGCTTATTCACACGCACACACACACACACACGCTTACACACTGATGGCACAGCTTTCGGCAGCAATTAGGGGTTCAGTATCTTGCCCAGGGACGCTTCAACATGCAGACTCGCTCTGCCTCCTGAGCCACAGCTGCATGATGAAAATGCATGCAGTCAGGCTTTCAGCTATGGTACTGCAAAGATATCACCCAAATTCCTAACATGAGTGCTGCTTAATTGCCCCCATGCCCCCTCCCCCCCACACGCACACACACTCACTGTACACCACACAGACAATCATCAAGGCACAAACACACACATGGTCACTGTCTTTCTCACATCTTAATAAACTTATAAAGTTATAAGAAGGTCTGGTAGATGAAGTGTTACTGGATCCCAATGAGACCACTGTTACTGAAGCTGTGTTCAAGCAACCAAACACTCTCTTTACCCTCCTTCTTTTGTTCTCTCGTAATTTGATGCAAAAGTTAACTACGTCTGCATTTACCGACTGTTTCTCATTACCCATGCAGCAAAGGATCCTGGGCAGGCATCATTTCCTTGTAATGCTTGATATTGTGAGTTAGAAATGTTGAGATCTGCTGGTATAGACAAAATCTGGTTGTTGTTGTTTTGTTTTTTGTTTTTGTTTTGGGGGAGGGGCGGGGATGGGGGATTATAATGAGCAATAAATTTAGCTCTTTTCCGTTCTGAATTGTTTTCGTGTGGAGAGACTGAACAAGTGCTTCCAGTGTTTTCCTTGGTCTAAACTCATGTTTTTCTGTCCACCTGAACGATGGCCTCCCTCTGTTCTTTGTCTCATCAGTTGGAGTTAAATGTTATTGGTCTACATGATGATTCAGTCTTTTTGAACCCTTTGACATATTTTTTTGGTTTTATGTAGTTCAAACATCATCTGAAAACCATGTGTTCTCCTTTATTTATGAATATTGTGTAAATGTGTTTCTAATGGAATTTCCTATATATATTTTGTTTAAATAAGGGCTTTATGAAAAAAGTCATTTTATTTCTAAGATTCAAAGATTATTTATTATAATTGCTGTTGATGTCAGATTTGAACAGATTATATTATTTATTTCATGTTGATTATTTTAGTAACATGAAAAATGATTGCATAGAGAGATCTATATTAGTTGAGTTGTAAAATGTTCTAATGTGCAATAGAGCGGGTTAAAGTTAAAGTAGGCCTACTGTACTGTACTGTACTGTACTGTATGTCACATTATTCCAGCGGGTTTCCACGTTTATGACAAAATGCAGCGACAGAAATTAACTGCGGTGTAAAACTAAGCAACCACAAAGTGGACAGGTTGTCTAAACCATTGATCATGTTTTCTATTGTGTATATTCACAATGCTGACTGACGAATGGGACGCTGCGCCAAAGCTAGCGCATTAGCAGTGGTTATACATTTGATATGTAGACTTTTGTGAGCATGAAGCAGTTTGCACGTGTCAGGATGTTGGGCCATAACTTTAACTGTAGTAGAAATGGTTTCTTTGCACCAAGTGAAAGGCGGGAATTATTCTGCAGGTCATCATCTTGAAGAGTCTGTTACAGCTGAAGACTTAAGAGAATAAAGCTATGATAAATGTATATGATAGCCAAGAGTGTTACACAGTATGTAGCAAAAATGTGTATATACTGTATGTACCTGTACTCTTTTTGTTATTACAACAATGCATTTATACCTAGAAATGTTCCAGAGGATTGTTTAGTAACTGATGCCACTTTTGAAGATGAAATATTAAAGATTGTAAAATTACTACAAGGCTTTATTTGACTTGTGTTTATATCAAAGAGATGTTTTGGTCCTTTGAATCTTTTGGGCAAAACACTCCAACAAGCAGCAGGTACCTTAAATGCATCGGCCAAGTACAACAAACACACTGAACACAGAAAATAACTGCAGGAAACCAAAAATCAAACAACAACTTGAATCAGCAGTTCTTTGTTGGATCAAGTTATTTGCACCAATAAATCATCATAACTAGTCAACATAGCCTTATTATTCAAAGTGATGTAACTCTGATAGTTTAAGTCTTTGTTAATAGAGAAAAGTGAGTGTTATCAGTGCAAACAATACATTATATACAAATACATCAATACAAACAGAGAAAATTTAATAGACTGAGTCATTAACAGTTGCTGTATCTCTAACAGGGATTCATTCGTCACTAGCAGTGAGTTCTGTAATGAGCCTACAGTGTCACCTTGTGGCTCTTCCTGGTATTACATGAACCCATAGCTTTCGTAGTCTGGGACCTCAGGTCTCAAGTATAATGGCAAAAACAGAAGTAACATTATCTTTTAACATGTCTGTCCTAATCCTGTTAAAAAAAACAAAAAAACTCCACAAAACACTTGAGTGAACAAAAATTTTAAGGAATAAAATAAGTATTTAATGCCACAACTTTAGTCAAGTTTCAGATGTCACACATTTCACAAAGTGCAGGGAGTCAGGGTAAATTTGCAGAGTAAATGCGAAAGATTCTCTTAATATCTCCACTAAGGTCAGTTTCTGCAGCAAGCTTTTACTGAAGAAGTATAGTCGGTCGGCCTCCACTACTTTAAAATAATTTTTTTAGTAAAGAAAACAAAGTTATCACAAATTTAGATTCCATTTTTTAATTTAGTGATTTTGCACGTTTTGTAAAACTGAATTTTGGTATTTATTAATGACCTGCAGACACACTTTAAGTGCAAAAAGGTAGGCTGGAGTTAAACAGTACTAACAAATACTGCATTTTATAACAATTCATTCAAACTGTTTAGGAAGGTACTGTAGCTCACATCTGTTTTAAACTAAAATGAGAATAAAGACACTGATGGTTTTAGAAATATGGTTTTCCTTAAGGAGGAATTCATGGCCACACAATAATAGAGGTAAGTAGCAGTTGCACACGCTTATCATATAATTCACAATGCCTGGCTGAGACATGTAAAAACAAACTATACAAATGATTAAAATTTAACATATTAGACACATTTTTTTGAATATGTAAACTCTGTCCTTATAAACTGAGCACATTTTCAGATTAAGGAAGGAATATATTAAAAAGCACAATCCTGCCCTATGTGGTTGTTAAATATACCTGAATTAGATAAATGTACACTAACAAGTCAACACCTCCGATTTGATCAAAATGTATTTAACACTGGATAAAAACACAAGCCAGCAGAACATTTTTACTGAGAGCTGTTTCCTTTCTTTCTACTTTCAATGACATTGACCCTTCAATTGGAGTGCAGTCCAAAACATAATAAGAAAATGCCAAGTTACAAGGTAGATAAATTAAAATGGCAAGGAAAATGGTGCAACATTAAGTAGTAACCACACTCATATCTGTGCAGTAGTGAGCTAAACAGCTCTTACATTAAAACATTACATTTACATTCACACAACCCTTAGCGAAGAGAAACTTCCAAGGGGGGTTATGTTGTTGGTCTTGTAGATCCAGATCCAGGGGCAGATTTAGGAACTTTTCAAAGAAAGAGCACTTTTCGAACATTCACAATATTTTCTAAAAATGTTAATATTACTGGACTAAAACTAAGCACCATGATTATTTACTGTATCACTACAGTATTTTTAATAGTAACAGACTTCCTGGTGGACTGCCATAGTAACATATCTCCTTGAATGATAATTATGTAAATTTAAATTCAATGTCTCTCAAGAATACAAGGATCAATTTATCTGCTATAAATACAATTTAAAAAACAAATCTGGTGAATAAATAACGATTTTGTTGAAAACAATTAAGTATTCTCAATTAAAGGACCAGTGTGTAGAATTTAGTGGCATCTAGTGTTGAGAATGTACATTGCAACGGTGGCTGCGAAACTTGCAGAACACTCAAAAAGTAATCTCTGGAGTCAGTGTTTAGTTTGTCCTTTGTGGGCTACTGTAGAAACATGGCAAGGTTCTGTGGAAGAGGACCCACTCCCTATGTAGATATAAAGAACTCATTCTATGGTAACAAAAACACAACAATTCTTATTTTCAGGTGATTATACACAGTGTTTAAAACATACTTATGAATATTATATTCAATTTCTGCCAATAGATCCTCCCAAATCTTACACACTGCTCCTTTAATGAGCACCCACACGAGTAGCTGCAACTAATATGTTTTATCCAGAGTAGAGATGTTTTTAGTTTCACTTGCCACAGAGGTTGGTGTACATTAAAACATTAGATAGATCAGGTAGAATGTGTAGAAGAGCTTCAAAATGATGGATGGTTAGCTGAAAGTGACTGATAGCATGGATCAACGCATCATCCACAGGCACCAATGTTATCTAGGTCTGGCTGGAAGTGGGTTGTCAATGTCCCATTCTCACCTAAACTCTCTTTCATATGCACAACCCTGTCTATCGCTGTCCAGTTATGTTGTTGCCCCCGGGATTTATGACGATGGAATCCAGTAAGGGACGGAGAGCCTGGCCAAAAGGCCTAAAGAGGAAACACAGCAGACAGTAGACTGAAATGAAAAAAAGCCTAAAGAGAGTCTAAACAAATTCCAGTATGTGAGCTAAGCAGGAGGGAAAGGGGAAACAATAAACAGATTGTGAACAACAAGACCACAGTCTTAAGACAAAGGCACCCAAAGAAAGAGGCTCAGAAAAATAACAAACATATCAATACTACTGTTGCAAGCAATTGTGTGTTATATTGATATTTTATAAATGCTTGATATACATGTTTTAGTGTATTTGGAAGAGAAGTAATGAGCTGTATCATCTTTCACTTTACTATTTTTAATTGGTTTACGTAACATTTTCCGGTTGCATGTTTATTCAGAACTTCTCGTCTTAGTTTCTTCTGATTTCCACCAGTTCTATAACTGGTGAATACTGGTATGAAGCCATAAAACTCTACACTATTCTTTTTCCACAGAGTTTAATGTTATTTATGTTTGGATATTTTGTTAAAAGACCAAAATACCAAGTACCAAACAATAAAAGGTGTGCACAAGAATCATTTTTCTGGTGTTTGAAGGTACATGGGTAGATGAAGGATTGCATTAGCCTTGTGGAGTAGACCAGATCAGAGTAGATCACCTGGCAGCGTTTGAACCACAATGATGTCCTGAACTAAATTCAAGTTCACCTACACTGACTGATAGGAGCCAAATGTGAAGTTACTTACCGTACAGAGTTTGCATAGATGGATGCAAGAATTGCTCAAAAGTTGCAGCTGGTTTGGTGTGGTATCAATTCTTTAGGTACTAACCATAAATCATCAATCAAAGACACATAGAACTCCAAATACAGGGACTAACACTGAGACAAAGAAGGGGTGCTTTGGAGATGTAAGAGCAGCTTTATGAAGCTTTTTTAAAAAGACTTGACTCACGTGGCCAGCACTTCAGATGGGAGGTCTGTGATGTACGATGGGATGTTTTGGCCCGTGAGGAATTGAGCCACCTCACTGGTGAAGCTGTTGCAGTTGTGTTCAAACAAGTTGTATTTGTCACCTCTGTGCACAAAAATAGGAACAGAGAAGAACAGCAGGAGAGGGGGGGGGCAGAGGTGTAAATTCAGAAAACAGACAGAGAGGCCAGAGAGGGTGGAGAAGGGTGGGTTAGTGGTAGGAGAAGACAAGATAAAGACATTTTAGAGAGATAACAGGAAGAACTGAGGAGTGTGAGACTAAGATGTAGATATATTGTTTTTTTCCTCCCTCTTTCTTCACCTGCATCTTTTACACATATTGATAATGATGATATTGTGCCAGGAAATCAAACTCATGTTAAAAATATTCATCTTTAACGTGAAATAATCAAGAATTCCAAACTGAAGCTGTGTTCAAGACACATACTGTAGTACTACTGTGGGTTATACTTTTATAGAATTAGCAGAGCAGCAAAGCATTTGCCTTGCAATTTTTTGCGTTTTAATTTTTTTTCACTTGTTCAATATTCCCCTGTATGATGACGATGTCTCATAATTCATTGAAAGATTTTCCAAAAGGGAAATTATATCTTATATCACAAATATGGTTAAGTAGACGATTTTAATTATAAGTCAAATGTGACCCCCACTTTACCTCCTGACCTGTCCCACTATGATTTAAACCTGTGTTAATACTGTCTGCTGAGTCTAAGTCTTTACCTGAATGTAGACTCTGCCAGTGAAGTCAGATAGTCCATGAAGACATCTGCAGACACCTCAGTGGAGCCCAGGTCCACTATGGAGTCAGGTTCTCCTAAAGGGGTGCTACCCTAGGACACCAACACATAAACACCTCAGTTAATACCTTATACCATCTAGTTTTCTAAACCATCTTGATCCATCACTGTTTTCCTGTACAGCAGTTAAAGATCATAAAGTTAATGTGCTGTGTGATTGAGGAAAATGTGGGAGATGATTCTTACAGGTGCGCAATTGTTGATGCCCTCTCCAACGAAGAAGAACTCCTTTCCATGGACCACAATCGCAGTGTGCCTGTAAGACAACAAAACACACTCATTCAATAAAACCTAGACCAGTGAAAGTAGTTCATAACACAGTTAGTTTAAAGGGCTTTTTTTAAAGGAATGGCTTCAACAAAATAAGTCAGTAAAAAATTGCCCTCACCATATCCCATCAATCTGTTTCCCTGTAGTGACAATAACACAGAATTAGTCAGAGTAGTGCATGTAGGTATAAATTAAACTAGTAGTAAGCTCCTAGCTCAGGCCCGAGTAGCATCCCCGGCCTCTCCTGCTGTCTCTCGCGGGCCTGGTCGCCCTGTCTGCGGCGTTCATGAAGTTAACCAACAGGTATCAAGACCAAACTCACCCAGCATGAGTGGGCTCAGCTGGCGGGCCATGCCTCTGGACAGGTCGTAAATGTACACTTTCACCGGGTAAGGGCCAGTCTCCTCCATGATGACACAGGGGAATTACCTCAAAGTGAAACAGCAGCTAACCTTTATAAAGTAAGCTGACTCACATCCAAAAAAAAAAAAACAAGTTTGATTTTTAAAAGTTACTAAAAGCAAAACGTAAGGCTGTTACCGATACAAACACAGGCTAAAGATAATAAAAATGTAAAAGTAAGTGAGAAAACTTAAGATGTAAAGTGACAGCTGAGGTTTGCCGGGTGCCGACAGCTCGTATTGTTATCCTGTTAAAGCAACAATGACATGTGGACCTGTTCTTCCTGTAGAGAGCCTATCTGCAGACGCGTCCCGCCTCCTTCACTGGGATTAGTCAGTATCTTAGATTGACGTACTAGCGTCCAATAGACGATGAGACGTCCCGTACGCCTCCTCAGCGTGCTCCTTTACGTACCTGTACGCGCCCGTCATTGAAACTAGTCTGTTGCTGTGTTGAGTTCAAAGTAGCAACCCTCGGTAAGTGACTGTATGCTTGTACAATGATTTAATACTTTTCCAGGTATTTTCTGCAAAGTACACACAGTTTAGTAGATACAGTTTATGTGCACTATTTGATATTTGCAGTTGGCGGCTTATCAAACCCAAAATACCAGTGATGCTATCAGTGGCTAATTACTAGCTAAGCTAACTTAAGTTGTCTGTCAGAAGTCAAACAGTAATAACATCTTAATTAAACTCCAGTAATGTTTGCAAATGGCTCTGTCTTTTTGCATAATTATTGTTCTCTGATTAAATAAGCACCACTTCTTTATTACGATACTATTGTTAATCTCTGATCAGGTGTGAAATAAAGTTTAGGGAAACAAATGAAGATATTTAGCTGCCGTATTTGCACCACTTATACATATGAAAAGTGTTGGACATCTTAGCAAAAGCTTTAACGCTGTTTCAACTCACTTTCAGATTTGTGAAACCTTTATTTTGCTCATGAAAGCCGAATTCCTCTTTTTTTTTTAAAGGACAATTTCACTGCTTTCCCCCATCCAGACCACATATCCAGATCCAAAACCACTCTATTTAGACCTGTCAAATCTGATAACCAGACTAAATAACCAAGAGACTCATAAACCATCATTGTATCTGTGAAAAAAGGGCAATTTCACCGTTATCCCTCCATCCAGATCACATTAGACAGTATTTGTTTCAATTTTCAGAAACAGAATAAAATGTAGTGGTTTTTGATCTGGACCTTTCATAAGTGTAAGTGGTGAAAAAATGGAGAATCAGCCACAAAACATCATTATTTATGTTTCCCTTCACTTTATACTCAACCTGAATTGGAAGTCGACTGCAGCATCGTTTCTTTGTTCAGTTATTCTCTGAAAGTTTGAAAGGAGCCCAGGAAATTGATAATTCAACTTCAGAGCAATGCAGTATTGACGAGATCCAACACCAGCATTGGCTCTATATCTCAATTCTGATTACGTTCCTTGGGTGTAAATACTCTTCATGCAGGACGACTGTAAACAAAACTTGATGAAAGTTCAGTGCAGCAGTGTTATGTCCTGAACCAGGATACGGTTAACGAGCTCAACCTTAGCCAAAAAAGAACCTCTGTGACTCACATCCATGTAGCACACCGTTGTTTGCATTTAAGGGGTTTCCAAGCTACTTCACTTTCCTGTTTAATCCTTTGCCAGGACCAACAGCAGCACCAATGGCAGAGTGGAACGCCTACTATAGGAATGAAAACGAGGAGGAAGAGCAGGAGGAAGGAGAGGAATCTGGAGGTGAGATGAAAGCTCCCTCATGTCTTCCTCTGAGTGCTGTTAATACATAATTAGCAGATATAATTTATGATTTTGATTTGGTCATTATTCCTCTCCTCTATATTTTTTCCTCCACATTATTATACTTCACTTGGCATTCCTACAGTCAGGCAACTTTGTTCGACAACTTTGATTTGATCACACTTTATAATTAAGTAGCGATGAAGTGCAAAGATTAAATGTGATGTGTAATTAGTAATTCAATTATGTAACAGTGGAGGTTGAATACAATGTACGATGTTAAAGGCAAACTTTTTTATTTTAACTTATTTTCAGGTCCGATTCCAAAACTGATTATTTGTAAGTCAAGGAGGCTGATAACTGATACTTGGAGCCGATATTTAGTTACAGTAAATCTTCAAAATATGTGTAGGAGGATTAGGGTATCGTCACACGACGTTTACTAAAATCTGTGTGTGTGTGTGTGTGTGTGTGTGTGTGTGTGTGTGTGTGTGTGTGTGTGTGTGTGTGTGTGTGTGTGTGTGTGTGTGTGTGTGTGTGTGTGTGTGTGTGTGTGTGTGTGTGTGAGAGAGAGATGCAGGAGACAGAAACTAAACTTGTGATACAGGGTTGAGTTTTGTAACTATGAAAGGCTCTTCTTACCAACTAATGTTGCTGAGTGAATTTTATACCAGCATAAGTTGGACTGTGTCCGAAAGAGTTGTAGCTGCGTCAGAAGAGAGCATGCATCACTAAAAGGGACATTTTTTTAAAATCGGCTAGGCAATAAAAACATGCCCATCCCCATAATATGAAAAATGACGAATGTCTTAATTGATAATCAGTTTGGTCGACAGTCAGTTGCTCCATAATATATATTATATAATATGTTATGTTTGTGGTACACTATCATTACTTATAAAACTACTACAATACTACTGTTACTTTTGGCTACTAAAACCAATGCTCCTGCTGCCATTAAGACCACTGCTGTGGCTACTATGACATCTCTTGAAGTTGCTTACTGACAGCTCACAGATTCAATTCAGTAGATATTTTTATGCATTTTTTTAATTTACATGTCACACAGAGGATAAAAACATGGGATTATTCATCCACAGCTGCAGAGCAGCAACAGCAGCACATGGCCCTGAGCATCCTGCCAAAGAACCTCCTCATCAGTGGCTTCATGCGACTTTGTGTAGAACTAGTAGCTGATACCACAGAATCCATAGCTGTGCTTTTTTCAGCTGGACCAGCTCGATGTATTTCAGCTTCTGTAGTAGCTAAGGCTTCAAGGTTTGAGAAAGCTGTGACTTGACCCTCTGTGGCTTCATCAGCTGCAGTGACCGGACCTTTGTCAGCCAAAATTGCGTCATATGGGTCGGTCTCAGGAAGGGCTGTTAAAGCAGCGTCTTGAGAGGCAGTAGAGTCTGTGGCTTCATCAGTTGCAGTGACCGGACCTTTTTCAGCCGAAACAGTGTCATATGGGTCGGTCTCGGGAGGGCCTGTTGAAGCAGCGTCTTGAGAGGCAGTAGAGTCTGTGGCTTCATCAGCTGCAGTGACTGGACCTTTTTCAGCCGAAACAGTGTCATATGGGTCGGTCTCGGGAGGGCCTGTTGAAGCAGCATCTTGAGAGGCAGTAGAGTCTGTGGCTTCATCAGCTGCAGTGACTGGACCTTTTTCAGCCGAAACAGTGTCATATGGGTCGGTCTCGGGAGGGCCTGTTGAAGCAGCGTCTTGAGAGGCAGTAGAGTCTGTGGCTTGATCAGCTGCAGTGACTGGACCTTTTACAGCCGAAACAGCGTCATATGGCTCAGGAGGGGCTGATGAAGCAGCGTCTTGAGAGGCAATAGAGTCTGTGGCTTCATCAGCTGCAGTGACCGGACCTCTTTCAGCCGAAACAGCGTCATATGGGTCGGTCTCAGGAGGGGCTGATGAAGCAGCATCTTGAGAGGCAGTGGAGTCTGTGGCTTCATCAGCTACAGTGACCGGACCTCTTTCAGCCGAAACAGCGTCATATGGGTCGGTCTCAGGAGGGGCTAATGAAGCGGCATCTTGAGAGGCAGTAGAGTCTGTGGCTTCATCAGCTGCAGTGACCGGACCTTTTTCAGCCGAAACAGCATCATATGGGTCGGTCTCAGGAGGGGCTGATGAAGCAGCATCTTGAGAGGCAATAGAGTCTGTGGCTTCATCAGCTGCAGTGACCGGACCTCTTTCAGCCGAAACAGCGTCATATGGGTAGGTCTCAGGAGGGGCTGATGAAGCAGCATCTTGAGAGGCAGTGGAGTCTGTGGCTTCATCAGCTGCAGTGACCGGACCTTTTTCAGCAGAAACAGCATCGTATGGGTCGGTCTCAGGAGGGACTGTTGAATCAGTGTCTTGAGAGGCAGTGGAGTCTGTGGCTTCATCAACTGCAGGGACCGGACCTTTTTCAGCCGAAACAGCGACATATGGCTCAGGAGGGGCTGATGAAGCAGCGTCTTGAGAGGCAATAGAGTCTGTGGCTTCATCAGCTGCAGTGACCGGACCTCTTTCAGCCGAAACAGCGTCATATGGGTCGGTCTCAGGAGGGCCTGTTGAAGCAGCATCTTGAGAGGCAGTAGAGTCTGTGGCTTCATCAGCTGCAGGGACCAGACCTTTTTCAGCCGAAACAGCGTCATATGGGCCGGTCTCAGGAGGGGCTGATGAAGCAGCGTCTTGAGAGGCAGTGCAGTCTGTGGCTTCATCAGCTGCAGGGGCCGAAACAGCGTCATATGGCTCAGGAGGGGCTGATGAAGCAGCGTCTTGAGAGGCAGTGGAGTCTGTGGCTTCATCAGCTGCAGTGAGCGGACCTTTTTCAGCCGAAACAGCGTCATATGAGGCGGTCTCAGGAGGGCCTGTTGAAGCAGCAACTTGAGAGGCAGTAGAGTCTGTGGCTTCATCAGCTGCAGGGACCAGACCTTTTTCAGCCAAAACAGCGTCATATGGGTCGGTTTCAGGAGGGGCTGATGAAGCAGCTTCTTGAGAGGCAGTGGAGTCTGTGGCTTCATCAGCTGCAGTGACCAAACCTTTTTCAGCCGAAACAGCGTCATATGGGTCGGTCTCAGGAGGGCCTGTTGAAGCAGCGTCTTGAGAGGCAGTAGAGTCTGCGGCTTCATCAGCTACAGTGACCGGACCTTTGTCAGCTGAATTATCATACTGGTCCGGTACAGGTGCATCTGATGGTTTCTCTGTGGAGGCAGGTGTCATGGCTGCTTCCTCAGCAGCATCAGAGTCTTTGTCTTTTGTCTCTTGACGACTGATAACAGGTGAGGTCGTTTCACTGGAAGACGCATGACAACAAAGGATTTAGCGAATGGATCCTTCAATCAATTTAACATCCATCTATCTCGTACAGTTTGTATCTAACATCACATTTCATCTACAAACTGTATTAACCCAACCACGTGATCACTCACTGAGAACTGGTGTCATCAGTGTCAGCCTCTTTGCTCATGTCTACGAAGCGGTGACTAAGTGCTTCGCTTGGGGAGATTCTTTGTTGAGGAGTCAGACGCATCATCTTTTTAAGTAGGTGAACAAACGCCAACTTCTCCTGGATCGTCTCCGTCTCTGGATACAGCTGCATTTGGAAACAAAATCAATGGTCGTTCAGATTAATTTGATTCTTTACCTCCAGAGTGTTGCTGTTAATTCAGTGTGTATTTGTACCACTTACCATCATGAGGTGTTCCAAGCTGCTAAACCTGCAGCTGGCTCCGTTGCTTTGAGGCGGGAATCCAGTCATATCCTTATGCTCATCAACAGTCTAAATCAACAGAGAATGTAGTGAGGTACGTTTTCAGAATTTCTACAATATAAGTGGAACAATATCCAACCTGCTTTAAGTGCTGCAGGCCATGCTTTCATACCTTTAACCTCCATGCTGGTTTTCTGGAGTTCTGGGTCTGGCTGAAGTATAGCCGTGTGTAGGTCCCGTCGTCAAGGATCTGGTCCTCCGGCTGGCCCAGGGTCTCCACCATACTTTTCATCTGGAGAAAGAATATATAAAATCACATCAGCCAACAAGATCCACCATATTTCTGTTTGTGCTTGGACAAATTAGGTGCATTAGATTACACACCAGGTAATAGAGGCAGCGCTGTGGGAAAGGGATGCTGGTGAGGTAAAGGGTGGCCAGAACGATACCAACAGACCACATGTCTGCAGCCTCTGTTATGGGAAGACCAAGGATTACTTCCGGAGATCTGAGGGAGGAAGGAGAGAAGAACATTTTAGAAAATGTTACGAACAGTTTCTGCACAGTTTGACATGTTGTAAGGTTACATATTAATATTTCAGTCTAATTCAACGTGAATCTGTAAATCTGTAACTCACCTGTAAGCAATATTCTGCAGAGTTATACCACGTTCGACTTCAGAAGCCTTGACAGCAGAACTGAAGTCGATCAGTTTGACTTGGAACGGGGTGGCTTTGTGGTTCACGACCATGATGTTATGTGGTGTGATGTTTGTGTGAATCACACCGGCACTCTTTAAAGCTCCAAGGGCAGAGACCATCTGCAGGGACAGAAGAAGAAATTAAGATGCCACAGTTGAAAATCTACAAGGTTCTGAATGTGTTTTTCCAAATGCTGGTGCAATGATGCATAAATATAATTGATCTTTCATAGAATGGTCAGAGCCACATACCTGTTCTGTGATTGGTCTAATTTGCTGAAGAGAGAGAGGGTTGCCACGTCTCTCTCTCAGCAGCTCATGGAGTGTCTTATCTAGCATTTCGAAGACAAGACATGTTTTCTCCATGTGCACAAAACTGTCGTGAAAGTGGACAATGTTGAGCGGATCGATCCCCCGGATGACTTTCAACATGGCCAGCTAGAGAGAAGAAAGGAGACGTTAGACGGGTGATTCAGCTAACATTTAAGGATACATATTAAATGAAATGTGCTGCTCAAAGAATCAGATGACCCACCTCTTTGCTGGTCTCCTGGGAGTCATTGGTCCTCTTGTTCAGTATCTTTACGGCCACAGCAACATTGGTGCGAAGGTCTTTGCACCGAGCCACTCTGCTGAATACTCCGTCGAATGTAAAGTGCTGGAGCTGATATTGGCTCCATTTGCTGAACAGCAGATCTTTAGGTTGCAGCCCTTTGTCAAAAGGTGCTTCAAAACATGGAGAGAAAATATAAGTTAGTACATCACAAACATACAACTGATGATTTCTAGACCATTTAAATGAGGAGCCTTCACAAAGATTAATAGATTAGTTAAGAGCATCAAACTGAATACAAATGATCAAAACTAACTGTAATCACATTATCAATATATGTCAATACTAAGTTATGTCCTTTCTGCAGTTTTTACTGAATTGTACATTTTTGTAAAGATAAAATTTCTCTTTTGACATTAAGCAACATGTGTCCTGCTCCTTTTTAAATTTACACCTCACTATGAAATTTTTTCCAACTAACATCATTTAATTTTGAACCTCATCACAAAAAAACAACTGAAAAATAGATGTGACACCATATTTCAATACATAAAGTAGTATCATGACTTTTTTCAGTGTATAATGTGTGAGAACATTTTGGTGTGTTTAGTCTCTCTCACCTATTTTCTTCTCCTCTCCTGTTGAGGTCGCTGGTGACAGTTTTCTGGATCGGATTCTACGTCTTCCCATTTTTTTATTTTTGGCAGATTTTGCTAATTGAAAGCAAGTATAGCGAAAACTAACTCTTGGGTTGTACTTTCGTGTCTCCTGTGCGAACAGATGATACCGAATGACAATCTGGCTGCAGATTTAGAAGCTTCAGTCCTATGATGTCAATCTGTAGAAGGACTGTCATATTCCGGAATGTTATGATGAAAAAAAAATCGATTTTAAGTGAAAACAATGAAGAGCAAAGATAAATACAGACAGACTGATGCATAAAGAGGATTTTTAGATCGATAGATACTTTATTAATCCCAAAGGAAGGAAGAATGCAGCTTCCTGTTAAAGAATCAATGAAATACTGACTGGAAGAAAAGTCTCTCCCCTCTCCTCCCTATCGTGCCATACATACAAATAAATAAGTAAAAACATTTAGCCTTGCTTCAGCTCAGGTCATGATTATTACCATCATCAATTACATTTTCAGGGTTTTTTTCTAGTAACTAATAATAAGTAACTTATTCTTTAGTCTTTAGAGTGTTAGAAAATAGTTTAAAAAAAAGAAAAAAGGCCCATCTTGGCCCAAGGCCCAAGGCTTGTGAGAGTTTAGTTATTGTCCAAATCAGTTAAATATTACATAGGTTACTAACATGTTAGCATATATGATATTAGTTATATTATATGATATTATTTTTAAAAAGTAAGACTTTAGGCTTAAAGATTCAGCAAAAACAAATCAGGCTGTTTGTGTTTGTCAGGTGATTACAAGAGCACCGGGAGAGACAGTTTGGTGTTCTTGGTGGATGCCTCCAAGGAAATGTTCGTCAAAGGAGAAGATGGACAGCCGTCTAACTTTGATATGACCATGCAGGTAAGCCGGCCAGTTGTTTTTGTCTTCTCTGTGTAGTGCTGATCATGTTTATGTATCAGCCTCCATCATCCATAATAAATAAGCTCCTGCACAGATCAACACAATCTAGAAATGTTTGGATTTGAATTTGGTCACGATGTAGATGTGTATTTAGGAGTTGCAAAAATGTGCTTTATTTATTGTTATAAATCATACTGTAAATCCAAAAAAATAAAATGTGTTTGTGGAAAGGTTGGATTGTGTTGCTGAATCGTACATATGTTAAGCATAACCTGTTGTAAATAACAATATTATAGAATCACATCATTTTGTCAATTTTTTCACAGATATGCACCTTTTTAATTTTTCAGTCTCGTGATACTAAGCATCTCTTTCTTAGGTTGTGCGCAGTGTGTACTCCAGTAAGATCATCAGTAGTTACAGGGACTTGGTGGCTCTGGTGTTTTATGGTACAGAGCAGAGCAAGAACCCCAGAAACTCCTTCAAGCACGTCTACGTGTACCACAACCTCGATGAACCTGGTGAGATGCTACATACCTCAAACTTCATCCATTATTCTGCTCATGCTTCAAATGTGTCTGGATAAAACGTTGCTTATTGTTGTGTTATCTCACCTGTCTTTTCTCTTCTGTCTTCGTCTTTTCTTTCCACAGGTGCAAAGAGAGTGCAGGATGTGGACGCCCTACGCGGGGGAAAAGGCGCCACGCTCGCGGCAGAGACAATGGGCAGCGGGGAGACGTCGTTGGGTGACGCCCTGTGGTGCTGCGCCAACCTCTACAGCGACATCAAGCTACGCCTATCACACAAGCGGCTAATGATCTTCACCTGCAGGGACGACCCACATGGAGGCGACAGCACGAAGGACCGGCAGGCTCGCACCAAGGCCAGCGACCTCAAAGAGACGGGTGGGTCAGAAGCAAAAGCCGCTCACCCTTTTTTTTTTTAATGAAAACCTGTAGTCGTGCTCTGTATTAGAGCTTCCTTTGGAGACTTTGCTATTTGCCTGACACCTACAGTACACATAAATCCTATGAGTTACAAACAGTACATTTCACTTTATAACATTGATCACAGTCCAATTGTAAGACATAGGCTGATAATACAGGTGTAACTTTACTGTAAAAACTTTGCATTGCCACTTTAAAATACGTTTAACATGCAGGCGACCTCACTTAGCTCGTTCCTCCTCTCTCAGGTGTCGTCATAGATTTAATGCACCTGATGAAACCAGGCGGCTTCGACGTCTCGCTCTTCTTTTGCGACATCGTGAATCCGCCGGAGGATGAGAGTGAGTTGGGGCTGCAGCTGGAGCCTTGTGACAAACTGGAGGACCTCCAGAAGAGGGTTCGGGCCAGAGAGCAGAAGAAGAGAGCAATGGCCAGGTAGCAATACATGATAATTACATACACCATCACTCTCCCTCTGACTGTGGTTCATATTTAGGTCTTTTTAACCACTTCTCTCTCAACCTGCCCTCTCTGCCATCTTTTAGGCTTAATCTGTGTCTTGGTGAGGGCATGAACATAGCAGTGGGAATGTATGCAAGTGCTGTTACTGCTCGGAAACCAGCTCCAATCAGACTGTACAGAGAAACCAACGAGCCAGTCCGCAGCAAAACCCGCACCTTCCACACCCAGACTGGCAGCCTGCTACTGCCCAGCGACATAAAGAAAGCCCAGGTAAGAGTAGACAGAATGAAGCGCCTTTTACTTATCACTTAAGTGCATTTTGTGAAAGATTACGCTCATTAACTGCACTGTTTGTTGTGTCTGCTGTAGACGTATGGTAAGAAACAGATCGTGATGGAGCGAGACGAGGTGGACGCCATCAAGAAGTTTGAAGATCCTGGATTTTTCCTGATTGGATTCAAACCCATGGAGAAGCTCAAACTGCACCATCACATCCGGCCCGCTGTCTTCATCTACCCCGAGGAGGACGAAGTGAAAGGTAACACTGCGTCTGTGTTGTCTGATTGAGTTCAAAACTAATGAGGTGACATCTAAAAACCACAGAAGCCAGTATGGACGTTTCCACATTGCAGGGGGTTGAATTTATAATTGATGGAAAGCCTTCTGAAAAACAATTCTGGTGGGTTTTATCATACCAAAAGTGTTCTTGATGGGGTTGAAAAGCCTCTGAATAGGACCATTATGGGACACAAGAACATTTCACCTCTTTATTATTATGGCAGGAAATGTTATACGTGTGACTTATCGTGTTACATGAATAAACATTTTGAAAACTTGATTAAATGTGTTCAAAATATGTAATTAATTCACTGTGAGATTTGCAGCTGTAGGAAGAAACCGCCACTATATTATTAGCAGAGCACATGAGTGATATGAGATAATTACAGCTGAAATGATTAGTCAGTTAATCAATTAGTCTGTTTATAGTAAAATAACTTAATCGATCATTAAAGTCATTTTTTAAGCAAAACAACCAAACATTCTTCATTTTCCAGCCTCTCAGTGTTGAGAATTTTAATACATTACTTTAATATATGCTATTTATTTGACAGTGTCATCAAGATTGTGTTACATCATCAGCCCAGTGGGGACTTCAGCCTCTCACTTCTCTGAGCTACAGTATGTTCTGTGTTTTCCACCTCAGGCAGCGCGTGTCTGTTCTCTGCCCTGCTGACCAAGTGCAGCGAGAAGAACGTGTTCGCTCTGTGCCGCTGCACCTCCCGCAGAAACTACCCTCCTCGATTCGTCGCCCTGGTGCCTCAGAGAGAGCACGTCGACGAGGGGAAAGTGCAGATTACGCCGCCAGGTAATACACTGCTGAGCTCGGCGGGGAGATGCGATGCGTTTAATTAAGTCCCAGACCTCACAGGTGAAGCCGACTTTAAAGTTGAGTTCCTCTCTGCAATGACTGCAGCTGTATTTGACTACACTAGCTTCTCACTTTACAGGAGTAAGCTATACAGGAAACAACACTCAACACTTTAGATCATTGCAGTGTACTCTTACCCATATCAGGTTTCAACGCCATCTACCTGCCCTATGCTGACGACTTGAGGACTATGGACCCCCCCCAGTTCCCAAGTGCGTCACAAATGCAGGTGGACAAGATGAAGGAGATTGTCACCAAGCTCCGATTCAAATACAGGTAGTTGCACATGACATATGTACACAGTATAAAGACACCACAACAACCATCTTTATAGGTTCTAATGGTCTTTTAGAAGAATGCCAATTTTTTTATGTAGATTTTAGTTTATAAATGTCTAAAAAAAAAAAACCTTAAGAAAGAGTTTTGTTTTGCCACTTTTTTTTGACACCATATTTACACATTTATTAATAATAAATGGATAAGATAATTCAGCTGTTTTTCCTTCCTTGTAATGAATTGCAGGAGTGATGCTTTTGAGAATCCGGTCATCCAGCAGCATTACAGGAACTTGGAGGCCTTGGCTCTGGATATGATGGCTCCAGAAGACATAGAAGACCTCATCAGTAAGATGCAGACAAACATGCAGCCAGATATCCTGATAACCGTTGCCTGTTCTCTATCTTATACTTTCTGTATCCGTCTGTCTCTGTCAGTGCCAAAGGTGGACCAGATTAACAACCGCCTGGGTCCCCTGACTGACGAGTTTAAAGATCTGGTCTACCCTCCCGGCTACAACCCAGAGAACAAACCAGCTGCCAAACGCAAAACAGGTCAGCGCTGCAGTCATCACTGAAACTAAGCAAGACCGTGTTTGCTTGTTGGTGCAGAAATTTTAAATTTGGTCATTTTGTGTACGAAATTACAGATGATGCTGGAGGCAGGGCGGAGAAGAAGGCCAAAGTGGAGCTGCCAGAAGACGAGCTGAGGGCCCACGTGCAGAACGGCACCCTGGGAAAGCTGACCGTGCCTGTGCTGAAGGACGCCTGTAAGCAGTTTGGGGTTCGGACCACCGGCACTAAGAAGCAGGAGCTGATAGATGCTCTGATTGCCCAACTGGCACCGTGAGGCTTCAGATATCTGACTCGCTGTGCCTTCATCAGACTGGTTTCACATCAGCGCTTCTGTGTTCACACTTCCTGGTGTAGAAATGTGTCCAGCTGCTTTAGCATGAACACACTCCTGGTAGATTTAAAAGCTGTTTTAAAAAGCAGGGAGCCAAATGATTGCTCAGGGGGGATCCTGGGGTTGTTTTAAACTCACTATGTATAGATTTGGGACGAGCAGCCACTGTATTCAGTGTGCAGAAGATAAAGTTTACTGTTCTGCTTGATTAAATGAAACCTGCTGATTTACTCCCTTTTTGCAAGGCTGCAGTCTTTGTTTAATCTCTTACATTGATCATGTTTTGAATGGCTGGTTTATGTTGGTTATGAGAGTTGTAAAAGAAGTCTGATTGTATTGTAATACAGTGTACTGTAAACATGATCATAAAAGTACCGTAACCAAGAATGACATTTTTTTGATAATCATTTTGCATTAATAAAAAAAAGCTTTTTATAGCCCTTCACTTGCTCCTACATCTGTTTTCACCATACTAACTACATAAGTCACTATACTGTACATGTTAAGCAGCATTTCCAGTTCTTCTAGGTGTGTCCTTCTAAATTAAGACTGCAGGATTATCAGCATACCAGGATCTTCTCGCTGCATTGTTATTGCCACCCAGTACAATAAAATAGAGCAATGTTCCTGCTGAGGGCAGGCCTGTGCAAGCAAATGCAGGAAGAAGGAATCACACACACACACACACACAAACAATATGACCACACGTCAGCTACGTCATGTTTTGACCAACTTAAAGTAGATGGCATTCCTGGGGGAATAAATCTGACTACACAGCAGGTAATGGAGCTTTAACAACATTTTTCTATTGTTATGGGGGTAAAAGAGATTATCTAACTATTTTATACTATTTGGATCTACCTAATGTGTGTGTTTTCTGTTTTGATCGTTTCTTAAAACTTGGCTTCATATTGAAAACAACTCCTGACTGGAAGTGGGCAGGCTTATTTCTCAAGTCTGGTTTATCTGTTGTGAAAATCTTGGAAAGCAGTTGTGTTTTGTTGCTGAGTGTGTTCCAAGTTTTAATTTGTGCAATCACGTTAACATTGCAAAACAGCAAGGCGAGTCAACCCACGTGGACTTTTAACTTTCACAGCTTTTGTATTGAAAGCTCTGAGCAGGAGTGCGGTCACATTTTCTCCTTACCTTGACGCAGACCGGGGGTCTGTCAGCTGCAGAGAAATGGAGTGTAAATGTGACCCTGATGATGCAGGTGAGAGAATTTTAATAATTCATCAAACATGCCTTCAAAAACATTATTATCATGTAGCACTTATTTAAACTTTAACTCTAATAATGCAGTTTTGTTTAGCCTATATGGTCACAAAAACTAAGACACTATTAGATTTGTGGAGTATAAAACATGAACTACAGTATAATGTCAAATTAGCAGCAGAATCTCTTTCATTTCTAGTCTAGTTTTTAAAATACCCATGTCAAAAATCTGTCATATTGCTCAATTTGATTCAGTTTTAGAAAATAGTTTGATTGAATTTAAAAATGAATGCAAACCTGCACACATACAACACAAATTCAAATTCAATGACAGCAGCTTTCCTGGAATTTCATTCTTCATGCTATATTTAGGTGAAAGGTGAGCCTTAAGTTAAGTTGTGATCAACACTGTAATACTAATATCATGCTTTACTTCCTTTCATCTCTCTTCAGTCTGGTGGCTGAACACCAACAGCACCCAGATGGGAGCTTTCACCGTGGTGGGATATCTCCTCTACAGATTCTCACAGAGTCAGTCACTCAACAACATGAACATTTACTGATTTATTTATAAAGACGAAAAGATTCTCTGTCATATAAGCCTCATTGATTCTCTGATCGATTGACGTATCCTTTACAGAGATAGTGAGGCAAGAAACTAGAAAGAACAGAAACTGTGAGACTGGATATATTTGCTACAATCTAAGTTAAAATGCTCAATTTTTAACTTAACTTTAACCCATTCAAAGCATAAACAGACTTATAATTATTGATTTACTGATGAAATATATATATCTAATTTAAATTTAAAGTCCCCTGTTTTTTTCCTTACCTCAGTGCAGGAGAAACCCTTCAACCAAACATAGTTTTATGTATGAATTATTTATGAATACACACTTGAGGAAAGCAAAAGGTATTTTAGTCAGTAGTCTTTGTCCTGACTGCAGCAACCCAGAGTTAAAATTTCAAAGGGGCTAGTTTAAATTTAGCATTCATGTTATTAAAATATATACATTTTCTGGTGGTTTCACTCAGGTATTGATTTACTGAAATCCGTCGTGTCAGGAAAGTTTGCACTTTGAATGTCTTCTAACCAGCAGATTTACTTAAATTAAAACAGAAAAAGCCAATCAACTTGTCAGCCACAAAACTGATAGCACTGTGTTTTTTCTGCAGCCCTCCCTGTTCTGATCCGATGGCCGATTCGTCTCTTCTGCTCTTTAACTGGTGAGGTTACTTAGGGTCAGGTGTCACAGATCAGAGGTCACTTTGTGCTGCCTGTATTGGCTATTTAGGACTGATTTTAAAGGACACATTGACAGTTTTTAGAGTGTGTTCAGTTGCCCTTATGAACACTTAAAAATAGATTTTTCTTGCTGCAATCATTCCTCCTGTTTTGACCAATAGACATCTATTTTTAAATGTGCTTTCATTGTAAGTGACCTGGGTCAAAATCCACAGACCTGTTTCTTTACAATCATACGTTTAAATGTTCACCTGAAGTAACATGACAGCTTCAGTCACCTAAATTAGTGAAATCAAGTGGAAATCTTCAAAAAGTAGTCTTTTTAGTGCATAATTCATTCTTTTTGTAACAATCCTTCCATTGTAGCTCAACAGGAAAACACTGTCCAACATAAAAGGAAAAGATTGTAACTTTTGTCCCCCATTGCAATGAAAGTGCATTATAAAGGGGTCTTAAAATAGTCCATATGAACAGGAGGAATGATTACAGCAAACAAAACCTGTTCAAAGTTCATCTGATTATAGTTTTTAGACAGACATGAAAAACTGTGAATACGCCCTTTAACTGACACCACCCAAAACTATAAACTACTATGAAATAAGGAAAATGATCTTCCTATTTGTATATAATGTGAAATAAAATCACCAGAAATGTAACATGTTGTGTTTTTGGCCTCAGGTTTGTCAGCTCTTTGGGGCTGGGTGAGCCATCTAGTGGGAACCCTCCGTGGTATGAAATACATCCCTAATTTCACACCAGCAAATCAAATGTCACCAAAAAAAAATCCAAAAAAGGCATTTCCTGACTTTTCTATGCATGGCTTGTGTTTCAGGAATCCAGAGCCTGTGCAAATGGCTGTCTCAAATTTGGCGGTTTATCGTAGGTAAGCACACTTCCTCCTTTTTTGTAGGGTTTTGTTTACTCTTCTCAGTGTGCTGCAAATTGGCTTTTTAGGAGAGGGTAAACAGGTCAGGAGAAGTTGGCATTTTGAAATGGTACGTTTGGGTAATCAGAGGAAGTGACTCAGAAGTTCAAACACATGTTCAGACACATGACAGCAATTTAGTATCTGAAGGAATCAGTGTAACTGTAGTGATAGGTCTACATGATAATTATTGGCTTAACAGTTGACCTTTAATCACTCCTCCATCAGGATTTATTTCAAAGTGCAAATGGTTGGTTGCTGCCATCAAAGCCATCACAGGTCAGTTCATTTATCTCTTCATTTTCTCAGTTCTCTGCTATTTCCAGTTTCTGTCCAATTAAATGTGTTTAAACAAGAGAATCCTCCCATGCTAGCATCCCACCTCATCTATCACTCATCCATTTAAAAGTCTTTTAATTCAAAGAAGCAGGAGCAAAGTGCTTTATTATTTATCTAATTTAAACATGTCACCTCTGCAGGATCAACCAGTGACGGACCTTTGGAGACAGATCAGAGCAGCAGCAGCGGTCCAATGAAACCTGGCCTGAGATTGATCCTCCTGGGGCCCGCCGGTGGAGGACGGACCTCCCTGGCAGACACTTTGTTGGGCTGCATTGCAGCGCCAACTGTGGAACCCCTGATGGAGAGTACCAGGAGAAGTACAGTAGTGAACAGTAGAGAGGTTGCAGTGATTGACACCCCAGATCTTTTGGGGACATCGCTGGGAGACGATAAGAGAGCTAAAGAAGCTCTGAGGAGCCTTCAGCTTGCTGGTCCCGGACCAAACGCCTTCCTGCTGGTGATCCGGGCGCCAGGCTGCAGCATGGAGATTGACCAGGATGCCGCTCAGGCAATCCGAGCCACCCTGGAACTGTTTGGAGATGGAGTCTTGGGATATATCATCCCTGTGCTCACACATGCAGACCGTCTGGGTCAAAGGCATACTGTAGAGAAACTGCTGGATGTTGACGCTGGGGGTCTGAAAAAGGCTGTGTCTCTATGCGGCCAGAGGCCTGAGGTGGTGGACAGCAGGTCAGATCGGCCCCCAGAGGTGCAGAGCGTGATCCGCAGGGAGCTGGTGGGACGTGTGGTGGAGATGAAGGAACTGATGGGGCATTTCGTCCACGAGCTGCAGAAAAGGGAGGACTGCGTCAGGGAGGAGCTGCTGGCTGACATGGCCTCTGCACTGGCTGGAAAACTGGGACATATGTAAATAAGAGAGGGACAAGAAACAGTGATGTTGGTGATTGCTCAACTGGGGAACAAAGCTTTGTCCCCAATTAGAAAAAAATGCTGATTTTTAGGTCAGTGGTTAAGGTTAGGGGTTAAGATAAGTCTCCAGGAAATGAATTTAAGTCTATGTAATGTCCCCAAAGGTGACCACGGTCAACTTGTGAGTGTGTATGTGTGTGTGTGTGTGTGTGTGTTTGGGTGAAAGAACTGCTGGATCAGTGAAAAAAGAAGGAAACAGGATTCATTCAAGTGTTAAACATGCAATTTTGAGTTTAAGTGCAAGGGTGCTTCTCTGCCTGAGGTATTTTTGTCACTCTGCTCGGTTCCCACTGTCCAATGAATTTTCTACTGCTGTCCACATCTTGGTTTTCAACATGCCACAGATGCTTTTGGTTAGATATCATGGTCACACACACTTAATTATCCTATTTTGAAGTGTTGTAATTCTCTGACCTCTGTGTATTCTTTTGTATTGGTCTGTGCCTGCTCCAGTGTTCAGCCCTCCCCACTTCTTCTTTTTCATAATTAATTTAACCCATATCAAACTTTAAAGAGGATCAGGGGAAATGAACTGAAGTCATATTGGGACTAAGGTTAAGCAATAAACGAAATCTATGTTTGTATTGTGTGTAAAAAGAATCTGAAACAGCATTTAAGCTAATTATTTACCAATTGTAAAATAAAATCTATTTTTAATTCGCTAACTTTTAATTTGCAAAGTTGTGGTAACTCGCATTTTGAAGTAGACAAATCTTAATGGCGTGGAGTAGACAGGCCATGTGATTAACGAGAGACCGTTTTACAACCAGTTCAGACCTTCAATAGAACTGTGAGGTTTTTTGAGGGCATGATGATCTATACATTTCAGCACAGGATAAAGTAACATCTACTAGTCTGACGTTGTGAAGCTAAGCCTGACCTCTGACCTCTGACCTGGGAAAGAGAGAAACTGGAACTAAAGAAAACCATCACCCCAAAATTGAAATGCAGTCATATAAGCTTATCTGGGAGTGTTCATGGACCCTCCAGGAGGAGCTGGAGGACATTGTTTGCACTACTCTGCTCGCTCTTTTGCCACGGATGGAAAAGTGGATGGGCGGATGGATGAAAGGAGTCTTTGTAATTACACACTAAGAGTTTCAACCCTTAAACAAATGACTGTTTACATCTCAAAAATCATTTGAAATCTTGAGTATAATAAGAGATTCGTGGACCCACAAATGTAAAATCTAATATTTACCTCATTATCTTCAAGAGTTTCCACTGTCACTGTTGGATAGCCTGTTACTGTTCCACAAAATAAATCTGAGGAAATGAGACAACAGGAAATTATATGTTGTGTTAGACTTTTGAACCCACAATAATATTATTTAGCAGTTGGAAAAGCTTGACCCTCCCTCTCTGCACTAAAACCCAACACCAGCATGTTAAAGTTTATTTAATTAGAGGGACGCTTTCAAAAAAGATACATTTTCTGTGGCTGAACACACATTAGCAGTGGTTGCAATACACTACCAAGGAAAAGCGTTTATACATGTATCTACATGTCAGTGGACATATCCTGTGATGAAATATAACTCAGATTATGTGAAAGTGTGGAACTAATTAATAACAAACTTTACAGTTGTTTGCAGTTTTGCTTTCATAATGACTTTCATTCAGTCTTCTTTGAATGCAGTTGGGGAAAAAATAACACAGGTATCCAGTATTAGCAATATATCATATTTGCTACATTTGATCCTGTATTAGTAGCTATGTTTAGAAAGTTGTAAACAGTGCTCTTGTTGGCTAAGGGGTTTATTTAATCAGTGTTAGCATGTTTCTGATCACTTTAGCATATAATACACTTGCATCTTTTTGGCTACCTGGAGGCAGCAGAAACAAGCTATGAACACAACACCTCATAGAGTTGACATGACAAACGTGTTAGAAAACAATTTCCGTACATATCCAGTAGAAAATGAACAACATTCAAATTTATTTGGAGTTATATTTTTGTCCAAATGTAGGTCCTAAATTCACAATTCTCTCAGCTCTGTTTTTGGTCTCCACAACAGCTCGTGAGGTATGTCAAGTTAGTTCTTTAGGTGCTAATTGCTCTAGCTAGATGCTAACACTGGTCTGTCTGTTATTTGGTGGTGGTAAGAAGCACATTTTTGGAGGGGATTTTTTTACACTAAAGGCGGTTTTCATATTCATCTGCTGAAAGTGGAAAATTTCTCTGTGCTCACTGAAAATCTGATTTTAAGGCTTGGGTCTAGTAGCATGATTTATGACATCACAACTAGTTTAAAAGCCAATCTTGGTCCAATATTCAACTTACACAACTGTGATGTGGAAACTTAAAGCCTCCAGTGCACAAACACTGAGAATTGACTTTACAATGAAATAGGAATCATCTTGTATCCAACAGTTAAATTTCTGAAATGAAAGATATTTACATATTAATAAATCCTTCATTTCTTTATTCACACACCTCAGTTAAAACCATGTACAACATACATTTTTGTAGTTAGCTTATGTGAAATGGGACACCCTAGAAAGCTTAAAAAGCCTAGATTTTTAAATTTATTTTTTAATGGGGGAGAATGAGTAGATGCCATTTTAAAGGATATTTTAGTGGAAAAGCAATATCAGTCTTTTGAATCTCTAATCGCAATTTGTAATAATTATCAAGGAAAGTTTTATGAGTTTTGGTGTAATTTTCTGATGTATATAAAAGTTTTTATTTTTCATTTGTCTCCATAGTTTACTGTTAGTTTTTTCGTTGTGGGCTTTTTTTTTAATTGATTGCAAGATGCATGTTGAGTGAACATTTAATTGTATGTTGTTTGGGACTTGACAAATCTGCACCTCATTGTGCTGCACATTTTAAGAAAAAAAAACCCAATACAACATATTAAAAGCAGATATGGGATGATTAAAAAATCCACCAAAACAAATATTTACACATGAATAACAAACTTTTTTTTGTAACTTGTAAATTCTGCAAACAAGGTGTAAAGTAGTGTTGTATTGAATCAATCAGAAAAGGTGTAAAGTCTTGTTGTGTTGAATCAATTGGGTAAAATGAAAGTGGAGATGTGGGGTCTCATTCTCAGGGGAGGGGCTGTTCCTCTGTCTACTGACGCAGGCGGTGACAGCAATACGGAGCCAGGGGGACGCTACTGCGCATGTCCGCGTTTGAGACACACGCACAGGGAGCAAGAGAGAGAAAGAGAGAGAGAGAGAGAGGGCGAGAGAGCGAGAGAGAGAGAGCTTACCAGGAAAAAAGTGGCAAAGACAAAGGACTGAACAGCCTTTTTGGGAAGGAGGAGAGAGCATATTCACGTTTTTAAACCGGTTTATGAGAGTTCAGCTTTGACCCCACCGACGGGAAGTGGCGGGGTAAGTGGTCGTTGAGAGAAAACGAAGTTAAAAAGGCGTAAAAAGGAGGCGTTGTGGTTGTTTGCCGGAGACACGGGAGTCACGTAGAGTAGCCACAACACTTAACGACAGCTCTCTGTTACTATTATGGATTAATAACACCTACATGTGTATGTTTTTGAGTGTAACCGCGTATATCCGTCCCTAATACGACACTAAACCCCACAGTGTGTGTGTCTTGCTTTGTACGGAGGCTGTTGTCATATTTGTGTGCTAGCTTACTGAACAGCTTCCTCTACCAGTCCAAGCTGTTGGAAATGTTTACCTTCTTCTCATTTTGGTCATGCTGACCAAGAGGAGATTGTAGCAGTTTATAATGTTATCTCAGTTATCTACCACTGCGAGCAGAGACTCCAAAACACAATCAGCATTGCGTTCAAGTGCTGTTTTTAAGGCATTTGGCTGCTGATCAGATTGAGAAAGAAAGATTAGAAATGTCACTTTGTTCTCTGCTAACTTAGGAATTTGTGTGGTGATAAAAATAAGTCAAACTTCTTTTGTTCTTCCTTCCAACAGTGTTTTTTGTGTTTTTTTTAGACATCCGTCTTCTGCTCAGCATCAAAATCCCTGTCGCATCTGTTCCAGTGGAAGTGAGGCTTCATGGTCAGCAGCCCACTTTAGATGACTGGATGGAAAGAGCTGTCAACACACACACAAACGCTCTGAGGATGGAGGAAGTGGAAACACAGACAGAGCCACAGCGGTTTGATTGACAATGCCGACCATTGAGGCGTTGTCGGAGGAGTAATCTTAAATTTGGGATCATCTCTTGCTTGCGAGTTTGACCGTGAATCCCTTCTGGAGTTCCAGTTTTTTTTTGCCGTTCCAAGCTCGCCCTCCCTCCTGCTGATCTGTCCTCACATCTATTCTTTATAGGAAGCAGGTGTTGTGTTAAAACGGCTGCAGGTCTCATTTACCTTGCAGCCCCCACCTCCCCCCCACTCGAAACACACAAGCTCCTCTCTTCCAAAGCGGCTGAGAGGTTGCCATGGCAATTGTTGTCATGATGCCAATGTAGCGTCCTGAAGGTGGTAGTTGTGGAGGTAGTGGTGGAGCTGGAGGAGGTGGCGGCAACAGCGGCGGCGCTGTTGTTGGTGGTGGTGGTGGTGGTGAAAGCCCAGGAATGGGAAGCGCTCCGTATCCAGCCGGTGAGTGGAAGGGGAAGGGGAGAGGCGGCCTTCAGGAGCTGGGCTGCATGCCCTGGAAGGTCAGCAAACAGAAAGGAGGTGGAGGTGGAGGTGGAGGTGGAGGAGGTGGCAGAGGAGGAGGAGAGGTGGTGGGAGCAGAGGAACGGAGGTACAGGGATCCCAGGGACTCTCAGCAGCAGCAGCAGCAGGATCTCTCATCCTCCTCTTCCTCCCTCACCCCTCCAGCGCTTGCCCAGCCCTCTCCAACACCTCCGGCTATTTATCATGAGAAGCAGCGGAGGGAACTGTGCGCCCTGCACGCGCTTAATAACGTCTTCCAGGACGGGACAGCCTTCAGCAGGGACACCTTGCAGGAGATCTACCAGAGGTGAGTGAGTCTGTTAACTAAGCTGCACCAATATTCCACCTATGTGTATAATGTTGTGGATAAATCTAATAAGTCTCTCTTCTCAAACTCGTTGCAGGCTTTCTCCCAACACTCTGGTGACGCCTCACAAGAAAAGCATGTTGGGAAACGGCAACTATGATGTAAATGTCATCATGGCAGCCCTGCAGACTCGAGGGTTTGAAGCAGTTTGGTGGGATAAAAGAAGGTATGTCGCTGAAAACTGCCATTTCTCTTGCACTACAAGAATAGAAGGCGATGATTTTATTCATTTTTAGACTTTTTTTTTTTTTTGGTTTCACCCAGTTGCTGATGGAGGCTCTGTGGTATATCTCATGACTGCTGGCCTAGTTGTTTCCCTAAATGGTCACTTTGAGGGTCAGGCAGACGGAGCTTAAGCCAGAGAAAAACAATGTCTTCATCCCGTCGTCTTTTGTTTCTTTTGTTACTTTCTTATCTTTCAGAGATACACACACAGGGACAGGAACATTTCAAACAGCCACTGCTAGCTCTGATATCTTCAGTATAGGAGCGTCCACTTATATTGTAGAATGCAAATGTAAGTGAGATGTGGTAAAGAGGCTCCCTGTGTCCTCCTCTGTACCTCCACCACCTAATCAGCATGGTCTCCAATGATTTCGTTGATTAGTCAGCAGTTCCATTAGCAGACACTGTGTAAGACACAGTTTTATCAGCATTCCAACTAGCCACACTATCAGTCTTACATGACTGTCGACAAGAAAAACAACCGCAGACTTGTTTTTTTATCAGTCAAATGTTCATGTTATCAGGCTTGTATTCCTGTTTTTGCTGTCTTGGCCCAAACAGGAACAAAATCATAGCTTCTCCTAGTGGTGACGAAATAACAATACCACTCATGAAATCTTTTACAATTTTGCTGTTGTAAACATTCAGTGGTGATTATGTTTTATGTTTCAAACCAGACATATAAAAAACACAGTTTACAGACTACTCCTTTAAACCTCACATTACAAATAATAACCTGCTTCCATGCAATGTACTGAAGATTTCCTGCAATCGATAATGTAGCTGCAACCTGGGACTGTTTGAATAACTCTACTCGCTGGTGCGTTCAGGTGCTTGCGGGAAACTCTTGAAATTTTCACACCGTATTCACAACATTATACAACACAGTTATAATGTCAATTTGACAAAACTTTACAGAACTACACATGAATAAAAAGGGAAAAATCGTCGATCCTGCAACTCAAAGTATTATGAAACATTGTGTTGCAGTTTATTTTTGTTATACTGGGAACAAAACTGAAAGTAAAATGTTGTCTTTACACAGTCACAGACGTTTTAATACTGAAACTTTTCTGATTTGTTGTGGTTTGGCTGTTTTATTTGTGGCTGTCTGACATTTGATGGATGGAAAGTTTGAACACTGAAACAAATGTCTGACTGGAATGGATATGATTAATCTAAAACATATAGTGTGCTTTACAAAATTGTCAACGGTAATGTAAGAATTATAGAATTTGTCACTAATGCATAATAAAAGAATTTCCACTAGCATTACATGCAGGCAGCATTATGCCACTCACGATAATTACATTATCGACTTATCGTACAATAATTTAATTATCAACATCATCATGTCTATGGACTTACTGTATGATACATGGACATGATCTTTGACCTCAATATTGCTGCACTTCACATTAGCAGCTGCCATTAGCACTGCTTATATGGAATTTAAGGTAAATAACTCTGTCCCATCCCATAATGGCAGCCTGTGTTTTTACAAAAGCATAGCGCGCACTCTCCAATCCCACCCTCTGTCCCCCTTGCATTATTATGCTATTATATAATCATTATATCAATGGTATAAAACAGTCTTCAAATGACAATAATTATTCCTCCATTATTCCTGAGACAATATATCGTCCAACAAAAGTATTCATCATGACAGGCCTATACAGCAGTTACTATGATAATAAATTGTAGTATGATACAGTTATTACTGTCTGTGTTGTCTGCATTTGACATACCTGTGGAAAGATGTTGTGCGGTAAACTGAAAGAGGTTTATTTCGGTTAATCAAGAGCGGTGGTAAGTCTGTCCATTGGGAAAAGGGAGGTTCTGTTTGCTTATGGCTTCAAAGACCTAGGTACTGATTTAGAGATTGTGTACACATGGCCAAACACACAGTCTCAATTTCCCACCATTGAAACATGCATTCTGTGTATCATATTTTCACTTTATTTTATCTTATGTTTAGAAATATTATCAAGTTGGTTTCATGGGTTTCATGTGTATTTTATGTGAAGCACTGTTTCTCATGGTTTCAGCTAAAAAGCAATCAACTTTAACTAGCTGCTGATCCTTTTTACCTCCCTGCTTCAATACAAAAGGGAAGTTAAAAAGAAATAAATGTTGCTTTCTGTTCCTCCAGGGACGTAGGAAGCATCGAACTATCCAACGTGACGGGCTTTATTCTCAACGTGCCGTCCAATCTACGCTGGGGGCCCCTGCGGCTGCCGCTCAAACGCCAGCACTGGATAGGGGTCAGAGAGGTGGGAGGAGTCTACTACAACTTGGACTCCAAGCTGCGTAGCCCTCAACCCATCGGCAATCCGGACGAGCTCAGGTGAGAGCGATGGGACGTGTGCTCGATATAACAGCGATGATTACAAATTCAGAGTAACTGTTTTAAGGCTTTGGATGATTGTGCTAGAGATGTAGTCGATGTATCCAGCACACAGTGTACATAACGTGTTAAACCAATACACCAACCAGCGTTTTAGTATTCAGTCAGCTTCTGTTACTTAGTTAACACACAATAAAAGCCTGGAATTGGTCCACAGCTGGAAGGCTTTCTACTGTGAAGCAACTGCAGGAAGTGTTGAGTTTTTCTTTACAATTCACAAAATGTGCCAATACACTCCATAAGAACTGCTTGTGGGATGATACCTCCACAGCTTTCTGAACAACTTCTCAACAACATCTCAAATTTTCTGAAAACAGATAATCTGACATTGACACCTACTTCATTTAGCGATCGGCCGTGCGTGCAGAGGTGCACAGGGTTTAAATTTCTCACTCAAGCTCTCTGACACTTAGGTCTACACCTGAGTGCAACCCTATGAACACCTTCTAGAAAAGACAGGAACATGTGGTCCGTTACCCCCATACGAAGGCTAGATTTTCACCCCAACATCAAGTGTGGCTGGTCGTAAACAGTTACATACACTTTTGCCTTCTGACGTGGTCAGACGACACGTCATATGAGCCACCTCTTTACGAGCATAACCCAGCCCTAACGCTGCATTGCAAATCATCACAACTCTTGTAACGCTGAAAAGAAGAAAAGTGGGTCAGAAAAAGGTGTAGCTCCAATCTGATAGATAAATGTAAGAACAGGAAAAACAAGATGAAAAGACAACAAATACTACAACAGGTAATTTAGAAACGGAAACTTTTCTTTGGTTGCCTGCCTGACCACGTATGTTCAGCAAGTCAGTTCACCATGAAGATGAACACTGTTGGTGTTCATGCTGAGCCATGATTTTCCATTTTTGTTGTGTGGTATCCCCCTACTGTGTGGATGCAATGAAAATAAAAATGAGCATGGTGTGTTGTAAGCCAGAGGTTCCCAGAATGTGGGTCAGGACCCCCATGGGGGGGTCGAAACCTGAATCTAAGGGTTGAGATGATTGCTATCATAGGAAATAAGGAAACCCAAATTCTGTTAATTAATGTTTATTTTGTTCAGGTTTCTTATGAAATGCTGTCGTGTTGCAATATTTTTCCAGTGGAAAACAGACAGTTGTGTATTTATTATGACACGAGCAATCCAGCAGAAACACATAGATTGTGCCTCTGTTTTAACAGCCGTTGTTAAAATGTTTACCCCAAAAAATGTGTTGTCTTTAAGATGCATTCATTAATATTTTTAAATTAAAAATATTCAAATGTCTTTGTCCAGTGTGTAAAGGGTCATTCAGCCTGACAGTGGCAAACCCACAGAGTATCATTAGCTTACTCTGCAGTTCCCCTCGGCTCACTGATTTGGTTTTCGGGCCAACAAAGGGCTGCTCTCATGCTTTCAGATAAAGAAGGTCTGATAAATCCACTATATGCTACCTGGCCAGCACCAAACCACAGATAGACAAAGTGAGTATAGCAGTTAAAGAAACAGACATCTCCCTCAGTCTTTGTTGGAGTCAATCATTAACTTACAGTTGTCAGGTGGACAGAAACATGACTCCAAATGATGCTTATGTTGTTCCGTGTTTTCAGGATGTGTAAGTAAGCAACCGTTAGCAAAGACATTCACTATAACATCTTTAAAGGTAATAATTTTAATCCTTTAAAGTCATTTGTGTGCTTTAAATTGGTAACACTGCCCCAAGTGGCCAAAAATGAAGTAGTGCAGCTTTATAGCCGGTTCTCCCTTTTGAAATACTGACTTTGGTGTTTTTCTTCAGATGAACATAAACAATTTGCTCATCTTGCCTTTCAGTATATTAACTCTCACTGTGTTGTTTTCCATTGATTTCACAACCCAGGAAGTTTCTCCGCCAGCAGCTGCGAGGGAAGAACTGTGAACTCTTGTTGGTAGTGTCAGAGGAAGTGGAGGCGCACCAAACGTGGCGGTCCGACGGTTAAGGGTGAACAGGCCAATATCAGCTCCTACTGGCCCAACGGCCCAACCAGAGAATGAACGTGAGACGAAGTGGAGTCGTGCACAGCCAATCACGTGGATGCACACTTGCATATGTAATTTTTTTCCCCCTTTTTTGGGTTTTGTTTACATGGCCATTGCTGGACTCTTATCTGATGAGATGCAAAGCAATGAAGGAAGCAAACACTTTACAGGGAGAATCAAAGAATCACACTCCTTTACTCACAACACAGTTAAGACTTATAAGAAGTTATTATTACGTTTCTGCTATTCTTGTGTTTTTATATATATATTGACTATTTTTCAATGTCAGTTTTGATCTGTTTTATTTTTGTTTTTTTCCTTTTTACTGTTCAAGTTTCCAAAGTTATGGGAACACAGGCTGCATGGAAAATGCTGTGTTTATCTGTCCCTCTCCTTCAGTGATCCTCCATGTTTCTGTCTCTCCCTTAATGTCGTAAAATCTCTCTGTGTCCAAACCCCCCCCCCCCCCCCCCAGACCCCCGTCCTACACTTTCACCAAAGCGTGCCCTTCCTCGTCTCAGTGTGACTCCATCTCACTCCTCCTCTCTCTGTCACTTTTGTCGTATCACAAGTCAAAATCATCCTTTTTTGTCACACTCGCCAACTTTCTATGTCATCCAGTTCTCAGACACCACTGGCACAGATTGAACAAATGCTGTTACAGTCTGTGCTGACACAACAGTTTTATATGGCAACAAAGCAATGCAACACCCGAGCCAAGCACTCCCTCTGGTGGATGTTTGTCTTAGTTTCCTTCCAGGGAAGAAGTAACAACGGCAATCATTTAAATTTTTTTAACTCATCAAGGAAGTCATTAATTCATTATTGATTAAAAATATCTTACTTATAAGAATCTGTCCCAAAATATAAAATGAGACGAATTGGCTGTATTTTGTATTACCGTTTGACAGTTAGAAGCAATCAATAAATAATATTTAGTGTAATGGTTCATTCTTGGCTTTGGAAGAAGAAGTCAGCAAAACAATCTCAGACTAAGGTCCACTTACTCACTTGTTCTGGTGCCTTTGGCTGTGTCACATGGTCCTCATCAGAATCAACGATAAGTTGATTTATTGATCAGTCAATCAACAGAAAATTAATCATCAACCATTTTGGTAGCATATTAATCGTTTTCGGTTTTCTGAGTCATATATGCTAGTAAACTAAATATTTTTTTGACTGTTAAAGGTCCAAAATATGTTAAATAAAAATACAGTAACCGTTAGTTGCAACCTTAATTTCCAGCATCTTCACCATCTAAAGCAAACTCAATCTGCTGATGAGGACCGTGTGATAGTCAAAAGCTCCAGAAAAAGCAAGTAAACGGATAGTGAGTTTTGTTTTGTCAATACTGAATGTGAGTTACTGTTACAGATCATATCAATATAAAGACATATGTTTTTTGTTCGTCTGTATCACCCACTCTTGCTTAAGTACAGCCACAGTAACTTCTTGCGGCAGTGGTAGAATGTCACTACAAAGACATGTGACAAAACAAGGTTACACCACAAGGGATGACACTTATTCATTAATGGTGTTTGTGTGTTTTTTTGGCTCCACACCACAGCAGCCCTCTGTAGCACAGGAGCTCCTCCTCCTCGTCCTCTTTTTTAAATGTCTTTTGTCAAACCTGCCAAACTCAGTGCTGAGAGGACGTCTCAGATCGTCCCACCGAGTCTTAGATAGTCAGCAGTGGTCTCTAATGTGCGAGGTTTCAGTCTGAGGAGGGGGTTCTAGCGATCGGTTGCGTGGAAGGAAGTTGTCAGTTTGAGAAAGAGAGCGGAGGGGGCGTAAATGATGTAGAAAAAGAAGATGTTACTGTGTGTGCAGACCGGAAAAGAAAAGTGAAAGTTGACTTAGTGAGCACACGTCCAGCTAGACGTGTGCTGCGGCTGATTATCGTGAAAATGAGCCATATGAGAGATTCACTGTTGCTTAGAGATCTGCTTAAAGAGAAACTGTTTATATTATTATACATGTACCGTCTTCTAATGACGGTACCGGCCTTAACTTGTTTACATTAAAAAAAAGAATGTTCTGAAAGTTTAAGATGGGCTGTGCAGTTTGACACCATTTCAGGAGATTTATTCCAAAGCATCAATTTATTGTAAATTCAGAGGAGAAAAAAATGTATCGGTTATACAGAGCAATCCATCTTTAATGATGTTCTCACTTTTGCAGCCAAGGACTTTATGTTACTTATGATTGTTTGAAATGGTTTTATAAAGACAAGATCACATGTTTTTCCAACAGTGCATGTCTTTCCAGCCCGGGTCTGTAGACCTTTAGTGTCATATTATATCCAAGTTGAACCTGCATCGAGACATCAGAGAGGCTGTCACTGATTTGCTGAGATTTGTATCCAATCACGTCACGACTATTGTCTCACCACTTCATTCAATATTTGCTTTTTTTTGGTCTTTTTTTTTTTTTTTTGCCATGACAATCCATTCAGCCCTACTTAAGTAAGGAATCCTGATTGTCACTGTATTTTCTTTTTTATTATTATTATTATTATTTTTTTTTTTTGCATAGAAATAAAATGCTTATAATGGCACTTTATGTATAAGCTACAGTGTGGGTGTGTTAAATGGGTCATTATTTGCTCTGTGAGGCTGATTGTGTTATGCACATAAAGCAGAAATTTCCTCCTCTCAGCCTAAACAGCGATGTTTTGGTCAGTGGTGGAAATAAATTAAGCATATTTAGTCATGTACTGCACTAAAGTACCATTTTGAGGTTATGCTACTTTAGTCTTCTACTCCACTACATTTCAGAGGGGATATTGTACCTTTTTACTCCTCTACATATAACTGGAGAGCTGTATTTGCTAGTTACTTTTCAGATTTAAGAATTTACATTTAAAACTTATGAAAAGCTTTTTACATTCTTTGCATTGTTAAAGATTAAACCAGTGATTTACATCCCTTTTGACTGGTGACCCCTTACAAAAAAAGCAATGTCTGGTTGAAGCTCCTTGTCACATTTCAGATGTCTGAGTTGTCTAAACTTCTCAGATGGCTTCATTTAAATAAGTGTTAAAGGTCATATAAGTCAAATTAGATACAAGTCCAAAACTTAATACAAATTTGTGAAGCACAACTTCATTTTTCTTCTTTCATCTTTCAGACCCTTTAGAGACAATCCGACCCCCTGCATCAGTATTATCAGTCTGATAATGTCATGTACACCATAACAATAAAAACTCCTCACTTATGCCACCAAAAGTCCATCAGTGCATGACCTCTGAAGGTGTCCTCTGTTATCTGGCACCAAGACAATAGCAGCAGATCCTTTAAGTTCTGTTAGTTGTGAGGTGGGGTCTCCAGCACGTACAACAGATGCTCCATCGACAACACCTTGAACGCTTTGTCATGATATTCGATATGATATTCAACCTATTCCTGGACATTTTTGCAGTGTGGCAGGGTGCATCATCCTGCTGAAATAGGAGTATCGTAGACAGGAAGGGGTGTACTTGGTCTGCAACAATGTTTAGGTAGGTGGTACATGTCAAAGTAACATCTACATGAATGTCAGGACCCAACGATTCCCAGCAGAACATCACTCTGAGCATCACACTGCCTCCAGCGGCTTGCCTTCTTCCTTCATCCTGGTGCCATCTCTTCCCAAGGCAACCAATGCACACACATCCGGCCGTTCACATGACGTAAAAAAGAAAACATAATTCATCCGATTAGGCCACCTTCTTCCATTGGTCCATAGTTCAGTTCTGATGCTCACATGCCCACTGTAGGAACTGTCGATGGTGGACAGAGGTCGGCATGGAAACTCTGACCGGTCTACGGCTACACAGCAAGCTGCAACGTACTGTGTATTCTGACACCTGTCTATCATAGCCAGCATTAACCTTTTCAACAATTTGTAGCTAATCTGAGTGATTGGGCCAGGTGGACTAGCCTTCACTTCCCACGTGCATCAATGAGACTTGGTTGCCCACAACCCTGTTGCATGTTCATCAGTAGTCCTTCCTTGGAGCACCTTTGGTACTGACCACTGCATACTTAGAAGACCCCACAAGACCTGCAGTTTTGGAGATACTCTGACCGAGTCATCTAACCATCACAATTTGGTCACAAGTTGCTGAGATTCTTACGCTTGCCCATTTTTTCTTTTCTTGTTGCTTCACTGTACAGAATGATGTGTGACACTAGAAAGCTGTTTTCATGTGTATCTGCTGAATGGGGAAAGCTTCCTAAATCTGAGTTTAAATAACATCACAGCTACTTTATAACCAATTCTGGTCCAGACCAGTATTCAACTCACACGAGTGTCATGTGAAAACTTGAAGCCTCCAGTGCACAAACACTGAGAACGGACCTGACAGTGAAGCAGGAGACATCTTGTGTCCAGCAGTTAAACATCTGGCATGAAATATATTTGCATATTCATAGACTCTGGATTTATCAATAACAGAGGTGGATGAGATGTCATTTCAAGGATCTTTTCAATCAAAAAACAAAAAAACATGTCAAAAACCTATTCCTAATCAACACAGTCTTTTTATATATTTTGAAACGTGGATGAGATCTCTTAAGTCCAAATGAAACAGCATTTCGAGAGTATCTTTTTTATGTATCGTGACATATTTCCAAGTGAAACAGGACAGACAGGCGGGACATAACATTTGGAGGAATTTGATTAGATTTTTAAAAAGTGGGCGCATCATAATGAATTTTAGCTCTGTGCTGCTAAAAGCTGAAGATTGATTGTTGGGTGGATGTCATATTATTAGTTGAAATTGGTTGGTTTAAGCCTATGTAAGCACACATCATATTTGGTTTTACGGGCAGAAAACATGATTGAATTTTGATATAAGAATACAAAGACATTGATTTCCTTTTTGTATTTAATGGCATATAATAGGGTGCACAATTTGACCATGGATGTGGTCTAAAAGGGTTTAAAACACATTTTTCATTTCATCTCGACTTTAAGTACCCAGAGTACAGTCCTGGACATTTTCCCTCTCTCTAATTAAAAGTCCAGAATCTCTTAATATGCATATTTCATTTCAGATGTTTAACTGTTAAACACAACTACTTCACTGTAAAGTCCGTTCTCAGTGTTTGTGCACTGAAGACTTCAAGTTTCCACATCACACTTGTGTAAATTGAATATTGGACCAGGAATGACTCCAAACTAGTTGTGATGTCACAAATCTTGCTGGTAAGCCCGACCCTTAAAATCAGATTTTCAGTGAGCACAGAGAAACTTTCCTCTTTCAGCAGATGAATGTGAAAACAGACTTATAGTTACAAACGCTGCACATCCATCATTCTGCACAGTGAAGCTCAAAAATCCAATTGAAGGAGCAAGAAGAACACAGTCTGGGTGGAGGGAGACTTTAAGTTTCTGATTTAAGCACCTCTTCCAGTTCTGGTATTGATATCCATCCGCACAATGGGTGTATTTAATATACTATACATCCATGATCCACACTCTTGACTGATGAGAATGATGAAGCACCCGGTGGCGCGCGCGCGCTGGGGGCAAGGGAGCGCGCTTTTTGGACACGGGGCCGCGCGAAGCGGTGTGCAGATGTGTCGCAGATTTTGTAAAGTCACTGGACGCACTGAAAGACTCAGCACAAGGAAGTCGCTCCTGATAAATGGGCCTGAAACTGTGAAGAAAAGCAGGCTGCTGAAAGGAAAGAGACGCTGAGGAGAGGACGGAGCCGAGGGACCGCTGTCACAAGCAGTTAACGTTAGCTTAGTTTGTGGAGCAGAAAGACGCTACTTTAAGGACGGCGGCGTGCGCAGAGATGGAGCTGTCCGCGATAGGAGAGCAAGTGTTTGCCGTGGAGGCTATCGTCAAGAAAAGAGTTAGAAAGGTAAAGGTCTGACATTTACCCCCCCCCCCCCCCAAAAAAAAAGAAAAAAAAAGAAAAATATGTATTGAGTCCATGTTGCAGCGGGACGTTTCCTGCGTATGAGGGAGACAGTTTATCACGTTATTTCAGAGGACGCTACTTTGGATGCTAATGAAAGCTTGAGAGATTAAATGAACAGAATTGCGCGACTAATCTGGTTATCTAATTGCCGACCGTAAAAAATAAAGAAAAAAGAAAAGAAGGAGGTGGGTTATCGTAACGTGGAGTGTGTTGTCATTGCACTACAGCTTACCATGTCAGGTGTTTGGCTTTAAAGGCAGGAGGAGGGACATGTTGTCAACCAAACACCTTCGTTTTGGGGCCTGTTCGCTCACTAATTGGGTTACAGTCTAAGTAATCATATGGTGTTGTCAAATGCAGGTGCGTAGCTACAAATGCAGGGTACCCCCCCAGAGCCAGAGGGTCACCGAGCCCCCCCCCCCCCCCCCGCACTTTTACTGCAATGACAAATGTTTCTCTGAACAATTCAACACTGATAAACTCTTTACATGTACAGCAGTAGACAACAATAAAAATGTAATTAATTTAGTCTTGCAACTCTGAAGTAGTTATAAGTACAGATATAAAGCTTATGAGCGTATTAACACTTAAACTTGTGAGTGAGTTTCAAATTGGTACGATAGCAGCTCATCTTCACCTGTTAAGGCAATAGTTTCTCAATTGTTAAGTCTGCAACAGTTGTTTTGATTGTTAATTATTTTGTTGAAAACTTTTTTTTAAATGAATCAATTAGGAAAATGTCTGAAATACCCATCACAGTTATCCAGAGCTGACCTGAGCTGTGACCTTTTTAAACAGCTTGTTTTGTCTTACTGAAGGTCCACACAAAAAAATGTATTTAAATTTAAAATAATATTTTAAAAGGCTGCAACCAAAAAATGTTTGTCATTATACTTTGTAAGTGATTTCAACGATAAATTGATCATCAGAGTACTGAACGACGAACTCAGTAATCATTTCAACCCTAATGTACACAGGATCAGTAATACTGCGAGATATAGAGTACATAGGAGGATGAGAGGTACTGTTATTTGTTGTGCAACATAATTAACCCTACTACTGTATTATTGTTTGACATGGACTTAATGTCATCTTGTGTAATACATGTGTAACTGGTTTGAGGTTAAGTCTAAAGTTAGGCTACAGAAATATAGCTCATTTTTAGACTACCTATATCAGCATAGATGTAATGCTGAAACCACATGAAGTCTAACTCTGAAGTAGGTTAGGTTCTAAGCGCAGATATAGGGTATATTGCAGCTGTTACAGGAGGGTTACCATACTTTTACTGCATTTTTAGATAGATATCAAGAACAAGGTTTCTGGGTTGCCGCTTGAGTCTCTATTCTTAATTGCAACAAGGTCAATATTTGCACCTAACATGTACGTAGTTTACAGGTAACACTAATTATGTAGATATGGATACTTTTTCAAGTGTTATAAGTCCTTAGTCTCAGCCAGTATACAGTACTTTCGTCTCCTCTCTATTTTGTATTGGGAACTGGATGAGTAAAATGAAGTCGGGGAAAAGTGATGACTTCACCCACTGAGACTACCTTTGGGAGCCGGGAAGTTAACAGCGGATGATATCACCGAGGATGACTAACGCAGAGTGGCTTTGCTGTTACATGGAAGACATACATTACCTTAAAATATCTGTTATTTATAGATATTGCCTGACGCCATGGCAACATCCTACACATAAACTTCACTCAATGTCAAAAACATACTAGCATTAAATAGCCTACATTTTAAAAAATGTAATACGATACATGTATCATAGGATGCTTTTAAACTTACTCTGATCGGAGTGTAATTAGGGCTAAACAGGAAGTATGCATGTCATCTCCCACACATGATGTGGCCAATCATTAACAAGATGCTTCACCCCTGCAAGTTTCTTTGAAATATTAATCAGCATTGAGGCAATTACAGAATCTCAGAGTCTGACATTATGACCATAACACTTGAATCAGACTGAAATCTAACCTGTAGTCTGTGAGATGTCATATTGTATCTTACAGTTGTGTACTTTGATCATAGCTCCAATCAGGATGCACTTTTTAACACTTTTTAACAGTCTTAAGATGGCATTAGAAAGACTGTGAAAAGCTTCGGTGTATACACTGAAATATTATGTCTGATATGAACTTCTTGTTTAAATGCTGCTCTTAATGTCCACAGGGGAATGTGGAGTACCTGCTGAAGTGGAAAGGATGGCCTCCAAAGTGAGTATGCATTGATGAGAAGGATGGCTGAATGACAGGAAAATGTGCAAATGTGCATCATATTCACACTGCATGTACATAAAAGCATCATGGCCATATGTTAATCATCTCATAATGAGAAATATATGCTATTTAACATAGCATGTGTACAGAATGCTGTCAGATGACTGAGTTTATAAACACAGCTCCACAAAATATTGGAAAGTATGATTTTTAATAAGGATTTCAAAGTATTTAAAAAAAAAAAAAAGAAAAAGCCAACTTTCTTTCACATTTTGTGATTATAAAGTAATGATCGCTTGACTATCTGTGTCCTCCGCTCTGACTGTTTGTTTCGCACATAGTTACTGTTTGAGTGGAGAGGATGGAGCCATTGTGTGAGCCACTTTTTCAGCCAACACATAGTAATTAACTAGAAGAGTCAGTGGAGATGTCCGCCAGGTGTTTACAGTCAAGATGGCAGAAAACATAACAGAAACAGGGATTATACATCTCATATCATGTCTAACTTTAGTGGATCATAACTTATCGGGTATGGGAATTGCAGATCCTTCGGTTCAAGATGAGACCAAACTTTCAATGGATGTCAGTTTTTGAGACACAACAAAGGTCAAAAGGTGGCCTCTAGCAAACTAGTCTTTGCTACGTCCTAAAACGTATTGTAAAATGACGAGGATTGTTGGAAAGATGAAAGTCTAAACTTTACAATAGACTCATTAGGAATCTTACTTACCCCGATTGATCTAACGTGGCAACAAGGCGTGACCGGTCATCCCTGATGGAAACAAGATTCCAAACTGAAGCAGTTGTTGATCACTTGCAGCTCCTACTGGCTGGTTAAGAGGATATAAAACAGAGCATTCAATGACGTTATACAAAAATTATACAAGAAATATTAGGCTGACGAGTCCTGTAGAATGCTAGATTAGCTGTGGACAAACACACACACACACACACACACACACACACACACACACACACATATACACACATATACACACACATACACACACACACACACACACACACACACAACCAAACAATGATGCCCTCCAGGTCTTTGCCTGGCAGAGATAATAAGAATCTTTTTTAATGGAAAATATCAAAGGATGCCTCATTAATGGACAGACTGATTTAATTAGCTGACTGAATGCATTAACAGATGAATAAAGGACTTAATAGAAAATAAGAAGTCTTTTATATACTTTTTTTTTGTAATCTGTCACAGGTACAGCACATGGGAACCAGAGGAACACATTCTGGATCAGCGTTTAGTGCAGGCCTACGAAGAGAAGTAAGGTTCCGCTCAACATGTAATACTTGTAAGATGGAAAGCCCAGAAGGTTTGATGCGTCGTGGAGCAGGAATGTGCAGACCGAAGCAGTTTGCTGACATTTTTTTAATCATAAAGGAGATTATGAATCAGCAGACCAAGACCCAGATACAAGACCTCTGTGCTACTTTTAGTTTGAAAAGATGTAATCGAATTGAAAGGATTTGACTTGAAAGACACGTTAAGACACAAGAAATGTGTAACATGTTATGTTCAACCAGAGCCTGATGTCAGTACTTACAAACAGTCAGTGAATACATGCTTGTTAACAGTGTTGCTTGGCTTTCCTAGAGAGCAGAGAGACAGAGCTCTGGGTCACAGGAGGAAAGGATCTAAATCCAAAAGACTCTTACTACAGGTGAAGTTTGGAGCTCAATTAAAAAGTTTAAAGAGAGATGGGTTTTTTTTCTAACAGACATAACTTTCTTTCTTTTTGATCTTGATGCAGAATACGATCTACACCATGGACCTCCGCAGCGCTCACAAGACTCCAGAGCAGCCCCCGCCTCGCCTCCGTCTGTCCCTGACGCGCTCCCTGGTCCCCGAGGACGAGGATCAACCGTACTGTCCCTGCAAGCACGCGCCACAACAACAACAACAACAACAACAGGCACACCGCAAATGCAAACAGATGAGGCCGCAGTTCGGGTTCTTCAACTCAAATCCCCCGAGTCCTACGCAAGAGGACTGGAAAAGCGGGGGAGAGGAGGAGGAGGAGGACGAAGACGAGGACGACGAAGAGGAGGAGGACAACGTAGAAGACGAGGAGGATATGGAAGAGGAGGCTGAGGAGGACACACCAGAGAGGAGCAGGGGCCTTCTTGATGGTAAGTGTGTCAGTCGGTCAGCCAGTGGACTCTAATCACCATCGTGACCCAGTTTGCTTGAGTCTGTGTTGAACCTCCTAGTTGCACCGGCAAGCTCTTCTCACTGGGCATGAAACCAAAAAACATTAAACTTCCTCCATCCTGAGCTGACGAATGAGAAGATTATCCAGAGGATAACTCTGGCAACCTCCTGACTGCTCATCTAGTACGTTTATCAGTTTAGAGTTTCAGTGTGTCCACAATTTTGATTTATGAGCAAATTCCTGCAAAATGAATTCTCTTCAGCCTCAGCTGAACATTATACCCACTAAACACCAATATTGTATAATATTATTGTCAGTGAGCGCGTGTTAGCAAGCTGATTACAGCCTAAACGATATATTGGTCAGCTGATATTATAGGCCGATATTGGCTCATCACAGATATACTAGTGTACACGCTGTCCGATATGAGCCTATTTTTTTTTTTTATAGTCAGCATTTTATTTATTTATTTATTTATTTATTTTAATTAAAAAGTTTAATATACATATATGTGTGTTCTTTTTTGTTCTGTTGTTTTATAATGTTTTACTGTTTCACTGCACTCGTTATTTTATCCAATAAAGTTAAATGTTAAAATGTTAACTATGCTGCCTCCATTACATATCTTTATCACAAGTGTCTGATAAACATATTTGAAGGATAATTGTCAAAAAATGTGTTTATGTATATATTCTGTATATATAAGATTATTGGCCGATATTGATATTGGATTATTTTTACTCTCTAATATCAGTATTAGTATTGGACCCAAAAATCCAGTATCGGTCAGCCTATGTTGCTGATGTTATAATTTAGCTCAAAGCTATACAACCTTGCAGACCCTCTAGCATTGATCCTTAGTCTTGAATGTTTAGTACAGCGTGTTTGGATTTGCTGATTAGATATAAAACTATGACAAATGAAAAATGTTCCGTTTTTAAGTCTGTGGTGCTTTAATCATTTTAATTGAATAATTCAGTCCTTGCTGTCATCTTAGAAACATTAATAGCCGTCTGTTCACGCTGCCAAATGCACCCTATCTGCCTTTGTGGGTTTACAACATCTACCAGAGCAGAGATAATCTGTCCAGGTCAGTCCAGAGAGGTTAACTCAATAACAGCACATGTGATAGGCTTGATGCAATCACTGTCTGTCTGACTGCAACTCAACCCTTTTCTCCTTGTCTTTCTCTCCCTCCTTCATTCAGGACAGAAGAGGACAGACAAGTGGAGCTCCGCTATCGGGCTGGACGAGGTCACCGCGGCAGAGAAGCCGGACATCGACTGGAGACCCGTCATCGGACCGGGAGAGGTGACGGTCACGGACGTCACCATCAACTCCCTCACAGTGACTTTCCGAGAGTCGAGAGTGGCCAAAGGCTTCTTCAGAGAGTTGGGCCTGGCGGTCTGAATGGTGACGTGAAGTGAGGGTGGGGTTTGGTTGGCGGAGAGGGCACGGCGGGAAAAAAGGGTTGGAGGCACTGGATTTTCAGTGTGTGAATTGTGGTCGAGGGTCAGCGTCGGTGTTTCTTTCCCTCTCTGCAACCTCTCACTCTGCTCTTCCACCTGCCAAATACTTCCAGTCTGGTCAGTGGTTCCTTTACATGCACAGAGTCACCTGGATAGAAAGTGAACTTGAGGTACTCACGTTCAATTTTGAAATGTCAGGACTTGAATTGGTTGTTGCCACTACGAGTAACCATGGAATTTAAAAATCATACACAATTTTAATAAAGCAAAACAACAAAGAAAGATTGCTGGTTAGTACAGAAGTAAAACTATGTATAACAAAAGCTGTGATCCCAAGTCATCATGTTATTGTGATTGAGATACAATCTCTGGAGCAGGAAGATCAAATGTGTGCAGGTTCTATCCCATAATTGGCAGCCAGTTTTAGATAGATTTAGGGAAGCACACTTTGACTGAGAATCGGTTCAGTTAGCGTGACTTGGGCCAGCTGTGGGCCGATGGCAGCCCCTGCAATCTTCTATTGTCGAACAGTTGAAAAATGTGTGGGTGAAGTGACGGATAATTCCATCAAAAAGGGTACTAGTCATCATCATACCACACTTAGCTAAGTAATTTGAATTTGTACTGGTTAAAATCTACAGTGGTGAAAGAAGTACTTATATTCTTATTTTTAAGCAAAAAAGCAGTACTAAAATTAAAAAGCACTCCATTACAAGTAGTCCTGCACTCAAAATGTAACTTAAGACAAAGTACTGTAGTATTACCAGCAAAATGCTCTGAACTCATGTACTCATTTATTACTCATAATGCTGAGTGGCCCCTTTCAGAGGTTTATAGTACTAGATATATTATGTTATTGGGCTATTATATTGATACACTGATATGTTAGCAGTACTGTATTTCAACAGAGTCTCACAGCTGTTTGGGAAATTGTGACGAAATGTAATCTATAGATATGTGTACAAGTACACGAAAGAAATTTTTCGTGACACTCAGCAGATTTTCAAAGGAATGTATTTCAATTTGAAATATCTTTTGTGTCTGCAGTTTTTTTCTGCTTGTCTGGATTGGGAAATGTACGAATGATTGTTAAAAAATAATGACTACGCTGTGGTTAGCACTTGGTTAAGGCAAAGAAAAATGATAGAGTTAATAACGTTACTTACTTAAAGTTAGGCAACCATTATTGTCATGGCAACATAAAGACGACAAAAATGGAAATGTGCACATTATATAGATGTCATAGATGGCATCTGTCACTCAAACAGCAGACAGGAAATTTACTTCCAATTGAAATACATTCGTTTGAAAGTCGTGTTGAGCGTCACGAAAAAAACTTTGAAAATTCGTGTCCATGTTCACGAATCTAAAGATTTAATTTCGTGACTATTTCACAAACTGACGTGAGACTGGGTTGAGTATTTTAATGTTGCAGCCGGTTGAGCTGGAACCATTTTTAATCTACTTTATACAACGCTGAGCATTTTTTATCTATAACAATACATCATATTTCATAAGATGATGTGTTTTATATCAAACATTTTAATCTGTACAGTAAATAGTTTCCCCTCAGAATAATGGAAATACTCAAGTAAACTGCATGTTCATCAAAAAGTAGTTATTGTAGTGAATGTACTTAGTTACTTTCAGCCACTGTTAAATAGTAACTACAGTAATCAGATTAATGCTCACGTGTAAAACTATGAAGCTGCACAAAGTTGGCTCCTCAGCATTGTACTTGAGTACTTGAGCGAACATTACCACCTTTAAGTATGACTATATAACACCTACAGAGTAAAGACATTATATTCAGTCATGTAAAACCAGCTAACCTGAATAATCATGTGAAGAAAAAGAAGAGTCCTCTGTGCATGTAAACACTGCCACTGTTTTCTAACATTTCTCTTCCACACTCAACTTACCGTTTAATACTGGACTCAAACTTACAGTAATATTGTACATACTTCAAACTACAGTAAGGTGAGCATAGCTGTCAGTCCCACACTAACATGCAGTGCTGTACCTGTAAACACATAGACTGTTACTACCTGTACAACACGTGGCTTAGTCCTGTACGCGTTTCAAATTCCTCTGATGATGATTTGAGATGATTTGATCCGCCTGCATGCCTTTTTCCTCCAGTACAGTTACATCAATGCAAAGACTTTCCCGCCCACCTATAACATCATACAAGTGACAAATTTACCAAAATATGAAACTAGATGAAGCTTGATGACAGAATGTACTTTGAATTTGCACTGTTTTCACATCATATGGGTTATGGTTTCCATCAGGAGCCTTCGGAGTTCGACCGGTTGGGTTTTAAACGCAAGTATCAAAGCTGAGATTTCATTCATACTTGTGTGCAGATGTTCACATTTCTAATTGGGTCATTTTCATGTCCAAAAGTGACGTGAGGAGATTTCAGTGTTTACCTCTGAATTTAATTCTTACGAAGGCTGAATTAGACAATAATCAGATCATAAAAGTGCCCAATGAAATCCAGGCAAACCAGTTTAGTTTAGTTATTTTGATATATTTAATTTTTCTTGGGAATTCAGGATTTAGGATTGTAAATCAACTTGGTATATAGGTAAATTCAGAAGATATATGGTTGTAAGATCCAAACTGATCGTGTTAATGTAGTCATTTGTGTTTTTAAAAGGTAACTTTTTCAGCAAAAGAAAATTACAGTAACTTTGTGGTTGGAACATCTGACAAGAGGTGGTGAGATTAATTTATTTCATGGCGAGATGCTCACCCAGGTAGGAAAAAAGAAAAATCTAAATTCTAATACACAAAACGATGTAAACTAAACAATCTGAGAAGCAAAAATCACTTTCTTTGAATAACTCACAACTTATAGACATACGACATATGATATTAAATCATATGAAAGGCTCTTAAGTGACAGAAATTCCCAAAGGCCCTTAAATGCACCAACAAAGAGAGCTTTCCAAACAATCTGCTCTTGGTATTGCAATACTAAAAAAGTAAGTGAAGTGTTTACCCAGTATTTCACATGGTAACAACTATCAGAGATAAACACTGAAATCGTGTTAAAAAAAGAACTAAACCTCTGAGCCCAGTACGTCGGTCTAACCCTGCTGGCTTCCTGCCCAGTGGACACAGGAGCTGATGTGATGTGTCATGTCTGTGGAATCTCCCACAGCGGCGTCCCATTGGTCAGAAAGTTGTTTATCCCGCAGTGAGGATGATGGGCGAGCGTCTCGTGATCCCGAAACTGTCTGTGTGTGACAATGAAGCTGCAGGGAATGGAAGTGCCTGATGTTGCATCATTTTGTTGTTTTGTCTGTGGAGCTTTTTAGGGCCCAATGTTACACTCTGTCCTACACACACACACACACACACACACACCATTACTGTCCCTGCTTATTTGGTTTCTGTACGAACGCACGATCCTCCTCTAACGTTATTAAGACTTGAAATACAAGGAGACACTAAAGCAGGAGGAAGCGGGAGAGACAGTAAGGAGAATTTTGAGTGGTTATTTTTCTACATTGACCTGAATGTATATTTATTCTTTAAAAATGAGATACCTGTGTGTTTGTCACGCCAAAACAGAATCGTTTTTTATACAGTTTGTGATAAATGATGCCATATCTAAGTGTGCCGACATGACAAGAAAACAAGCACTTTGATTTTGACGTTGCCTAACGTGGTCGCTTGTGCTGCTTTTGTCCACCACCGAGCGAAGAACCTTGCACTTTATTGTGATGTAAACCTGCACATTACCTGCTCCAGTCTACAGAAGTGTCATTGTGTATAGAATATTTCTATGGTAATATTAAAATAAATGTTAATATCATTTGTATCTGACTTGTCTTGCTTATTCATATTAACTGAGAGGTTTTCAGTTACTGATACAGTTGTGTCTATATGTCGTTACAGATTTAAAGGTGTCACTTAAGTTCGACACTAAGTGAACTTTTTAAAAAGTCCAAAAAGTAACTAAAAGCTTTTGGTTACCCCAAATTTATATTTCAGCCTTCGCCTGCAAGATTATTTTTTAATTTAAAAAAAAGAAAAAGGATCAAATTATGACTTTTATGCATTCGGACATAACGTAGACGACAACCTTATACAGTAACTGGTTCACGGCCTAATATTTCCCAGCAGTCAACTAGCTAATAGCAATATTTTAATTAGACACTAGGACCCATGGATCTTTATCAAAAATAGTGATAAAAATGTTGTAATGTTGTCATTTCCTCCTTCACTTCCCTAATCTGCACCACTAAGTTAAAAAAAAAAAAAAGAATGTGTATATTGGCCAGTAACATAAATTATGTTTAGGCTTTTATTTACCTAAAACAATGTCCAGAATATTCGTATTCGACTTCAAATGTTCGATATTATTCCTTTTGTATGGTTTACATTATATACGCGCCCTTAAAATCTTTATGATTTGCTTTTTTTAGTTAAGGGTGGAACAAGTTGTGGCAACTCAGTACTAATTAAATTGAAACAAATGAGACTTGACCCCCCTCCCCACCCGGATCATTTAAGTACAGAACCGTTTTTACATGTATTCAAAACTATTTTACGAATAGATAATGCATACGTTTTTTACACTTTTCCTAATCTACGGATACTTTGAACTTCCAATAAGTGATGCTCAAATGGTCATTTCTTCATGTGCAGATAATATCAATCAATAGCAGCAATCAAATATTTTTCCAATGGTACAAAGAGACTTTATTGTACAATTAATTTATTGGCAAAAAACAATCAGACCACCAAAATAACTTAAAAAAAAAAAAAAGAAACTAATGAAAATGGAGCAACAGTTATTTTTGCTTTCTCTCAGCAAGCACCAAAATTGTTAACAAGAGGAACGAAAAAGTGGTCAAAGATTCCATTTGAATACTAAACAAATATTTAAATAGTCTTATTTCCAGTCTCTTTTTAGGAGAAGAAATTATAAAAACAAAACTATTTGTTCAGTTGCCATCAGTTTGTACAGTGACTCAGTATGTTTACATCTATATTCATGTACATGAAACGTTTCTTCAAAAAGGATGGTATAATATACTCCACGGCCTCCCCGGGGCAAACTGAATGACTGTCTGCAGTGTCTTTTTGCATCACCATAACATCTTTAATACAAAACAAAAACATGTTTTATCTAATAATTCCTGTAGCTTCAAGTTTTATTTCCAAAAAATAAAATTAAATAATATATCTATATATAAAAGACAGTTTTTCCTTGTTTTTTCTTATAAAATAAGTCTCAAGATATATTGCCACCTGGTTCTGATGCGTTCCCTCCCCATATACCCAGCAAGCCCAACCTTTTGAGAAAAATAGTGAGCATGTGAATATTGTGTCTTCAGTCCTCTCCATAAAAAGCTAAATGACCAAATTTAAATTCTTCCACATCACACCTCTAAATCAACCCCCCCTGCCTCAGCTTTGCTTTGTGCGGCTTTCCGTGTCTTTTTAAGTTTTGAGATTGCTCAGGTGTGTGACTTGTTGCGATAACCCCCTCCCTCCCTAAAACCTTGTCAAAAAATACACAGAAAAAGGCGCATTGGTGCTTGTGACCTACTACACCTCATACTGTACCTTTTAGAAAATATCTCAATACTGTACAGTAGCTCAGGAGTACTTTTTGTAGTTTTTACAGATACAGCAAATATCCAATCAAACAAAGAGGGGAAACGAGCAGCAGAAAATAATTTCTCTCTGCTCATAAGGTTTTTAAAGTATGTACAGTTTCTTTTTACATCTTTCACTTTCATTACAAAAAAAAAAACAGTATCTAAGTCCACCATTTCTTACTTTGTACAGTACTAACATTGAATTAAACCTTGTGACTGAGAGGCAGTCATGAGGATGAGGAACAAAGGGGGGAGGAAGAGAGAGGGGGGGAAAAAAACTAGTGAAAAGGGAAACCGTTGGGGTTGAGGACACAGGCAGGACTTTCTAAAAACCTCTGCAGCCCAAAAACATGACAACTTCATCGACCTCTTCTCCACATCACAGTTCATTAACAAGGTTGTAATATATGTACACACATGACATTTTTAATATCGGCCAGCTTGAGAAAAAGAAAAGTAAAAGAAAGGGGCAGAATATGCCTCCGACAGCCGGACGATCAGGCATCAACAGTTCATCCCTCCAGTTTTGGGGTTCGGGGGGTGGGTGGGGGTAAGGAAGGTGTGCACATTCATAGGGTAAGTGAAGATGGAGGGTGGAGAGGTGGCCCGTGGGTGCAAAGGATTTCTGGCTGTTCTGTGGATCTGGTCGAAAAATACGACCAAACCCGCCGTCAGTCTCAACCATCACCCCCCTCCCCCCCAAACACTGTTAAAGGTTTAATTCAAACCTATAAAGCCTGTCCAAAAATTAAAAAAAAACAAACAAAAAAAACGCACCCTCCCACCCACCTAAGAAAAGTAAAATATTCTATATATACGTGAATTGTTGCAGTCGCCATATAATGTACATTTGCTGCGAAAAACTGTCCAGAAGACGACTCCTGTAACGGAAGATATGTTGATGCTTGTTTTATGATCCATTCAGGGAAAGAAAAAAAAAATTATAATAAATTCAGAAATAAAATATACTTATTCTCTGCAAAATAGATACAATCATGACTGGGTATTTCAGGAGGAAAAAACAAAATAAAAAGGTACATCGTGTCAACTCACTTTTAATTTTTAGCCACATTTAAAATCTTAAAAATATTGATAAAAAGGCAAAATTTTTCAGTCCCCAAAAATATTGTCATAGACTAAGGAAGAAACATCTTCAACCTGAAACATTGCCCTTCCACCTTTTTGTACACAATTGGCAAAAATATATAGATATATATTAACAGCAATAACTTACCATTGTTTTAATTTATTCATTTATTGACTTCTAAGATTTATGTTGCATCTCCCATAGGAAGGAAGCTTCAGTTCTTATTTATACGTCACAAAAATATTTAAATAAAAAATAAAAACTTCTAAAACCCCGAAGCCGTAGTCCCGCCTCACTCTCCTTTCATGGCAGTTTGTGATTCGGGGCGACTGATCAGAGCATCGAGACAGAAAGACGGTATGGAGTCAAGGCTACATAAGGTCTAAACTGTTGTGGTTAATGTTCGTTCCTAGCTCCTGGTTGTTGTTGCTGCTGTTGTTATTGTTATTCCCGCCCAACATGTCCGACGGCCCCCCCTGCCCGCCGTGCATCCCCGTCATCCCGCTCAGCTGAGACATGATGGAGTTCTGGTCTGAGCTGAACTGACCCGGGTCTACCGAACTACCTGGCTGCTGCGATAACGGCTGCTGCTGGGGTTGTGGAGGTTGGGGCGGCGCCATACTGGGGTGATGCTGGCCTATGTGGCCCGGGTGGGGGGAGCCGGTCTGGGTCTGCGGGGAGATGCGGTGAGGTGAGGGCTGTGGTTGGGAGGAGGGCTGCATGCGTGGGGACGGGCTGGAGTGCGGAGGTTGCGACTGCGGTCTCGGCGAGGGCTGCGGTGACCTGACCTGATTGCTGAGCGACCCTGCTGGACCAAGTCCTCCTTGTCCTTGGAGATGAGGGTGGGGGGACTGTGCCATCTGCTGTTGGGGACTCATCGGGCTGGTGTGCTGGGCTGGAGAGCCTCCACCAAGATGCTGCTGCTGCAGGAGCCTCTGTTGGAGGTTCTGGTGAAGCATGCTATGGGTCGTCTGTGGCAGTGGGGGCCCACCGCCTGCTCCGCCAACTACACCTTGCTGTTGTTGCCCCTGTCCTGGTCCGCCCTGTCCAGGCTGGAGCGAAGGTCCTCCTGGTCCTCCAGCACCCCCGCCTGGCCCTCCATCTTGTCCTTGAAGCCCACCCATTGAATTTTGTTGCTGCTGCTGTTGCTGCTGCAGCTGCATCTGATGCTGGAACCTCTGCTGGATAGCTGCAGTTACTGTGTAGCCCTGCTGCTGGCCTATCTGACCTGGCCCACCCTGTGGCCCTCCTTGCTGCTGCTGGGGAACCCCTACACCTCCACCCCCTGGCTGGGGTTGGGAAGAGGGAGGTACCCCTGGCTGTCCCTGGCCAGGCTGCATGAAGCCTTGCTGACCCTGCTGGAACTGCCCGTGGTTACCCATCTGTTGCTGTTGCTGCTGTTGTTGTTGTTGTTGTTGTTGTTGTTGTTGTTGTTGCTGCTGCTGTTGTTGTTGCTGCTGCTGCAGGTGTCTTCTCATCAGCAGCTCTCTGAACTGTGGGGTCATACTGGACATGTTGCCTTGTTGCCCTGCTTGCATTGCTCCATGTTGTTGTTGTTGCTGTTGTTGCTGCTGTTGCTGCTGCTGCTGTTGCAACGCAGCCATTTGCTGTTGCTGCAGGTTTCCAGGCAACATCGGGCGCTGTTGTTGTTGTTGTTGCTGCTGTTGTTGTTGTTGTTGTTGTTGTTGTTGTAACTGCTGCAGCTGAGCCATGGTGGGCATGTTCCCTCCTGCTGCTCCACCCTGAGCCATGTTCATTCCTGGCTGGCCTGCCTGATTCACATTAACCTGCTGTTGTCCATCCATGTTGGCCAGCTGGTTAGCCCCAGGCCCTCCTACACCAGGCAACCCTCCTGCAGCCCCCTGGAACCTCACACCTCCAGGGCCTGCTTGTGGAGGCCCTCCTGGTCCTCCAGGACCACCCTGACCACCTTGATACCTGGCTGCTCTCTGTCTGATGAAAGCAGCCATGAGGGTTGGGTTGGAGCGCAGGATGTTGAGGACTTGCTGCTGTTGAAGGGGTGAGCTTGGGGAGCGCAGTGTCCGTAGGAGATCCTGTAGTGCTGCCTGGGGAAGGTTTCCTGCTGCACCTGCTATTGAAGCGGTTGCCCCTGCTGCCCCTCCTACCTGCCCCATTACCTGCATTAGCCCACGGTTTCCTGTTTGTTGTTGTTGCTGATTCATTGGCTGCTGCTGTTGCTGGGCAACAGTTGGCTGCTGCTGTGGTGCCATGTGACCCATCATGCTTGGTCTTTGCTGTGGGTTCATGCCTGGTCCTCCAGCACCCCACTGCTGGTTTCCTGGTGGAAGTTGTCCACCACCTGCTTGCTGGACTTGCTGGAGCTGCTGCTGAACTTGAGGAGGCAGCTGAGACTGAGGACCACCTTGCTGCATCCCTGCAAGCATTCCCTGTTGCTCTAACATAGTCCTGCCTACGACTCCCTGAGCCTGGGGGGGCATGCCCTGGGCCCCAATGTGGGGCATGCCCATCTGAGCCTGGGTGTTCTGATGTTGAGGATGAGGGGGCATCATGCCCCCTTGTCCCAAGCCACGGATTTGGGCTTGGGCCTGGGCCTGAGCCATCTGTCTCTGGGTCTCTGCAAGGCGCTGGATTTTTAGGGCTGTCTCTACAGCAGCCAGAGGGGGGCCTTGCTGCTGCCCTGGTACAGGCATGGGCCCCTGGCCCTGGTTGGGTTGCTGCTGCTGTTGGGGTGGTGTGGCTGGGCCCAGTCCAGGTTTGCCCAGTGACTGGTGATGTGGAGAGGCTCCTGGTGGTCTGGGGTTGTACGGAGGCAAACCACCAGGGTGTTGCTGCTGCTGCTGCTGCTGCTGGAGTTGTGGGACATTTGGAGGCTGCTGCTGGAGTTGCGGGACCATCTGCTGCTGAGGAGAGTTCATCATGCCCCCTCCACCTCCTCCACCTATTTGTTGATATTGATGATGGAGATGATGTTGAGGCGGCATGTTGCCACCTTGCTGCTGGACCTGCTGTTGTTGTCCCGGTGTTCCCATGCCCCCCATTCCACCCATTCCACCCATCCCAACTGCCTGCTGCTGAGTGAGAGCAGGCATATTCCCTGGGGTGGGTGTCTGTGGGGTTGGAGGCTGCGTGCCGACAGATGTAGGTGTACCAGGACCAGTTGCTCCATTGTTAGCTCCTGGAGAGGGCAGACCATTGCCCCCAGGAGCTCCTCCAGGAGCAGGTTGGCCCACTCTCTGCATGCTGGCCATCCTCCTCCTCAGCATCTGGGCTTGTTGGAGCCGGTGCTGCAGCTGCTGCTGTCGGAGCTTGTGCTTGATGTTCAGACAGAACGGGACTGGGCACTTGTTCTCCTGACAGTGTTTAGCGTGGTAGCAACACAACGCGATGAGCTGCTTGCAGATGGGGCACCCACCGTTGGTTTTTCTCTTGCAGCCTTTGGTGTGCTGAACAACGCGTTTCATCTTCTGGCAGGACGGCAGAGAGCAGTTGGCGTTTCGGCACTGGCAGGCGTGGACTAAGGACTGAATGCAGCGCTGGATGCTGAGACGACGAGAGTCTCCGGGGCTCTGAGTGGTGGCGGCAGATTGGTTGCTGCTCTCGTCATCCAAACCGAGACCCAACTTCTCCATCTTGTGCTCGTGTCCCTTAGTGTTATAACAAGTGATGCAGAGGTCGTAATCCTGTGAGAGAAGACATGAATCACAGTTAAACATGTCTAGAAGTGATATGCATTAGGTTTTATAGTATGATAAATCCTTTAACCTACATATCCTCTTTTGTCAATAGCTGTTACCACAATTAGACCCACCAAAAGAACCTACCCTCCTGCAACTCACCTCACAGACGGTACAGTGGAAGCGAGTCTCCACGTGGTGCTTGCACATATTGCACGTGTAGACGAAGCGGTCCTGGCTTTGGTTATGCAACTCCACCAGCATGCACATGGAGCTCCACTTGGACCTCCTCAGCGAGCTGAACTCCAGGTGTTTGTCCCGGGCCAACGTCAGGAAGGCATCACGGCCATCCATGAGGTCACATGCCATCAGGGGATCCAGGTCTACGATAGGGGGCAAGGCATTTGCCATGGGGGCCGCAATTAGCCGGATCACAAAGAACACCTAGGACAGGGAGAGAACAGATGAGGGACAGGTGAGATGAGCCTGTGCAGTTGCAATCAGGTATTTTAATTCGTATGAGCATTCCATCATCCTTCTTTTTCTCATACCTCTTTGTGTTTTTCCATAGTGGCATAAAGTTTCTGTGATAGGTCGTTGGAAACGTTGGGCATCCCTGGCTTCTTCTTATTGGCTCTGCTCAGACTGCTCTTGTTCTTACTTGTCTTCTTGTTGTTCTTCTTCTTCGCATTTTTACTGTCACCTTTCGTGTCCTGCACAATGAGGAAAGGAAAAAAACAATTTCGTCAGAGATCACCTACTTCAAAGGAATGAGAAGGTGTGTCCAAACCTTTAGCCTGGTGCCGTTTCTAGACTCTACATCGACATATCATTAGATCGCAGGATTCCTTACATCAATACTCTCATTCGAAGTGCTGTTCTCCTCCCTTTTCCTCTCCTCCTCCTCCTGCTCCAGTTCTTTGATACTCTCCTCCAGCACATTGGGCCAAAAGTCGCCCTCGAAGTAAGGCAACTCTTTGGCACTAGTCAAACGGTCCTCTGTGGCTTGCTTGAAGACATCCTTTTGGGGGTAAATTGAAGATGAAGTTATTATTTTGCATGGATACAATCTAAATCAGTCATTACAAGCAAATATGTACATTGATGCTCATCTTCTAGTTCTCCTGATTCTCATAAATAACATCATCCCAAAATAAATAAATACATTTAAGTTAAATGCTGCCTTTCTACCTTGAAGTCATGTACTATCCGCTCTGCCACAGCTTTGTCTAACATCTTCTTGTACCACTCCTGGAGGCGTTTGGGCTTTGGGATCTTCTGATCTGCGGGGTGACAGTGGAAGATGTAGTCATCCCCTTCGCTAGGTGGACACGCCCAGATGTGGCCAGTGGTGTAGCTGAGGAGTAAACACAAGAGATGGTACACAGTTAGTATGATGCTAACAGACTGATTGTGATTGGACAAACCATCTTCAACTGTCCTTTATTTATCTATTTTTTATTAATATAGAGACTGTTCCAAAACAATATGCAGCACTTACCCTATCCTCCTCACATACTCCAAGTAGCCAATGAGGATTTCGTGGTAAACTGCTGTCCTTAGAGAACGAGGCCGAAAAAAATGCACGCTGTCCAGGTAGGAGATGTATACTCGCCTGAGTGGGAGAAAGAGGAAGGAAATTCAATGTAAATGTCAACAACTGAAATTGAGTTTATTTATTTATTCAATATTGGGGTTTTTGTAAACATGTACTTACCTCTGGTTGGGCTGAGGGCAGTCGGACCCGTACTCTTGAACGTGCATACCGAAGAAGCAGACGTCTGCTCCGTCAATGTCCTCAAATGCAAAAAGGGCTTTTGTCCTGTAGGGGAAAGACTCTGACATCTCTCCGTTGTCCACAAACCTGGAGACAAAAAACACGAGTTGAAAACTTATATGAACTTAACAATTAAACAGAACAACAGAAAAAATAACTTAACATACTAGGCAATTTACTTTACTTTATTTCAACAGATTCTTAACTAAATATAAAGAACCAACTATTTGAACTGTATCACTAAATATTCAATTATGTGTTTTCTTGTTTTACCCCCTGACATCTCAATGTCTAAGATGGGAGATTTCTACAATCCGAAGCTAGAAAGAAAGATCAGTTCAAGTACGATTCTTTCTACTTCTCCTACCTGGACTTCATGCCTGGTTTAACCTCCACCACTTTGTCAGAGACGTGCACCACGCGAATGGCGACCTCTCCGGACTCAGGGTGGCTCTGGCGCTTCAGGAAGTCATTCACCCTCGACTCTAGGTAACAGCCCAACTTTGTCTGGGGCAACCCTGTGCAGGAGAGAGAATGGGACAAGTATGTTTATATTAAGTTAACAACTGAGAAAAACAGCAAGGAGAAAAATGACTTGAATATTTAAGTAACCTGTTTATTGCAAATCTATAAAATTCCAGTTTTCTCATGAAACTTCAGACAAAAATGGAGAAGTTTGTGCTGAACACTGACATAAAACATCCAAGATATACTGATTTAAAACACCCGACAAATGACTGAACAAGGCCTGATCAATGTGTGTGTGTGTGTGTGTGTGTGTGTGTGTGTGTGTGTGTGTGTGTGTGTGTGTGTGTGTGTGTGTGTGTGTGTGTGAAGTTGAAGCCGAAATGAGAGGAACATATTTCCACTTACTTTTGGCACAATACTTGTTCTCTTTCCTCGTCTTATTGGTCTTCTTCAAACAGCCGTCACATACAAAACTGAGTCATAGCAAACAGAAAAAAAAGGGGTCAGATATTTAGCGAATGACATCAGGACTTTCATGTGAACCTTGAGAAGTGGAAATATAAAAAGAGCTTCTACTCACCCTGATGGCCAGATTGTGTCATGGTGCAAGACACAAATTTGGTGCATCCTGCGCCCGCAGTCCATACATTCAACAAGCCTGAAAGAAAAGAAGGATTGAGATACAAATTACACACTTTACTCTTTAGAAACTATTTAGCTGAATCTTGTTTTCTCCCGCTAAAGATATCTGAAACTTGTGGTCAACTTACAGTTCGGGATCCAGTGTGTCATTCTTCTTCTTCTCAAACTGCTCTTTGTTAATGGATCTGAAATTCATTTTAAAAAAAAGGTAGTGTGAGAATACGTAGAACAACACAATTTAAACTGTGGGAATCTTAAACAGTTTCTCATTTACAACGGCCAAACTTTCCAAAGTTTGAACCTTGAATGTGTTAGTTTAAAATCAAAAATATTTTGCAGCAGTAATGCCATTGACAATTAGACTACACCTTTATTTATTCATAATATTAAGCCACATAATATGGTAATTACACTGAAAATGAGTACTTATAAATTGTATTGAGATGGAGCAACGTCTTAAGATCAAATTAAGTCAGCTTACAGATGGGTTAGGGTTAGTTAATAATTGGGACAATGACATGATGTCACTCAGTGTCAATTGGTGTAATCAGTACTTTTTCATAAAAATCTGATTATATACAGGAAAATAAATGTGAACTAAAACGTGGAATAAATCATTTTACATCATTTGTCAAAATGATGTAAAATTACATCACTCCAAAACGTTTGTTTTTTTATTTGATGTTTTTAAATTAAGTAATTATTTATACATAATTATTTTAAAATAAACTGTAGGTGGATAAAATATTTAATAGTTATCATTTTATTTTTTTGTGGTTACACCATTTGACATTTTCAGCAGCATTCAGCTTTACTTTTAGTAGAAAATGGTGCAAATGTCATTTAAAATGACATAAAACCAACAAAAATACTAAATGTATATTTTCACAAATCTGATGCTGCTTTTTAAACTATTTTTTAACATTTTTTTATTGCTCATCTTGCCAACCCTTATTTGTCCCTGAGCCAATTATAATAACTGGAATTACAGCCAGTGATATATTAGCCTGAATGTCAATTAGAGCTGGTTAGTTAATAACATATGATAAAACTTTTCAAATAGATTTTTATGTGCAGTTATCTTTCTTGTTCAATTCAGAAACACTTACGTCTGTGGCTGGGTGGGGTCGTCGCCCAGGGAAACGGTCTCTCCCTGGATCTCGTTGAAACACTTCTCGCAGAAGTGGTACCTGTTAGCAATAAGCCCAAATTTTGGTGAACTACACCGTTCCGGCCACAGCACAGTCAATCACAGACAGCGCACGGGGGGGGAGGGCGGCCACCCGAGTGGTGGTGGTGCAGGTACATGGGCAAGGCAGGGTGCCGCAAGCAGGGGCAAGCAGGTAGTAGGAGCGCAGGACAGCGGGGAAGTCGTCACGCACACAGCCAGTCATGAGAGGGGAATGGGGGTGGGAGGGGGAGGGGAAAGGGGGGGATGGATTTCGAGGTGCATGGTTGGTCAAGGCAAAAGCAAGCCAATGCGGAAATCAAAGCCATCGGACGGGAAGACAGACGGGTTGTAAAAAAGAAGAAGAAGACGAGACAAACATCGAAGACAACACAAAGCAGAGAGCCGAGGCAGAGCACAGATTAGCAAAATTTGGACATGAGAGGATGAGCAACAACAATCAGCGTCACAACTAACAGAGCGGGAGAAGAACCAACAGGGAACTAAAAAATAAAATAAAAAACGGGAGGGGGGAACTGCAGGAGGAAGCTGTAGCACGAGACATAATACACACACACACGCACACTGAACAAATGTGAACAAATAAAGCGCGCACACACACACACGACTGCTCAGCTGTTGGTTCATTCCAGCGGCTCATTTTAAAGTCGGTCTTTTTCACATTCAAGTAAGGTTTTTAAATGGAGCAAGACAAACAAGTAGCAAGTTTGTTTACAGGTGTACAAAACATGGGTCAGAATGTTTAAACAGCAGCAATAAAACTTTACAATTTAACATTATTGCTGCGTTTTCCTCCATTAAAACGTCCAAAAGATGATTTTATGCCAAACCTTTAATAGCATCAGAGAATCAAGACGTTTTCGGACACTTTCCAAACAATCTGTCATTTATAGATTTATTCAAACTATGATCAAGTGCAGGAATGTGATAAGAGTGGACCCAACTGTTAAAATGCCAGTGCAAAAAAATGGGGAACATGAAGTGAAGGGAAGCGTTTAGTGAAAGATCATTAATCAGATGAACACTTGGGTTTCAACTTCATATTGTTTGACGGACTTTATCAAAAATGCAACCTGTTTTCCATCATTTATCATTTATCTCTGCTATAATCCCCTTTTGCTTTTTTTTTTTTTTTTACTAGCCCCGTCCACTGATGTAGTCCTTCCCTCCACCTTGTATTAACACGAGACTTCCCCTCCCTCCCTCATTACCTGTTCTGGTAGCTGAAGTAAGCAGCGTCTCGGGGAATAGTGCACAGCTGCTTTCCATAGCAGCACAGTGTCTGAGGAGAGAACTCCAGCTGATGGACAGAAGCAAAAGAAACAGATGAATAACGTATTAAATCATGAACAATAGTAACTTTATACTAACACACCTCTCCTAATCAATACAACCTCCATAAGAAAAGAATCAGCTACCAGTGGTAGTTCACACAAACTGTGACAGCACATGATAGAATTAAAGACTCATATTGTGCTAATATATTATATACTTTATCTCCCTGTAGAGAGTTAAACTCATTTCAGATTGGGTTTGTTTTGTCAAAAGTAATTACAGTTTAAGTCTCATTGTCAGAAGTCAACTGTTGAGCTGGCCTCTCAGAATAAGATCCAATCAGTTTTGTTTGTGTGCAAAACCAAAAATAGCTGAGTCTAATGAGATCTGAAATGTGATACGGTGGTGGTGTGTCCAAGGCCAAATTTAGCTATGAACCCACTTCGCTTGCTTCCATTTTCAGATGTGAGTGAGGGGATGTGATTTCTGCATCTACGCACTCAAAAACATTTACACACGTGCACCACCGAATCCAGACTTATTCTCAGCTCAACGAAAATGTCATAAAACAGTTCGGTTTTACACTCAGGAAGGCTGTTCACCTGTTGATATTAGTCACAGGCTGTGCCAAGAAAAACTGTAATCTTCTCAGTTTCAAACTTTCAATGGTTTTACATCACTGAAACTAAAATGTTACAGCTCAGCCTGTTACTTGATCTAGTTTAGATTTACATTGGCGTTCAGCATCTTTACTTAAGCGTCGCCCTACACCGACATATTTTCCATTTCTAGTCCATTGGGCGCTGCGTTTCCATGTCTCACCTTCCTCCCGCAGCAGTAGCCTAAGCTCTCCATGACGGGGTCGATCTCCTGCTCGAACACCTCGGCCAGTTTGGAGCAGTACTTGTAGACTCGAGATGTTTTCCGATTGTACAGCCAGGCGTTGTTGAACATGAGCCAGATGTCGTCCACGTACTGCCACGGATCCTGGTACTGACCTGTAACCAAAGCACAAAGTGTGGGATGATGGGTAAAAAATTTTTTTAAAAAGAGCGGCAAGAAAAATAGGGCTGCTTTTATTTGTTACACTGAGTAAAAACCAAAATTAATGTTGAATAAAAATACAGACAGAATATTCTCCTTCATGCTGTCATTTATTTATATCTCCATTAGTCACTACCAAGATAGCAACTACTCTTCTACCCTTCCTGGAGTCCATTAAGTGCACAAATCATAGCATCACTAAATCTACCCTTGTTTTAATTCATCTTTAAAAAGAAGCACAAGACAGTTAAATGCAGCCTGTTGTGAATTACAAAACTGTGTAGCATTAAGCAGCGAATACTAACCTGTGTCTAGCTTCCGCTTGATAGTAGATAGGTCCATGGGGTTCTTCACGATGTCAAAGTAGTCCTGCAACATTACAATGAGGATGGATTTGAGTTGAGCAGTTAATTACATAAACAAGTAAAGTTCTGAGGCAGTTTCAATGAAATGAGAAGAAGAATACACACAGTGACGTTGCAGTTTACATCCATATTTGTCCAGATTCATGCAATATTTGTAGTCGAGACTTAGAATAAATTGAATAAAGTTTGTTTTCCATGACTGTGTTCATATGTTTGGCCGGTAAATTTGTTTCTGTTAACACAAAGTTGTAGCCATGACAGCAGACAATGCTTCAGATATGAATGTTGCTGCAAAGAAGCTACAAATTCTAAAACGTGGATGTTTCACACGTCTTCAACTCAGCATCACAGATCTTTAGAATAAACACAGTTTAAAGGTGGGCACCGGAGATTAGTGTCACCAAGTCAGTACTCTAACAAATGTGAAATATGATCACAGTCCACAGTTCCGTCCCTGAGTTCTGGTGTTTTTGAAGAACATTATATCACAGTGACGTTGACCTTTGACCTTAGGGATATAAAATGTCACCACTTCACACATCATTTTTATCCTATCAGACATTTGTGTGAAACTTTGATATAATTAGTGTGTGACTTTTTGAGTTATGGCCAAAAAATGTGTTTCAAGAGGTCACAGTGACCTTTGACCACCACATCTAATCAGTTCATCCCTGAGTCCAAGTGGACGTGTGCGCCTAATTTGAAGAAATTTGTTTAAACAACCCAAATCCCAAAAACATAATGCCTCCAGCTGGGGCTGTCGCCGTGATGGAGGTATAAAAAGTGATGTATTGTGTTTCATACCAGAGGGAGGGATACTTACAGGTATGCACAGCAGTTGTGGGTCAACGGGCATTCTGAAGGGCAGAGACTCTGGGTCTTGTCTGTAGAGAGACTCGAGTGTGGGCATCAGGGCCTGACGAAGCTCCTCCGGCTTGAAGACTGGGAAGAAACGGAGATAAGAGAGTAGGAGATAAAAGAGTGAAGGAATAATGGTTGGTTTTACCCCCAATCTGGATCAATAACAATATACAGTGAGATGTTCATTTAAAAAAAAAGGTGCACACAAGATCAGAAGTTAAAATTTTCTGGTAAAAACTAAACTTCTCCTTACTCTTTTTCTTTACTGGAGCCTGAACAACCGCATCCGATGTCTCCTCTTCCTGTTTCACCTCCTTCACCTCTGGTTTCCTGTCTTCCGTCTTTATGCCCGACGTTGGCGTTGGCGTCGACGTGTCCATGGAGGCTCCTTTGCCTCCCTCTCCGGAGCACTCCTCCTTTTTCAGCTCCAGTTTCACAGGTTTTTCCTCCATTTTGATGTTGCTGAGCTTCCCTCCTTTGGAGCAGCTGCCGGCGTCGCTCTCGTCGTCCTCGTCCTGCTGCTTGATGTCCATCTTGGAGTCGAGGTTGGCGGCTGAGGTGTTGGACTGCGGCTGCTGGGAGGAAGTGTCCAAGCTGCTGACGGAGGCTGGAGTCAGGGCCTGACTGTCTGCAGCGAATGAACCCTTTTGGGACAACTAAAGACACAGACATGAAGTCAGGTGAGTGGAAACAGGAGACATTAGATAAACCCAGGATGGGCGGTTTAATAACTGCAGCATGGTAAAAATGTTTGGTCCCATGATAAAGAGCAAGTTACATGTAAGAAAGCAGCAATCAGAAATAATACTTAAAAAGGTATACTGTGCAGGATTTATTCATACAATAGTAATCCCTCTAAATCATCACTTATGACCCATTAGAAGTGTGTGGTGGTGTATGTATCTACAGACTCTCTGCCCTTTGCTTTTATGTTATTATTTGGTTGTGTTTGGGATGCTTCTGGGCTGCAGCCTTTAGGGAGTGGGTGTGTATCCTTCAGCCAATAACTGTGTGCAGGGTGTGAGTGTATAAAAACGTAGCGACCAGGTACCAGATAATAAGAATGCATATAAGAGGAAGCTACGAACATGGCGAATACAGCCCCGATGTTCAACAGTTCTTTGATCCCTCACTGCTGGATTTTGTTGCACTTTGGGCAGCGAGCAGACATAGTCCACTCGAGTTAAGTCATGTCAGTTTCATTCTGTCCGCTGTGGACTCTGTGTTCTGCAGCAGACTACTGTGTGTGTGTTTGCGTGTATGTCTCAGCCCCGCCTCCCTGCATACAGGCACAGAGAGCAAATGAGAGAGACGTTTAGCCGGGGATGCGGGGCCAACTTTGAATGTCGTGTTTACAAACAGCGATCAACAAATCCTGCACAGAGTGCCTTCCAGGACTTGAGTTACGGGATATGGGACACTGACCGGAGTGCGTGGCAGCTGAGCACTGTGTGGCGTTGAGTTGGAGGCCATTCCGGGATGGGATGGAGTGGTGGAACCAGGTTGCCCGCTATGCGGCTGCTGGATGGGCTTGTTGGAGCCGGGGCCCTGGCTGTGTTGGTTCTGCTGGGGGGCCGGAGGTGGAGCCAGCTGCGGTGCGTTAGGGGTGTGCGGCTGCGGGGTCTGGGACCCGGCTAGTCTGGGGGGTGTCTGGTGAGGGGTAGGGGACCGGCTGTGAGCGGGGGAGGGCGAGCCGCGCATGGCTCCCAAGTGGGGGATGGAGTTGGGTTGCTGGTTTGTGTTAGATGGAGTCATTGAGGAAGCGGGGGCTCCGACAGATGAGTTGGGACCTACGCTACCCACACTCTGAGGACCCATAGGCCCCACAGAGGGAACCCCGCTGGCAGCACTGGCTGAACCTGGCTGCGCTAGAGGACTGGCGACTGGGAGAGAGGGAGGAGTGCCCATCTGCGTCTGAGGACAGAAGACGAGGATGAGTTAAAAGACAGGATTGACAATCATAGATATGTATAAACAAGTATCATGTAGGAATAATTACATATAAATCTAGACATTACAGCTTTATAACAACAACAACAACAACAACAGTGCAATTGAAGCAGAAGCTGTTCACAGAGTCCTCCAATGTTCAATTTGACCTATTTCTGCCTTTTTTTTCTGAACCCAGGAGCATTTTTTAGGAACTCTACGTTTCAACATTTAGTTCACCAAGCCAGAGCTCCTGCCCCCAGAATTCCCTGCTGGGATCCTGCTAGTACTCTCAGACTGTCCAGGAATTAATGGGGCGTAGTTTGAGTGTTCCTGGTTGGTCAGACAAACACATTTATACATTTTACCGCAGTTCATTTTAAGAACTTGGAACAGCGAGTTACTTTCCAAAGCAGCTGGATTCACGACATCACAAAATATCGAAGATCACGCAACAATTCTTCTCGTCAGGCTTAAAGTTAAAGTTATGCGCTTGTGTCCAGTTGTGGCTGTGTGGTTTCACGAATGCAGCTGCCTCCGAGGTAAGACGGTGATAGACAGATGATTCATCCAATCGCCTGCCAAGTTTTTTTTTTAGTTTTTTTTTTATAAAGTGTCCTTATTTCCAAGGAAGATTTCCCTGATGGTTCTGGTGCGTCAGGTTAGACAGAAATCACATTTTTGTTCATTTTCTTCTGTTTTGAGAAGTCAAAACAAAACAGAGCCACACAGAAGACTGAAAGTATCATCCAACTTGGAATCCTTTCACTGAGCTCAAATTTATGAAGGGAAATATTTTATACATTAATTCTAACAACACCTGACATCTAAAATAACATACAGATAGCTGTAGTGCTTCTGAATGTAACATCTCTCTCTAGCAACGATTTCAGTTCAGCTTGGCACACGTCTACTAACAGAGAATATCTGACTAACAGCTACAGGCCACTTTACCTGTGTCATGCCTCCCTGTGCTCCCGGTTGGGCCATCCCAGGCTGAGCTGTCCCAACCCCTGGTGCTGAGCCAGGAAACTGTCCCTGAGACAGATACTGGTTCTGCAGCTGATTGACATTTGGCTGCCCCATCCTGGGACCAACCATTCCCATCTAGAGGAGTAAGAGAGAGCACGTGCAAAGGTTTCACAAAATGTTGCTACCAAGCAGTTTGATTAGAACACACACACACACACACACACACACACACACACACACACACACACACACACACACACACACACACACACACACACACACACACACACACACACACACACACACACACACACACACACACACACACACACACACAAAAGCCCAGTCAAATATTAATACTTTATCTACTATTAATGGATAGTTATTAACAATGTTGTTGATAACAAAAATAGCAGCAAAGATAAGAAAAGGGAGAAAGCAACAAACAGTCATTTTGAAAGCACGAACAGACTCTTAACAGGTGACAATTTGTTCTTTCATAAAACTTGTTTTTTAACCTCTGGACAGCTGCGGTTCAAAAAAGCCAATTGCATGGATTAAAAACAATCTTCTGAGTATATAAAACTCAGCAGAAACGAGGCTTTGCTTTAAAAACAAAACAGCGGGACAAATGCTTTATTGGGTACTGACCTGGTTGCCAGATGTTCCCATGGGTAGAGGAGGCGTGGACCTCTGGCCCATAGACTGCATCCCCATCTGATTGAACTGATTCATACCTGACAAAACACATGATTGATAATTGAACACATAATTCAGGGCAAGGAAAATATCACAAGCTTCTAGTCTAATACTAGTAAATATCTTGACAACTGTTTATCCGTTAATTTTGTGCAATTTGGACATGCGACACGTTCAATATTCAGTTTGTTTTGGGATGAGCGAAATAACTAATAAGTTATATGACGGAGCCTAACTTTTGACTGCTGCAGCTTTTCTACACTTTACGGTACACAAATGCACACACAGAGGGAGACGAGAGAAGTACAGTTGAAGAAATCACCCAGTATGCTCTAAAAAGAAAAAAATTGCTTTTAAATCAAGAATGTTCCCTCTTCCCACTGCCAGTTCAAAACCAGTCTCATAGGTTCTGAGACTGTGGCGATTGTGAAGCGCCACTACGAGACATGGCGCTTTGAGCGAACATACCCACTCAAATCTACACTGAAGGTGCAGGAAATAAACTAAGAGCCCAATGTGATCAATCTTGTCATCAATTTTTCTATGCAGTAAAGCAACAATGCTGATGGCCAAGCAATCAGCCTGTTAGGAACAGGCACATTTTGAACAGGCGCTGCACTAATAAATGTATATGTTGGGTTTCAGTCCTGAGTGGTTCTTTACCTGGGCCCTGCATCCTGTTGACCAACTGATTCGGTCCAGCAGGTCGCACCATTGATGGGTCAGGGAGGGGACCGTCTGTAAAAACAGAGGCAGGAAAGTAAGAAAATGAGGAGGGAAGAAAGGTGGGAATTCCCTCGCCAGAGTGAAGAGGTTTCTTACAAAACTGCTTTTCGCTCAGGAAAGATCGGTGACATTTTATTTCTTAGAAAATGTAACATAGGAAAGAATGAGATTTACATTAAGAACATTGTGCCAAAAGCAGCAAAAAGAGGACATCAAGATAATATAAATATGATACAAAGTGACAAATCTGCACCATGTCGTGAGGTAAGAGAGACAAAACAATAATAAAATGTCACAATGTCGCATTCCGTCGGATTAAATTATCATTCACATGAATGCGTGCGGCCCAGTGTGACAATTATCTCATCCAAGTCTACATGTGCTGCATGTCCACTCACTTGGAGGCAGTCCAGTGGGAGGCTGACCCATGCTGGCAGGCCCAAGGCCCAGACTGTGCTTCTGGAGCCGGGTCCTCCTCTTCTCCTCCAGCTCCTTCTGGATCTTATAAATCTTCTCTGCTAGCAAGTGATAGTACTCAGCCTGCCAAAAAAAAAGGGGGGGTAAAGAAATATGGGCAAAAAAGGTAAGAGGGGCAGTAAGAAAAATAGAACGCATTAAATACTTGGTCGTGTGGATTATCCTGGTATCTTTTTTTTTGTTAAACTGGCAAAAACTGATTCACGACCTTCAAACTTCAAGTTATCTTCAAGTCACATCCCGCAATAGCGTATAGACTATATATTTATTAATCTTTGAGATCGACCTATGACTGACCGAGTGGCTTGGCAGATGAGTGCAGTTCCCAGCACTCGCCTCTCCTTATTTGAATAACGCACTGAGCTAAAAGTGAGAGCGACTTACTCTGCTGTTGGCTGACTCATACATGTCTCCTTCAACTTTTCTGGCATAAGCTACCAGGTTCTCCATCCGACGGTCCTTCAGGGCGGCGGGATCTGGAGTCGGAAAGATGGCCTGAACACTGCGGGTGGGAGAAGAAATGAAAAGAGGAGGAAATGGAGAAAGAGGTTAAAAATGACGCATTTGTTAACTCCTCTCTCAGTAGCTTTAAAGTAATTAAGCATTACATATGTAAAGTAAACACAATATGTCATTTCTGCACTTTTTTGTTGTGTTGATATGATATCTAAAACCTAATCATAGCTTTACTAACAAGCAATGGTAGATGTTTGTAAATGTCTCTGGTTCAAGTCAAACAGCCACGTATTAGCTTACAACTGGAAGGTATGAAGCCAAGAGAGCTGAGATTAAATGCTGATGAAATGAACTGTATGAGGGGCTGTATATGTTCCATTGTTGATACTTACAGTTTGTGTACCAAGTGGTTTCGTAGGTCCTGCGTGATGTCCTCGTGCCAGCCTTTCCTCATGCCCGAGGAAGACGGAGGGCCTGCTGTGGGCATGGAGCCGACCCCTCCAGCATCATTTAACAGACTGGAAGAGAGCGGGAAGACATTGTTACATTAGTTACTTCTTTTTTTTAAAAACACATGTGGGCCTCGGCCTGATGTAGAATTGAACAAAACGGTTACTTGTAAAGCCCTTTAATTTAAGTGTTAAACGCATCAGATTACGGTGCGTGCAGTTCTTCTCACCCTTGGCTGTTGACGTTGAGGTGCATCATGGTGTCCTGCAGCAGGCTGGCTTGGTTCTGAGACGGAGTGCCCACACCTCCGTTGACTCCCATAGCATTCGCACCTAGATGTGGAAAAGACGAGACATTATATGATTGCAATACTTGTGTTCCTCTGTGACTAATAATGCAGTTATAGAACTCTCTCCTTGGTTTGTCACTCAAGCTACCTGGCATCATAAGAAGGAGTTAATCAGACTATATCCAAGGAGCCCTATGACAGCTACTTTTTGTTTGGCACTATTCAGGTTAGGGTTCTTTCTGACAGTAAGTGTAAATACTAAGACCTCTTTAAATATCTACGACATGGTGTTGTACAGTATATTTCTTCCTACTTGCAAGCTAACTCACCCATTGGGTTCATAGGCCTCATGCCAGCCTGGCCTTGCAGCCCTTGGTTGGACATATTGGGCTGGCCAGTCTGAGCCTGGATCTGGTTTCCCTGGTAGGTGAGGCCCAGGGCTGCGTAGGCTCTTTCTATGGAGCTCGGGTCAATCTGGCTCGGTGGGTTGAGGTTGGGAGCGCTTGGTTGGCCACCAGAGACTGCCCCAAGAGAGCTGCTAAGACCTGCGCCGGCCGCACCCAGTAGAGCTGTGAGGACATAGGAGAATAGGGGTTAATAACACATCGGATGGGTTTGAGAGCATATAATTAGCTGAAGCCTGAGAAAACACTACGGATAAATATTTAAGACCAACTCACTAAAAACCTCACTGAAAATCACACTTTCTCAAGTTCCTTTCACACTGAGGAAGACTCATGGTGAAAATGACATGATTACACTGAGACAATTAAGCATCACAAATGTAATAGAAATATTTTTAGACACATGTATCAAACTTATGACACATGTATGCACCTTATCTCTCTTGCAACATGTCATTTAGCCATTTATTAATTTTAAATTTTAACAATGGCATTTTGTATAATAATGGCATCATTAAGTTATCATCTGTGTACAATAACTGAGAAGTGTAACGTGAAACAAAAGGAAGGTAGAAGAATATTGTTGTTTGGTCAGATACAGACACTCACACTGCGGGTTCCTCTTGTCCCCGGCATTCTTCAGCGGCAGGCACACAGGACAGTCGTGTCGCGTGCAGTTCTTCCAATGGGAGATGATCTGCCTCGATGATGCACAGTGAGCAACTGAGGATGGAGAAAAGGGGGAGACGGGCAGGAAGGATGGGGAAAGACGCAGAATAAAAACACAGAAAACTGTTAGGAAGTTCACCTGAGGATGATGTTATTTTATTATTTTCATTTTTACCTAAATAACTAACAATCTACCAACAAGTATTTCCTGTTTATCCACAACCTTGTAAAGCTTATGCCTCCTGTGCCATGTGCCTGAGAGCTATACAGTTTCATTGGGTGACATAAACCTTCATTAGGAGGATTATTTCGCTCAGCTTGTCAACCTTGCAAAGCGGTGTCAATTCTGCACTGCATCCCACAGCATGCACAGTGTCATCTGCTCCACACAGAACTACCATATATATAAATATATATAGTAAATATAAAAGTTAAATGCACCCAGAGTTGTTGTCAGAGTATGTACCCCCGGCCATGTCTGTTGCACTGAAGGAATATGTTACCTGATGTAACCATATGGCTCATTTATGTTTGAGTAGTTTTTGGAGGACAGTTGGGGTTTATAGCACGGAGGCACAAGCTGTGTAAAAGTGGAAGTATTCAAATGGTAAGTTGTTAAAAGGATGCATAAATGAGGCTTTTTGTCTCACTGTGTTTCTTGTAGTAATATAAAGTAGGATAACTCCAGTTCTAACCCTACTTGCTATCCTCCATACCACTTGAATAATGCTGTCAAACACAGGTAACATCACTTCTACTCACCTTGACAGGACTTGCCAGCCTGGCAGTGAGTCATGTGGTTAAGGACGTTCTTCATGGTGCGGCAGTGAGGCAGGTTGCATTGCCGGACTTCACCGTTTGCCTGCTCCCGCCGCTGGCACTTGTGCGCATGGAGCAGGAGGACCAGCTGCTGCTGGATGAGTTTGCGCTTCTCGGGATCGGCTGTGGGTGGCGCTCCGGCTGCGGCCGACGCGGCGGAAACCGGGGCGCCAGGACCCACTAGACCTCCCTGAGCGCTGGGCACCATCCCGGGGGCCCCTCCCACAGGTGCACCGGAAGGACCGCCCACACCTGTCTGCGACTGCTGGGAGCCCTGCAGTAAAGTGAGAGGTGGGAGGGAAGAAGAAGAAGAGGAAGAGGTTACACGGATGAGACGAGAGAAGCGCGTAGACAGGAAGCGGAGAAATGTGAGGGAGAAGGTAACAAGGAGTAATGAGAGGAGAGGAGGTGGAGGGTAAGAATAGATAAAGGGGTGGTGAATAAACAATAAGAGGAGAGTTGAAAATAAATAGTCACGGTCGGGTAAGAACACAGAGGAGTCTAACAGCGGTGCAGTGGGAGGCGAGCTTCGTGGGAGGAGGTGAGACATAAGGGAATGATTTGGAGTCGATGCTTAAGTCTGCCAATTTGGGATCAGGATTAGAGAACAACATTTTCCTCCATCTGACACATGAACATTTCTTTGGGCGGTATAGACTCCTTACCATGGCAGCCATTCCTTGCATTGGCTGGTTCTTCTTGTCCACATTGAACTGGGCCAGGCTGTTGGCCATCGGACCTTTATTCTGGAGCTGAGGGCCCAGCCCTGCGCCTCCAAGACCTTGATTCCCCTGCCCTGCATACGGACCTCCGAAAGGGACCCCTGGGTTGCCCATCATCCCCATCTAGGAGGAGAAATACAAAAACAGTGAGAAGGCATGTAATTATAGAGCTGAAACCACAGTTAAATGATCAGCGGCAGCATCTGATCTGGACATGTGCCGGTATTTCTAGTTCTGGCAGATCCCACTATGATATCACAGGGTCTCCCATGATCTCAATATTAGCTGTTAAATGAAGATTTACTCACTACATGAACAAAATTATGGGAAAAGCTTTAACCCCCCCAAAAAAACAAAAGAGAATCAAATCAAGTCTGTTTTTAAACCACTTTCAAGCTAAAGAGCAATTAAGTCACCCACTTCTACACAGCTAAACTGTAATCAATCAATTAAACAGGTTACTTAAAACATCAGGTTTAATCGAATCATTAGAAAATTGCCTAAAGCATGTACAAACCAATCGCTTAAAACAGACAACCGAGATAGACTCAAGCTGTAACATAAGTAACCAGCAGTGTGGGTAACAGCGATCTGTTATGAATAGTTCATCTTTCTCTAAGCAGAGACTAAAGTGACAGATCCATTCTTCATCAGTACCCCGTCTTTCTACTCTCCTGTCTAATTCCTCTATTCATCTTCACAACCTGCATTTTTCTTTTACTGCTCCCCAAACATGACCTGGAAATCCTCTCGCTGCTTTTTGATCTGCACCGCTGAATCAGACCTCAGTGTCTCCACCACATTCATTCAGTAGCAGCAGTCTGCCGCTGCAGCGTTCTTACCGTCACTCCTGTGGGAGCGCCAGTCGCACAAACACAACAGTTTTCTGCCACTTGAACTCCAACTATAAGCCTACTTTACATCTCTCAATGGTTGTAAAATTACATTAATAAAGTCATAGACACAAAGCACTATTGAGTGGTTCTATGGACAAAAAAATCAAGTCTTTAAGACTAAATAAAGCCTGCAGTCAGACAGCAAAACTTAAAAAGAGCCTGTGAATAGGTTTTCCTTTTCACATAAATAATAAAGGATCCCATATATGCTTGATGTGTAATAAATCATCAATCATATGCAAAAATCTGTCCATCAACTGTTGTTTAAGTTATGTAAAGAATCAAGTTTCACTAAGTTAGGAATGAGGTTTATGCTGTTAACAACATAATTAGTTATTAAATTAGTTCTTAATGCACGTTTCTATTTTCAAATTAAGGTTTTTGAGCATTAACGACCAGATAATTTGAGTCTCAATAACCTCACCACATGGGTAACATGTTTTTTTATTTTCAACCACAGCTGGCATTTATGGCCTTTTTGCTCTCTGTACTAAAGTCCATCAAATTAAAATAAATGGGTGAAATGTTGAACTATTTCCACCAACAAAAAAAAAAAAAGTGTTTATGAAAGAGCTCGTACCTTGTTCAGTGCTCCAGGTTGCTGGCCTCTCATCCCGGCTTGGCCTCCAGCTCCCTGCTGCTGTAGGGTCTCAGCTAACAGGTTGCTGTTGCCGCCCATCCCCTGATTCCCGAAGCCCATCCTGGGGGAGCCATTCATCACCTGACTCCCAATCATGCCTGGCTGCTGCTGTCCATTATTTCCTTTCTGCTGTGCTCCCATCATGGCTCTATTCATGCCACCCATCATTCCAGCGGCGGCATTCTGCTGCATCATGTTGGCCTGCTGCTGGGGGGAGAGGTGCTGCTGCTGTCCCTGGCCCATCATCTGCTGAGGCCCCTGGCCAGGGGATGCCTTCATGTTCGCCAAGTGTTGCCCCATGACAGTGGGTCCTCCCGGGCTGCCCATAGCTCCTTGGTGTCCCGGCTGGGTCGAGGCGGGTCCCCCTGAACGCAAGAGTTCAGACAGCTGTTTGTGCTTGGCCACTGCATCCTGGCCTCCGCCAACACCACCGGGACCTCCTCCTGGGCCGAGCCCAAGGCCCATTCCTCCTGCTCCTCCACCGCCTCCCCCAGGACCCAAACCTGTAGGCCCTCCAAGGGTGGTGTGCAACTGGTTGAGGTCCCCACCATTGACCAGGCCAGGATCATTAGAGTTGATGAGCTCATCTGGGAGGTCATGTTCCAAGTCGAACAGCGAACCGAAATCTGAAATGGCGAAGAAACCCAAAGTTTAGGAAAGGGAGGGAGACAACGAAATGGAAGACAAAACAGGGAAAGGGTGAGAGGAAGACAAAAAAATGGGCCACATGGTAAGCTGGTATAATCCTTCATTTTTCAACACGACTGAGTGAAAATGCTTGACGGTAAAAACTGATAGAAGCATTTGAGGTGTATGACCAATTTTTTTCCCCTGTCAGAAATAAATAAAGATTGCACCAAACTACAGGTGAGAACTTGTGTGTGTTTGTGTGTGTGTGTGAAGCAGTATGCACAAACATATATGTAAACACGCACACCCACAGTGTCTGCTCAGACAACTAATCCCTGACCAGAGAAGTGATTCAACATGTTGCAAAGACAGGTTTGAACAGACAAGGTGACGAATGGGCTGTTTAGTAGTAATAACGCCACAAAATGGAGCCAAGTCCGTAGAGTCGCACACTCAGTGTGTCAGTTTGTATACAGTGGGCTCAACAGCACACAGCTCAGGACATCAAGAAAGACTGACATCATGTGTCTTTCTGAATCTTCATCAAGACCAAAAAGCACACACAAATTTCTCAATCTAATTTAGTCCTGAATTATATTCTGCTGTAAATCACTGTTTTTCCCTAACACCATAAAAACGTACCAAATTGTGTCTAACTCACCCAAACAGCATCTTTACATCGATTACAAATTATAGGACATTTGCTCATTAAGAAGAATGAAAGTTAGATTTTTTCCTTGTTTAATTTAACTACAAGCCGAATACTCTGGTTGTTTGGTTACATGTTAGAATTCAAATATTAATAGTGTATATTAAATGATACACAAAAATACCATAATCTGTACTTGCAGACCTTATTAACATCAAGTTAACCAAATCTGAAAATGAGCTAATTGCAGTTGACAGCAGTTAACTTTAATTGTAAGCAGCTTTTTCAAGGAAGAATCACAAAAACCAAGTAGCTTGCATGCAAAGAACTTGTAACAATTTCTCGACATATGCTTTTTTTTCTCCTCCCTAAAATGAACTCTTGCTATGAACAACCTGCACGACACTGTCACGAATGGTCTTTATACGCTTTGAAGACGATACATTTGGGTGCAATCATTCGCAGAGCATTTTTCTTGACAGCATAAGACTGATCTTCAAAAATGTGCCATGCAAGGTAGCGTAACATGTGTGCAATGTCTGAATGATTTCGCCATGAAAACTCCCTTTCCACACAAGCTGACGGACACTGACAACCTATTCCCAAGTAGACAGCCTAAAATCGAGTAGTTCAGAGTAAAAAAAAAAAGATTAAATGGTGAAATCTGGTTGACTATTTCGTGCTTGGAGTAGTTTTTCGTGGCTCTGGACTCGGTGGTTAATATATTGCAGTGGCAGGACATGTCGTTGTCCATGCTGCACAGTTTGGTTCTCAGGCCACTATTCCAGCTGCTGCTGCTGCCATCCACAGAAAACACAAACCAACAATGGCAATTTGAGTTTAACAATCAGTGGGACCCGTGCTGTGGGCCTAAATTTAGCTCCCCAGCAAGGCAACCTCTGCTTTAGTTGACGCTATTAACGGTGGCTAACGTTAGTTGGGAGAGCGTCCGAGTTATGATGGGGCAAAACAACCGATTGTTTCATACGCTGGGAGCCTTAAAAACTCAAATACCAGCCTGGGAGTGGCTGTAACTTACTGTAAATGTGGTGCAGCTGAAAGACATCAAAAACTTTGACGTAACTTGGCGTTGAGCTTATCACCCAGCCCGGCTAAAGTAGCCATTAAGACACGGGACCGTCCATTGAAGACCCCGCATTCAGCTATCTAGCTTAGCGCTAGCCGAGTGGTGCTCACCGAGCTACCTCCGGCTAAAATGGCTGTTAGCATGCGAGCTAGCTTCTCTGCACGTATCCGACGCTGCTAGCGCGCTAACGTTAGCAAGCTACGACAAAAACAGAAGAGTAATCCCGCGTCCTCTTCCTCTTTCAAGTACACCGAAACAGCCGAAAAACGACCAACTTAACGAATAACACCCTTAACGAATGATATCGTTCAACAATACTCACCGTTTCCATCGCTGGCTGAGGCGGAAAGTGCCGGAGAGGATAGTTTAGGCCTCTTGGCTGAAGGCGGGCCAGAGTCCAGAACGTTCTCGGCCATATTTTTTCGAAATAAAAATATATAAAGTATCCACAATTGCAGACGTTTTCACGCCCTTACAACCTCATTCCTTTTCGTTTCCAATATTGCGACTTTTCCCCCTCCTTTTGGGGGACTAAGAGGGGGAAAGTCCCGTGTACAAATTACTCCTCTTTCCCTGGGTTCGCCTCTCGATTTCAGCCTCGGCGTATATCAACCCCCCTCCCTCCCTCGTCGGATTTTTTGTTCTTTATAAATTTCTGCCAGCGGAGGAGGAGGAGGGGGTCGGTGAAAGTAAAAAAGAGGGAGACACACGCTGCGGCTTCCCTCTAAACTTGCACAGCCTCCTCGGATGTAAATAAACTGTCCCCCGGTCTCTCTCCCATGGTTGCATCCGTCATTTCAGCCTCCTTTCCAGCGGAGCCTGGATGAAGATAATGTCGGGCAGAAAAGGCTTGTTTGCCTGCGAAGTGATGGTGGAGCTGCTGGTGGCAGCGGGTGAGGAGGATGAGGGGATGCAAATAAAAAAATAATAAAGCTGACAAATGTGCAGCTGCAGTGGTGATGTTTATTCACTGACTTATGCATGATTTTTTTTTTTTTTTTTAAAGAAAAAAAAGTTAGTCATTATGAAATTCCTCCATGCAGCTCACCTGAACTTGCAATTGTTTTTTGGGTGAGGTTAGGCTGCAAAGGCTGAAGTTGGATGATGTTCAACAGTTACCTTAAATGCATTGAATTGAATTGTTAATCAGTTTTGCAGCTTCTGCCTGTAAAATAGCATTGAACATTTACTTTTCCTGTCAAGTGCAGCAGACCAAGGAGGTTTCACCAACACTTAAAACTGTTCTAGAGAGCTCCCAATCATTTTGTTTTCTTTGATTGCTTGTTCATAAAAAGATGTTCTATTATACAACACAGAATAAAGACGTTTTCTCAGCATGTCCTTGTGTTGGCATGCTTTGCCTAGCCATGGCAAGTCATCCAACAGACTTGCAAGTAACTGTCTCACGGCAAAACCCTAACCCAAAATCCTCTATAAGAGAAACCAACATTTTTTTCATGAATTTAACTTGAAATAGAACAAGAGCTGTACACTGATGGATCATCATGTCTTATTTACACTGGTTAATCTTAACCTTCTCACCGTTTAGCAAATATTCGTATTGTATGTTGCATATCCTCTTTCTGTCTGGTACAGATTAATTTGAAGTAGTATCATGCTTATATGAGTTGAATATTTAAACCAAAGTTGTCATTTTTAATGACTACACCAAAACATCTTAGTCTTGAGCATTTCTTACATTTTTTCCTTGAATTCAGCATGATTTTATATTTTAAAACTTAATGAGCTGTACTACAATGTTTGAGAAGTTTTGTGATGACTGGCTGAACTGCAGAAGCAGTTTGTAAAACATGGAGGCTAATGTGCTTGCTGTCAGCAGTGTGAAAAAGTTGGATTTTCAGCTAGGGATGCTCAATGAAGAGGAAAGAACTAATGCACACTATGTGAAGGCATCATCTTTGTTAAAACATGCCTGGTTCAGGCCTTTTGGGGATGTATGTTGTATTCATACAAGTAATGAAATGGTCTGCTTGGAGTATAAAATGGCACACTGCATGTATTCATTATTTGAGAAAACATGAGCAATAAGACAAAACATTTTTTTCTTTACTACATCAAATCAATCATCTTAAGTGAAGGTGGCAGCACTTTTTGAAGGTGAATTCAATTGAAATAGTCACAAATAGGAATACAAAATCCTTATAATTTATCAGTATGCTGGTTTTGTGAAAAAAGCACAGCTTTTGCAGATATGTGTGTGTGTGTGTGTAGTCTAGGAAGTAATGTTACAATCTAGATTTCCTCATCCACAAGACAAGACAAAATAAATACCTCCATAGTGCACTGCTATGCCATCTATTTGACTCCAAATTTAAATCTAACAAATAACTAGCAAATATAACTTAAGTCGTATCCCCCTCAGGTGATTTGTGCACCAACCCAGTGGATATCAATCACAGTTTTTGCATTATCTACTCTGCCAGAGATGAGTTCCAATGAAAAACGGTGTACCTTTCTGAATCCTTTACAGCTTACACAAGCCCACCTTGAATGAGATGCACCTATAATGCTGTATAAACACCTTAAAGCCCTTGGTAATATGAACAAAGGGAAATCAACAGGTCTAGATGGTCTACTGCCTGACCTCTACTTGTCTTTTTCGCCCTAGTTGGGCCCTCTTATTCTTGAAATGATTTATTCTGCTATCAAAAAATGTCTATATCTAATAACAATAGTATAGCTCTTTTCCTTCTAATTCTAAAAATAGCAAGTACCCATCTGTCTGTCCAAGTTACTGCTCTTTATCAATTTTGAACACAGATATAAAGCTTTTTACACCAAAATACTAGTTCCTCAACTGGAAACATTTATGACCCCTTAGTTATATGAGGGCCAAATGGGTTTCATCAAATATTGTCTTGTCTCAGACAATATACATTGGCCTCTCCATGTTATGGAAACTTATATGAAGTGCTATTCTGCCTCTAGATGTGGAGAAGGCACCTGACTGCCTTGAGTGGTACTTTTTATGGGCTGTATTACACTGCATGAATTTTGGAAATTATGGTTAAATTAAATGACTGTATACCGACTCAATGGTCATGGTGTTGACAGGTAACACTTGCTCCAAAATATTCCCAGTCTCACGTAACTTTCACCAAGACTGCCCTCTCTGTCCTCTGTTATTTACTCTATCCTCTGAACCTATGGCCCAGCAATCATGACCCTTTTATTGTTCATGACACCAATCACCACATATCTTTCTATGTAGATGATATACTGCTCTTTCTACAGAATGTCCCCCAATCTTTTCCCCGCCTCCTACATATTTCAGCCAAATATCTGGATTCAAAATTAACTAGGAAAATCTGCACTATTGCCCCTGAATGACTCTAACAGACAGCCAGCTACCCCGTTAAACATCCCAGTAGTTCAGAAACTTCAATAATTGGGAGTCTCCATCCACCCCTCAGTTTCAAGCCCTGTGTCAATTAATTACAAGAAATTACTTGCGGATGTATAAAAAAATTTAAAAAAATTTAAAAACCCTGATCTACTAACGTGGAGCACCTCTCTGTTCTCATTCTGTTCTCATATTTCAGTTATTAAAATGAATGTTCTCCTATGAATCAACGTTTTCAGCTTTATGCTCCCTCCCCACTACCCAGTGGTTATTGGAAGGATTTATATTCTGCAATCTCTAATTTTATGTAGGGAAAAAAAGAAACACAGACATAAACTTTCAAACCATCAGAGACCAAAATCTGATTTTGGTCTCTGGGACTGGGACTCAGAACTTCCAAATGATACTATGGATCAGTCGTGCTGTGTCCTATTTCCAAATGGTTGGATCCCACTGCTTCTGTATGCTGGTACCCTATAGAGTAAAACATTGTTCTCCCTCATAGACTAAAAAATCTAAGTTACTCCAACTTTTTTTCTTCAACATCCTAAAACAAAATTTACCTCTATCATTACTGAATTGATTTCTGTTTGGCAACTCATTTTCACGAAATTTCAGCCAACTGGTACTTTCATCCGCCCATATTTCGTAACTATGGTCTTGAGTTAAGAGGACATCCAATAAAATTCCCCCAGTGGAGTAATAATGGTGTACTAACTCTTTATGACATTTTTGGGGTGGAGGGTGTCCCCTTATTCCAAGACATTCAAAAGCACATTCATTTGGCTGAATATTTTGTTTTTTTTCCCTATCCACAACTGCGCATAGCAATGTACACCTATGGTTTACCTTGGAATGGCCCATTTCACATGACATTGACCAAACCCAATGGCCTAGTTTCTACCACTTATGCTATCCTGGCAAAGACTTCTTCTAAACCTTTCCATTATCCATTTGGGGAAAGGTGACCTATCATCTAATAGCAAATCTGAAATGGCAACTTATTTGGCGCAATACTCTGCTATCTTCCAGAAACCCTAACCCTAACTTATTCACTTTTATTTTATTCATCAAACATATGCTACTCCTCGCAAATTACATAAAATGAAAGCCTTAGCATCACCTAACTGCTGTTTATGTATTTTGGGCACCCTTCCTCACATGGTATGGGAATGCACAGAGGTTGCAGACTTCTGGGAGAAAGTTTGTGGCATGTTGTCCACCATATTGTCCAAACCAATCCCATACTCACCATCTGTCCTCTTACTTAATGAAAACTCTAACCTAGATCTTTCTAGACAGATCTTTTCAGACAGAGAAGCCTCCAGTTGGTCGGCCTTACAGCTGCAAATTTAAAAAGACTCATAGCCTGCACATGGAAGCTTCCCCGCTCTATCTGTACCGAAGTGGTTATTAGACTTTGTTGATATTTCAAACGTAGAACACTGGACAGCTGATATGCACCATGCTAAATCTGACAATGTTACATGCTGGAATAACATCATCAGTACTTTTAAGTCCTTATTATAAACTTACACTGTTCCATGGGGTCCTCGGGGGTAGGGTTGGGGTTGGGGGTGTCAGGGGTAGGTAAGAAGGGGTCCGGAGAGACGGAGTAAGGAAGGGGAGAGCAAGATAGGGTTTTGATATGGCTAGTAGTCTATAGTCCTGTCTCTGTTTAACCTTCAAACTTTCCTTGTAACCCCCCTCCACCACCCACATGCTCCCCATCATGTCTATTTATTTATTCTCTCTGTTTGTACTGACCCAGGGTAGAATGACCACTCAGTCTTTGTTTGTTTGTGCTGTTATATCTTTGGGACAATTGACATGCAATATAAAAATGTATGCTTAACTTCTCTCCTCTGTTAATTGAGTTTAGTACAACATCCCTGTATCTTTACTCAATCAAATCTATTGATTATTGATCTATTATGATCTCAAGGCCACACAGATTTTAATTAAAAATCCATCTAGAAAAAAGGAGCACAAACAGATTATAATCAGAAGTCAACTCACTTTCCTAGAACAGAAACCTACAGACTGTTTTGTTATCGCTTTGGTGCAGGCACTGTGTGCTGTTTTTAATATTCTTAATTCATTGACATGCTTTATTTATGTCAATAAATGGGATTCCACCGCATAACAAAACACTGTGTTCCTATGCTGGCTTCAGGAAACCTGTATTATCCTTTAATAACCACATTAAATAAATATGAGTCTGTCTTAAAACAACAGTAAGGTGTCCATATGAACAGTGAAAGAGGTTTTCCACACTGTAATCAATCCCCTGTTCATACTGGTTATTAAAGGATCCCTTTCAGATCTGCTTTCATTGTAAGTGATGGTGATCCACAGTGTGTCCACACAGTCATTTTGTGCAAAAATACATTTAAAGGTTGATGTGAAGCTTATATGAGGCTTCAGCAGTCTAAGTTAGTCATATGAAGTGGATATCTGCCACATTTACAGTCTTTTTAGCAACAAATTCCCCCTTTGTGTTTCCTCAGATGGTGTTTCCCCGTTGAGCTGTAACACAAAGACTGTAATGTTGAAAGATATTGGCTAGATTTGACTCATTTGGACAGCTGAAGCTTCATATTAGCTTCCGATCAACTTTTAAATATGTTTTTGCACATAAGTAATCTTGAGAAATTTGACCCCCATCACTTAGATTGTACATGATGAAGGGATCCTCTAATGACCAGTATGAACAGGAGGAATGATTAAGGCAAGAAAAACCCATTTACTATTTATTCACCAGCAGATTGTTTTAAGACAGGCTTGAAGAATTGTGAGTCCGTCCTTTAAGAAGTGTGTTAATAAAGAAATACATTACTTTATAACAGTGGGTGGCAGTACTGCACCATTACTACCAATACAAAGCGTTTAATCATAGGAGAAACAATTAATCAGAAGATTGAGGCAAGGTGTATGTCTGATTTCTTGGAGAAAATTGGAAAGCTGATACAATCATCTTTGGCCCATTGTAAAATCACCGACATATAGTGGCTGAATACTGTTTTGAGGCTGAAGTAATCAAATTGGAAATGTTTGTTGTGTCTATTTTAGACTTTTTTTTTTCCATTTCCGCTGCTCACAATATGTTGTTATTTTTCAGCAATTTAAGTTTCCTTCCTTTCACAGGCTTTACTACTCACTCAGAATAACCAACAGACAACTGGTTTTGGATTTTCATAAATTCCAGGAGAAATATTCTAAGGCAAAGCTATGCATATTCAGAAGTGCTTTATGTTTGCATGATGTTTTCAAGAATTTGGCTGATATTCAATACAGAAGCAATGAGACAGTGAACAGGGTAACAGATAAGTGAGATAGATGTAGACTGACATTGAACTTTAATAAGTGCTTCTTGACACAGTTTGACATATCTCACAATGTTTAATTTAAGAGAACTCAATTTTACTCACTCTGGATTACAGAAGTAAAGGATGTAAATACCTATGTGACCCTAAATGGTGTATTGAAAGAATGTAATTACTATCTATAGTTCCTGACATTGCTGTGTTGTTTGGACATTACTGGCTGTTTAGCGCTCAATATATTACACTTGCAAATGGAAGTAAATCACATTACTTTCATTAGCAGTGCATTACCTGTGTGTGCACTGTGTACATATGTGTATGTGTTTATGGATGTAGTAAGTGTATGTGACTATTGACCTGTAGGGATAACTGTTCATGTGAAATGTGTTTAGACCTGTATTGATGATAATGTAGAATAAATTAAATAAGTTTTGTGATAATATCTGTAATATTTTGCCTTGGAGACATTGTATGTATCACCAATGTAATGCTATGGTTGGGTTTATTTGTGTGGGGGCATACATTCCTTTTTAATTATTATAGCCTATTTATCTTACACTTCCTTGTTGATTAGATAAAATCAGGAATGGACATATGCTTTAAAGGGCCATATCAGTTTTAGCCATGCAAGCAGCTTGGCTCTGTGGATGGCTGTTTCAGGCGTCTGTTGGTCGGTCCATCACTTTAGTCCAGACCCAACTAGATACATTTAGCTGCTAATACCTTCAGCCACTTATTTATGACTGTAGCTTTTAGTCAGGAGAAGATGTTGTCCAATTTCCCTCAGGTATTTTGACCCCGAACCACAATGTCCTCCAGCTTGTGGGTCGGCAGTGACCTGGCTTCCATCCTCCTCCTACCTGTTCTAGAGCCAACAAGAGGTTCTTTCCACTGCCTCCCCCAACCTACGAGCAGCTGTCTTCTACTCCCTTCCTGCTATTTGCAGAGCTGTGATCATCTTCCACTCAGAATGGGTCCCAAACCCCTTGCAGCCAACCTCCAATGGAAATAACCAGGCCTCCCACCCTTTGTCCCTGCATTGTTGGACCAGGTTCTGGTACTTGGTGGCTTTCTTCTCTGCTGCCTCTTTGCATGTGTCAATCAGTATGATCATCTTTGCTTCCTCAGACCATATGACCACATGAGGCCTCAGGGATGGTTGGACGACCTGGGGAAAGTGTAGCTTTCTTCCCAGGTCCACCTCAGTCTCCCATGATTGTGCTACCTGCAGGAAACCCCTTTTGGTCTTCTTGGAGGAGGGTGCCCCCCAATGACCTGGATAGATGGGGCTGGTCTCACGTGGGTCTAATGCATTTTTTTGTCTCTCCTTCTTCAAGATATTAGCCAGTGCTCTGAAGACCCTGTGATGATGCCATCTGTATCTCCCCTGGCTAAGTGTAATCTTACACCCAGCCAATATGTGCACTAACATGCTGCTCCTTCCACATAACCTGCACGCTGGGTCCTCCCTAATTCCCCACTTGTGCAGGTTTGTTAGGATTGGGAGAGTGTTTTTCACTGATTAGAGCAGGAAAGACACGCGAAACGGCTCCAGTGTCCAAAGTTCAGGCGTTGTGATATTCCGCTTTGGCAGGCCCCACTTTGTCCAACCTCCTTATGATCCAAGTTCCACAGCCCTTGATCTTCCTTCTTCCTCCGCCAGGTGTCAGACATTGCCTGAGATCAAATCTCTCCTCTGGCTTGGGTCTGCTTTCCTATATTGTTTCAAAGCTTCTATAGCCTGCGGAGTAGCATTGGAGATCTCTATACTTTATAAGGTATACCATTCGGACCTGGAGCGAATGCTGATCAGGCTTGTCGTACAATGTCTTGGACTTCTCTCCATGTTGGCTTACTGATGTTAAACCCTTCCTTAGGGGTTTCCTTAGGATGAATCTTAATGACTGGTGATCCCCCAATGTTTCATCTAGCCCCAACATTATGTTAACATTAGTGGTTCTGAGTGAAATGTGAAACTTTTATACATTAATAAACTCATGTCTGCCTCAGGATGAATCGTGACTGAGGAAACAAAAAGAAAATTACATTTCTTGGGGACTTTAGAGGAGATAAGTGTGCATTGTAATGCTGTGTCATTGTAATCGTATATGTTATCTTAATATTAATTCTTAATTAATTAACTTAATACAACATTGTAACTATTCATTGTAATTGTAACTGTAAATGTTCAAAGTAACATGTGATAAGCTAATATTTATTTGATAGGCCCAAACCCTCCCCAAGTTCTGTGCATGCAAATGAAAATACGCCACAGCCGTTCTTGAACAGGGTAATACTCTCAATTCCTGTTGGGTTCACACCTTCTCTGCACTTTTTTCTTTTTCATGTGAAAAAGGGTTGGGTTTTACTTGAAGTTATACTTTCTGTTTTACTCACAATGGCTGTTGGATTATCATCAACAAGAGAACCAGAAAAACTCTATAGCATATTGTATAAACACACAAGTAAGTAAGAACTTCTTTAAATATGATGATGTGGTTTTAAAAAAGTACCATTTTGCAGATGCAAAACTAAAGATTACTGGAAGTTTCAGAGGAAGCAGGCTTTATTGACTGGGTTTAAAAGGAAGTAGGCTAGACCAGTGTTTCCCATCCTGGGGGTCGTGACCCCAGCAAAAGGTCGCAGGATTAATCAAAGGGGTTGCAAAATAACAGGTGAGGATTTGAAAAAAGAAAAAAACAACAACATATTTTTGGCACACAAAATTGTAAATTTTTTGTCAGGCCTCTCTTCCAATTTTTATTTTATTTCTTGTGGATTAGTGTTTTACCTCCTCAGCCTCTGACACTTATTCAAATCAAAAAAACACAATACGTTTTTTTTCTTGGACTGCAAGGTTAGTCGATAAATCGACCAGATGATTGGAAGAAAGTTAACGAGTATACCTAATTTGATAACTAAATTATCACTTAATCATTTTTTAAGCAAAAGTGAAAACATGATGATAAACTGAATATCTTTGGACTGAATTTCACACTATCTACTGACATTTGTTGTTTAAATAATTAAGTAATGAATCAAGACAATACTGGTAGACAATTCAACATGTGACGAGAGGTCAAAGAACCAAAAAGGGTTAGGGTTAAACCAATAAAAACTGCAATTGGTACTATCTCTGCTACATTCTACTATTTCTGCTAGATTCTACTACTTTTAAGCCTGTACATGTATGTATTTGTGATGAGGAGGATGGGATAACTACAGATCCCTCTCCAAGCCTGCTAAAACACCAACTCCCATAATTCCTTGTGGGAGGAGGAACCGCCATGACGTTCAATTTAGGTGACCGCTATACTGTACCGGGAAGGCAACAAAAAACAGCTGAACAACTTATCACGTAGATTTTTAGTTGAACGAAACACTTCAGTGAGTATCTAAACATTATTATCCTCTATAAATATTACATTAAACTATTAATAAGCGAAGTTGATATGTGCCGCCAGCACTATTAGCAGTGAGGTTGTAATGTACAGTAAGTCACGTTAGCATATGCGTTAGCCACGTTTGTGTTTATGTTTTGACTTGTTGATAAATGATGTTAGCGACCACAGTTAGGTTAACTTCAGAAACCAATGTAAGGTGTTCTTTACTGCGCATGTTGGGTTTACATTGTGCTCACTTTAACAAATATTATTGTTAGTAGAGGTTTGTCTTGCCTAGAAAACACGTTTTGCGTTTGTTATGATCGACAGTGATCGACAACATGAGATATTACAATTCCTGATTAATCAGTTCAGTTTGAATAATAAAACAGTGTATTTTAACATAATGTTTACCCATGAGAAAATGTAGAGAAACGGTCTTTTCTGATATGAATGGCTACTCAGGTACTAGAGCTGACTGTATCACATAACTGTAATACAGCATTAAGACATTATATCCTATCATTCCACTATGCCTGTGTCTGCCCCTGTTTACCAACTGTTTTCCATCTTTTGTGTCTAGAAATTGGGCTTACTTAACATTTAATATGAGTGTATCGCTCTGTACAATTAGAAAATTGTCTGCAATTAAAGGTTATTACTGTTATTATTATTCAGTTGTAACATACAACCACTTTCCTCTGCAGAGCTCATAGAATGATTCCACACTGCTCAAAATAAGAGAGGATGTATCAGCTGTAGATCCCGCTTCAGTCTCAGTGGCGCTCTGCAGACAGGATGCCGTACCACTGTGTGGCTTATGGATGTGGCAAAACTGCTGAAGATGGTGTGACGCTGTTCAAATTCCCCAAAGACCCCGAGGAGTTTCACAAATGGGAGAAGCAGGTCCAGCGCACCCGCAGCAAGTGGCTCGCCACACCCAACTCTCACCTCTGCAGCGAGCACTTTGGCAAGGAGTACTTTGAGCCCAAGGCACCCACGGGGGCTCTGAAGCTGAGGCTGGGAGCTGCTCCCACAGTGTTCGTCCGTCCTCACTGCTCCTCCTGCAACGGAGCTGGTTGTAGTAAGTGCCTGCCTGCTATCCAACGACGGGGCATTGCGGCTGAGCCAAGAGAGCGTAAAGTTACTGTGAGTAGTTATCTTTGTGGAGTAGGGACTGTCTCTGTAGAGAGAAAGAGAGAAAGCCTTCAAACAATCAAAATCAGAGTCTACCTGAGAATTTACCTCTTTGAATTTTGCTCTTCACAGGCAGATTACAATGAAATGGCGCCCTTACAGTCTGATGACATGGATGCAGGTGGTGAGGATGAACATCGCCCAGGAGGAGGGGTGAAGCCACGGGGAAACCCCCCAGAAGAACGAGGTGAGGTGCAAACCAGGAGATGAGAGAACAGACATTGAGAGCACAAAAAAACAAATTTGTGTAAAAAATGTATTTATTTTATTTTTTACAGTGGTGTGTGAGATGTGTGGCACCGCCGGCACTAGTAGCACATTCTTTTCGAAGACCAAGCGTTTCTGCAGTACATCCTGCTCCCGCTCCTATTCATCCAACTCCAAGAAGTCCTCCATACTGGCACGTCTTCAGGTGAGAAAGAGTGCCCACATGGGTGTTTTTCAAAAGGAGAAAATATTTTTCTCCCAAAAAGCTTTTAACATTTTATATAATGCACATCACAATATTAAACCATATTTTTTTTACAAGGAATATTTGCCATCTGTGCCTTCTGTTTTTACAATAACACACTGCTTCATTTATCAGTTCAGTTAAAACCAGTATAATCACATTCTACTGCAGATGACTGGGTAGCACTAATGGGGCAGTTGTTGTTAATTGAATCACTTAATAAAGAAATTAAACTAACTTTTTGGGAGCTTGACACATTGGTGACCTTACTCAATATGTCATAAGAGGATTTTCTGAAAGAAATGTCCATAGTGTGTCTTTTTGACAGCTCTGCCTGCAAAGCATGCTAATGCTGTATCAGAGTTAATATTGTTTTCCAGTTCTGTAGCAAGTGAAACTCTCATATATTTTTTTGCGTTTAATAGTGTTTTCATTATGTATAATTATGAGCATATGGTGGCACTATTTCGCCAAAAGCTGCCACCGTAGTAGAAAGAGAAGAAGAGTTGGACCGCGCCGTGCTTGAAATCCTCGCTTCAAACGCCTTTCTTTTCACACCCGCATTCCGCACGGACCCGCCTTCCTCCGTCTCTGATTGGTTACCTCTCGTTGCCTTCGCTGGTTGGATTGGTTCGGTGTAGGCATGAGGAGTGAGATGATTGGGTTAGGGTGAGAGTATCACTGTTAGAGCCAATCAGAGGCGGAGTAGAGGCGGGTCTTCGCAGAATGTGGTTAGGGGGGGAAAAAATACCAACGCGCTCCAACCTGATGGGCTCCTCTCACATTTTAATTTGAGGGAGACATTTCCACTGGCTTTGTATTCAAAACCGCAGAAATGGTTCACAAGTGCTGCGTGGAGACATGCTACAACTTAAAACGTCCGAACCTCGTCTTTCACCGGCTCCCACTCGGGAACCCGGAGAGACTGGAACAGTGGCTGGTTGCGCTGAACATGGATGTAAACACGCCGCTCCACACCCTCAACAAGCTGTTCGTCTGCCAGGCGCATTTTCAGCCCGACGACTACCACAACAGCCCGGACCAGCCGAGACACCAGGCCCGCCACCTGAAAAACACCGCCGTCCCCACCCTGTTCAGCCACACAGGTGACCCCACAGCCGGTGACATTTACCTGGATCCACTGGTAAGTCTGGACACGGCAACCTGAAGACGTGACCTACATGGAGACTAATAAAAATGTTCTAAAATAGGCAGAACTGTGTTTTTTCTTCTTGTTCCAAGAGTTGAATGTTTGAGCTTTATTGTGCAGAATGATGAATGTGCAGAGTTTGATACTAGAAGAATGTTTTAAATATTCACCTGATGAAAGTGAGAAAGTTTCTCTGTGCTCACTGAAGATCAGATTTTAAGGCCTACTAGAATGATTTATGACATCACAACTAGTATAAAAGCAAATTCTGGTCCAATATTCAACTCACATAACTGTGATGTGGAAACTTGAAGCCTCCAGCACTGAGAATGGACTTTTGATACTAAATATATTTGCATATTCATACAGCCTGAATTTTTAATAAGGGAAAAGAAGTAGAGGTCATTTAAAGGACTTTTAACACATTAATCATACTTTTTTGAAGAGAAAACACCAGAAACACACTATTGTTCCAAGTATTTTCATGTCTAGAGTAGATCTTTAACAACTTGTTGAAACAGGTTGTGATCACATCAGGGCAGCAGATAAGTGTTAGGGTTCCCTTTTTGTTTATCAGGTTTTTTTTAGATTAATTTGAACTTTTATTAACTTTGTTAGTTATATCGATCATTTGCAGCCCATGAAGTGCAAACCTAAGGAATGCTCAAACTTGAGCTGAAATGATTGATGATCTTTTGGAATTGATAAATTGTTTCAGTATTTTATTTTTTTATTTTGTGCAAAAGTGAGATTTGCTGGTTTTCTTAGACTTTTATAAACTATTTGACAACATCCAGTTTGACTGGGAAGATTTCGTGGGTGTTTTTTTTTCTACATTCAAAACATAATAAACCAAATGATAAATGATTTAAAGGATAAATGAACGGTTTTTCAAGTCTGTCCTAAAACAACATTCAGGGGCCCAAATGAACACTGAAACATGTTTTTCTTGCTGTAACCATTCCTCCTGTTCATACTGACCATTAAGAGATCCCTCTTTCATACACTCTCAATGTAAAGGATGGGGGACAAATTCATAGTCGTCCTCCTGTACAAAATATATTTAAAAGTTCATTTGAAGGTAATACCAAGTTTCAGTTCTCCAAATCAGTCAAAACAAGTCAAAGTTGCTCTTTTTAGTCCCAAATTTCCTCTTTTTATTTCAATACTTCCTCTGCAGCTGAACAGGAAAACACTGACCGTCGAGTAACAAAGAGGGAATTTTATGCTAAAAAGAGTAGGCCTATGACTGTTGAGGATATCCACTTCATTCGACTAACTAAGATAACACAAGCCTCATGTTATCTCCAGGTAGCTCAAAACAAGGACAGAAGATTTTGTCTTCCATCACTTGCATTGTAAGTGCATTATGAAGGTCTAAAGGTTCATATGAGTAGGAGGTATGAATTCAGCAAGCAAAACATTTTTCTGTGTTCATGTGGATGCCTGATCACTGTTTAAGACACTGGAAAAAAACTGTGAACACGTCCTTTAATTGATATAATCAGAGAGATGCAAATTAATCTCTAGGAAACAGACATTAGTTGCAGCCAACATTGTAACTGTAACTGTGTGAAAAACTGGGAAAACTGCTCTAAAACTGGGCGGCTGTGGCTCAGGAGGTAGAGCGGTCGTCCACCAATTGGAAGATTGGCGGTTCGATTCCCAGCTCCTCCAGTCCACATGTCGATGTGTCCTTGGGCAAGACACTTAACCCCAAATTGCTCCCGTTGCTGTGCCAACGGTGTATGAATGTGTATGAATGATTAGCTTCCCCTGATGTGCAGGTTGGCACCCTGCGTGGTAGCTCCTGCCATCAGTGTATGAATGTGTGTGAATGGGGTGAATGAAATGTATTGTAAAGCGCTTTGAGTGGTCGAAAAGACTAGAAAGGCGCTATATAAGTACAGGCCATTTACCATTTACCATTTACCATTCAATAAAGGAAAAAACAAACATGTTTGTTTCTGTAGTTTTGTATGAAGAGAAGTTGCCTCTTTGATTTTTGTCAAGTGTTAATGCTGCTACTAGTACTCATTTTCGCTTTTGTAAGAGTGCTGTTGCCTTTCTATGATTACTGCACCATCTTTGTCACAGCATGTAGAAACCGCATTTTGTCAAACTTCCAAAATGTTTTCACCCTTTGAGAGCAGTTAATGTATCATGACTCATTTAGTCTCCTGTTACCAACATTTAGGCACAAAATAGTCAAATGGATTGTTGTCTTCAACGTTTTTGTTTGTCTTTGTGCTCCTCTCTCTTTAGGGAAGGCCGCCAAAAAAAGGCACAGTGGTGAACAAGGTGCAGAAAGCCCCTCCGGCTCCTGTATTACTGGATGGTGAGGACACAGACCAAACACACACACACAATCAACTTCATTGCATTTCAAAAGTCTATGTCATGTTAAATTTCTCTCCACATATATAATATCTGGATACAAGATACTAAATAGGGTCATAGAGTTAGCAGCAGTGTGTTGGGGACCACAAAACTCAACTTACAAAATACTTACACACATTTTTAAGGTATTGGTTCCTCTCTGGTCATTTCATACACAGACTTTAATTGTACATATGTGATTCCTTTCTTCTGTCACTTCTGTAGCATCTGCTGTGGGTTTTGAGTGGGGCGAGTACTTGGATAAAGAAACATCTCTGGCTGCTTCCGTCTCCTGCTTCAGACACGTGAGTCCTCTCTGCCATGTGTAATAAGAAACTGTTGTTCACTCACAGAAAAGATGGTAAATGTTTAGGGATTTGTACCTCTGTACTCTACAGGTTCCTCTGTGTGCTCAGTGGGACGACATCGCTGTAGGAATGAAGGTGGAGGTCCTGAACACTAACGCTGTCCTGCCCAGTAAAGTTTACTGGATCGCTACTGTCATCCAGGTAGCAGGTGTGTACATCTGGTCTGTCACTGTTTGTTTTAACAGGGAATTACAACACCGAACCATCAGCTTTATGATCATGAGTCATCATCACATTGATTTTCTCATTCTTAATGATACAAAAATGTTGGTTTGCTTGTTCTTCTTTAAGCAAATTGTTTGTTTTTGTCAGAAGAAGACCTTTAGTTTGTCGAAACGTTGCAAATACAAGGCACAATGGACTTCTATAAACGAATATATTTGATCTTACACAAAAGTCCAGGCGTTTTGGCATCACAGTAGCATCAATAGTAACTCAACTCTTACCTTCCTCCTCTTCCTCGTCTCCAGGTTACAAAGCCCTGCTGAGGTACGAAGGCTTCGAGCACGACAGCAGCCGCGATTTCTGGTGCAGCCTCGTTTCAGGAGAGCTGCACCCGATCGGATGGTGCGCCATGACCAGCAAGCTGCTGGTGCCTCCACAAGGTGAGGGTTCACACACAAACCTGAGCTGCACCTATTAAAGTCATGTCAGGGTTAAACAGTGATGACTTCTCAAAGGGGCCAGTAGAATGCAGCAATAGGAGAGTAAACTTAATCAAAGGAATTATGGTGTGATCAGGATATTATTTTAATGTGACAAATTGTGTGTTTATAGATGTGAATCAGAACATCCCAGACTGGAAAGAGTATCTGATGAAAAAGTTGCTGGGCGCCTACACAATACCCGTTGACTTGTACATGAAGGTAAAACTGCTGATACAGTTTAATAAAGTTAACACTCCCACTATCCCCTTGTCTACAATTCTGATGTATTTTTTAAAATCTCTTTATATCAGGTTCAAAGCCAGGAACAGCAGGATACTATTAATCGGTTTTTTCATAGTTTTTTAAAAATATATATGTATTGTTACTACTTAGTTTTCTGTCACTCTTGTGTGAAATTTGAAAATATTTTAGGTGGAGGCTTTAAATAAGCCCATTTGGGTTTTCTGCTTCTCCCTGCACTTTATATTATTTGTTCTTTTTAGATTTGAACTATGTTGTATAGACGAGCAAAAGCAGTTAAATATCTATAAAATTGGCATTTAGATGCAAGAGGTTTTAGTAGTCTGAGCTTCTCAAGTAGAAAAATATACAGTTTAAGTTTTTTAAGTGTTTGTTTTTAGAATAAACTTAAGAACAGCTGACATTAAGACATTATGCTGATTTGGCTCTTAAATGCTAAGCGGAGCTGTACATGTGAAGCATTTAGCCCTCCTCTTGTCCTCTTCACAGCTGGCAGAGAGCATGAAACACTCATTCAGAGTCGGCATGCGCGTTGAGGTGGTGGACCCCAAATACGTCAGCCGGACCCGCGTGGCCCTCATAGACACAATCATCGGCGGCCGTCTGCGTCTGGTGTATCTAGACCAAAGCGACTCCCCTGAGAATATCATCTCTGATTTCTGGTGCCACATGTCGAGTCCCCTCGTGCACCCGATTGGCTGGTCCAACAAAGTGGGTCATGACATTAAAGCACCTGGTGAGTAGAGGATTTAGTGTTTTTTTAAGATCTCTTTGGAGCATTTTGCCTATATTTGATAGTGGAAAGTAGAGAGATGACAAGGAATTAGGTAAAGAGAGATGCAACAAAAGTCCCTTGTTGAATCAGGTCTGTTCAGTGTCTTAACCGCTAAGTTACAGGGGCGCCCAAGTTACAGAGGCCCCCAAAGCATAGCATACAGTATGGGATATTACAGTCTTCATTCATTCTTAATGGCAGATACCTTTTCCAGAAGCCTGCCTGAGTTTCATCTGTTCGCTTGGATGAGCCACACACCTACTGCACAGGTTTCCATGCCAGATATCAAATGACCCCTTGGGGCCTCTGCACAGTCCAGAGCAGCTGGTTGGGTTAAAGGTTTTGATTTAGAGTGCAAGACATCACCGAACACACTGGTTTATTTAGGTCAGGTGTGTTTAGACTGTCCAATCTCCCTCCCACCTTGACAGGTGTCATATGTGGTTAAAATATTTTTAAAAATCACAAGCAATGATTAAAATAGTTGAAATTAGAAACTAGAAATCTATCCACCTATTTCTGTGGCTAGTGGATGAAAAGGTTAGTTAAGTTCAACACTTGTCCTGAACTTAGGCTTTAAACTTTAATATATTTCTCTTTTTTTTGGCAGTAAAATGGAAATGTATCTTCTTCTTTGTTACAGTGAGCAGTGCGGAAGCTGCTGCCAGTGGTTTTAAGGGTAACAGTGACAGCACATTCCTGCTCTTTAAAAAGGTAAGGAGACGTTAAAGCCTAAGAAAGAAGTTATCTAATGAACTCAAGATGCAAAAGTAAACAGCAGCTTTATATTATAACTTTTAATTAAGTGATAAAAAGCATTGCTGGAGCTACTAGAACCTTAGTGTTTATCTACATTTGATAGCACTGCAGTTTGTTTTTAACACATCTGTATTGAGATTCTTTAGCTGTGATATTTAGTATATATGTACTAAAATGATGGTGATATGATTAAATGAATACCAGTGAACCTTATATTAGCATCTAACTCTTGTTAGAGTTTAGCTTATAAGTATGTTAAAATAAGAAGAAACAACAGATAAAAACATTCTTAACTCTATATTTTGGTTCTGTTTCATAATCACAAATAGTCATCTGTGCTTTTTATTTTTTATTGTCTCTTCACTATTTTATACAGTATGATCACAAACAGTATTCTGCACTCACTAGCTGTGAACAAATAAAACCACTGTTAGCACAACTCTTTACCCCCCCACTGTATGATCTTCAGCCCAGGATCGTCTACATGCAGGGAGATTTCTTTGAGGAAGGAATGAAGCTGGAGGCCATCGACCCTCTAAACATGGGGGCCATCTGTGTGGCCACTGTGCACAAGGTAAAGCAGAGGAGAGACAGCAGATCATATAAAAAAATCTAAGAGCTGGATCCAGTCTTAAAAACACTAACTCTCACATCGTCGTCTTTTTTTCTTTCTTTTTTGTCTTTTTCTGCCGCCAGGTGCTGTTGGATGGCTACCTGATGGTTGGTATCGATGGCACCATATCAAACAGCGGCTCTGACTGGTTTTGTTACCACGCATCCTCTCACGCCATCCTTCCTATAAATTACTGTAAGAAGAACAAAATCCCTCTCACCGTGCCTCAAGGTAAACGTGGTGTATTTCGTCACACGCTCTGCTCGATTCAGTCTCTAATTCAGCTCACACTCGCAGTACACTGTCAGTGAAAGTACTTACTGATGTTTATCTGCCAGGTTATGACTCCAAGACCTTCTCCTGGGACAAATACCTGAAGGAGACCAAAGTTAAACCTGCACCGGCACACCTGTTCAACACTGTAAGACAAAAAGCTAAAAGGAAGCAAATTTAGTTTAGCACTTGATGTCAATTTGAACGTATGATTAAACATTTACGCCCAGATATTAAGGGGTGCAAACTTTATCAAACCGCACATGAACATGCAGTGTGTGATGTTCCTCAGGACTACCCAGGTCATGGTTTCTCTGCTAACTTGAAGCTGGAGGCAGTGGACCTCATGGAGCCGCGCCTGGTGTGCGTGGCCACCGTGAAACGCTGCGTGGGTCGACTGCTGCTTATCCACTTCGACGGCTGGGAGGACGAGTTCGACCAGTGGGTCGACCACCAGTCTCCGGACATCTACCCCATCGGCTGGTGCGAGCTCACAGGCTACCAGCTCCAGCCGCCCCCTGGACTCGGTAAACAGTGAATTTAATAGAATACCACCTACTGTTACGTAGAGGGAGTGTCGATGTTTTACATGGTGTACAAAACTGATGGGTGTTTTTGCTGTGTTCAAGCTGATGCAGCCGAAAACCAAACGGCTCGGAACAAGACCTCCAAGCCGTTTAGTTACGGGAAAAAGAGTAAGTTTTGACCAGAAGTCTACATGGAGTTTTGTGTTTTGTCACATTTAGTGTTTCTTACATCTGTATTTATCGTTTTGCTTTCCTAAGAAAAAAGGAATTCAAAGAAGAGACTCTCTCATGACCTAAACAAAGATGATGATGATGGTCAGCATCCTGGGGTCACTAGTGACAGTCCTCCACAGTCGGTAGGCCTCAGGCCCCAAGCAGAGCTGCCCCCCATCCAGCCCAAAAGTGAGCCAGAGGAACAGGAGAGTAAGTGGACCAAACTTGTACAACGTGTTGCTCACTTGTTTGTTTACATGTTGGGTCATTTGCTGACTGGTGTCCTGTCGATTCAGTCTTTGCGGTGCAGGTTAAAGTGGAGGAGGTAGAGATGGAAATGGGGATCCCCAACGGTCCTCCAGATAACCCTCAACAAGTCTCTCTGAGTAAGGTCAAACAAGAGAAAGTGGGGAAGGAGGGAAGCAGAGGAGATGGCAGGCATGAAATGTCGAAGAGCAAAACTAAGCAGAACACGACTGAAAGAATGGAGACATGAGATGAGCATGTCTGCTCAAAGAATGCAGAGGAGAACTTAAGAGACTGGATGACTCCACGATGGAGTAAGGTGAAGCCTATGTGTCAATAAAGGAAAGACTGAAAATGACCAAAATAAGACAAACAAAAGCAGCCTGGAATATATTAAGAGCAACATCATGGGAGAGCCAGTGCAACGTTTAAAGTTTGGGGGTTTAAATACTTTATAGACCATAAAATCACAATTCATATGGTTGACAAGAAACACTATAGCCAGTTTTGAAACTACCTCATTTTCTAATTAAGTTCCACAACAGACCGATGCCATTTGTGCAAATGTGATTGCTTTTGACTTTAGTTGAGTTGAAGTCTTTATAATTAACAAATTATTGAATGTGGCTTAAAATGTCTCAAGTGTTTCTTCATTCTGAATTGTAATGACATGACAGACAAATGTTTGTTGTAAAGATTTATTTTTCCTGTTTTATATCCAGATGTGTTTTTTGTAAATATGCACTCATAAAAAATACTGTCACTGATTTATTGCTTTTGGGACTTCAATGATTTCAGTACATTGTTCAGTTTTGTAGTGGTTAAGTATTACTAGCATGAAGCCAATGATGATTTTTAAGCAATTAACAGCAGTGTTTCATTTTTTGCCCGATGACATTCATTTCATTTGCTTCCTTCCAACAGCTTGATCAGGAGCTCAAAGGTTGAACCAGAATGATTTTAAGATGGAATGTGTATCAAATGCTGTGAATGTGAAGCAGGACAGTGCTGACATGAGTATTTATAAAAATAATTTTTAGATGTTTTCAACCCTGAAGCAAAGGGGAAAAACTGCAAAAAAACAGGCTGGAAGATGGTGCGATTGAAGAGGAACCCTTAGCTACAGCTTTCATTGCTGGCAGAGGTTTCAGTTTTTATAAGCGGAGTGTCCAATCCATGGTTTAATCTTAAAACCGTTGACAGTTTACAGGAAGTTGTGGTATCAAAAACATCAGTACAGAAACCAGACCGATCTTCAAACACAGCAGGTTCATGGCATGCTGCGTCTGTTGGTGGTTCTTTTGGCGGCTGCCGGTTTCGTGTTTGGACCCCTGCGAAGTTTTGATCTGGCTTTGAGCATTTTGACCTGCCGATAGGCGTTGAGGTGCATTGGTTTGGGTTTTGTTGCCTTGGGTGCCTTGGCGGGCTTCGGGGTGACAGTAGGGGGAAAGGGGAGGCTCTCTCCTCCGGGACAGGCCTTGAAAACGTGTACGTCTTTTACTTTGCGACCCCTCAGCTCAGGCGGGTTGGCACAGGTGGCTCGTACCTTCAGGTTGACTTTCTCAATCCACCTAGATGAAGAAGAAAGACCAAACTGTAAAATGTAGAACTGCCCAGGTGCTGAGGAAACCATCATAAACACACATCAGCTGCTAAAATATAACCTACATCTCAGTTAGTAGAATAATAAAGTTTTCCCACTGCAGTTAATGTTTTAGATTTATGATTGGGTCAAACCTCAATCCTTTCTGCCTGCATGCACAATGTTGTGAGGAATGTTGACTTACATGCGGAGAGGCAGCAGAGGGCAGTCACACATCAGAGGGTTGTTGGCCAGGTTGATTACCTCCAAAGAGGAGAGCGGGTGAAAGTCGGGTACCTCCTCCAGCTGGTTGCCCTCCAGAAAGAGACTCCTCAACCCTGGACCCAGGCCAACCAGGGAGTTCTGTGACATCTGGAGTGCGAAGAGATATAAGGCAAAATTGATGAAATGCTACTCCTGCTGTTTGACAAGTAAATGGGGAAGGTTGAAGAAAGAATTGTGAAGATTTGCAATGTCTCACCTTCTCCAGTCCCATGTTATCCAGATACAGTTCCTTCAGTGATCTGTCCAAAGCTCGAAAAGCATGTGGACCCACCCAACGAATTGGATTCGCAGACAGCCTCAGGTCTCTGAGGTTCCCAGCCTTGCTAATCGCTTCGGTGGGCACATCCTTCAGCTTGTTTCCTCCCAGATGGAGCGTATCGAGGTCACTGGCCTGGTCCAGAGACCTGGATGATATGTGATCAATGGCATTCCCGGTGAGATAGAGGGCTCTGAGACCCTCAACTCCTCTCAAGATGTCCGACTCCAGCTTAGTGATAGAGTTGTTCTCCAAATGAAGCGCCAACAGGCCCGGCAGCAGCTTGAAGGCTCCTTTTGGGAAGGTGGTGAAGCGGTTCTTCTCAAGGTGGAGGTAAGTCAGCTGAGGGAGTCCTGTGGATTAAACACAATGCATTGGACTGAAATGGTGTTTAAACAGCAAGCATGTAAAGTCATTCAGAATGAGACTACAAAAATAAGACCTTTGAATGCATCAGGGCTGAGGGAAGTAAGGTCATTCTCCGACAGGTACAGGTAGATCAGTCCCTTCATCCCACTGAAAGCTCCGCCCTCCACCTCCACGATCTTGCAGCGCTGCAGGTGCAGGGACACGACCTGGGCGACGCCGGGGAAGCTGTTGCTAGGGATGTAGTGGAAGTTGTTGCCACGCAGGTCGAGGAGTCGCGTGTTGGAAGAGAAACCCCGAGGTACCTTGGTGTGACCACGGTTCTCACACGAGGAATGGTGTGTCTCCGCCTGAAGACGGAGGTACAGGGAGTATAGTGGACAGACGCTCTACCAGCATACATCATATATTCTTCCACACTCTACCTTTGAAGATGTACACTGTATTCAGGGGCGGACTTTACCATTAGACAAGGTAGCAACTGCCTGGGGCCTCCAACCAAAAGGGCCCCAAACAGCTACATATTCATTATGATGTTAAGATATAAAGAATATTGAATTATGTTGCTATTTGAACTCATTGTACCCCAAAAGTAACTAGCAACAGGCCCCAAAAGAAATAAAAAAATGAAATACTTCTACTTCAGAGGAGAACATGGTACCACTAGATTTACCTGAAAGATAAATGTTACAGGTTACGCTGCGGATTTATTGCGTTTTATTGAATATGAAGTCAAGTTTAGAGAAATATTCTATTTCTTCCACAAGCGGCACTCAAAGGATAACAGAAAATGCTGAATGTTGTGTAACAGTAACACAAGAAGTAAACATCCAGACTGAAAGAAAGTGTGAATACTAGCTACATCACATTTTTAGCAAGAAGTTAGTCTTTTTGTGAAAACACCTCATATACTCCACTTACCTCGCAGGCACAGTTAGCAGGACACTTGACCTTGTTCGCAGGCTCTTCAGTGGGTGGTGGCGTGATCCTGGTTGCCTCCTCGAACTCAGCCTTCAGCATGGCCTCCTGGCTCTGACATCGCAGCTCTTGAGGGTAGACAGCGTCCAGGTTCTCTCCAGAGAGATGAGCCGGGCCTCCACACGTACCGATCAGCTTCACCTTGCTACGGATGGACCACTCCCTGCAGGACGGTCAAAAGAAAGGTCAAAGTGAGGATGAGTCCCCTGTGGTTTACAGAAAGCAGTCAGTTCATAGTCCACAAAGGTCTGCTGTACCTGAGAGGACGCAGGTAGCAGTTGCAGTAGATGGGGTTCCCACCCAGGTTTAGGCGTGCCAGCTTGGGGGAGCCTTCAGAAAAGGGTTGGATGACACGCAGCTGGTTGTGGCTGATGTCCAGGTGTGCTAGGCTGGGCGATTTTGATACAGCTGTGTTGGACAAGTCCTGCAGGGACATGTGGTCCAGGAAGAGGTGGGTCAGCTTGGACATGGTCACTGCATCCTCCCCTAGGTAAGTCATGGGGTTGTAGCTCAGATCCAGACGTGTCACCTCTGGCAGTCTGGACAGCGAGAGGGTGGAAATGTGGCAAATCAGGACAGAAATTTCAGGTTTCTTATATAAATATTTCTTATATAGAATGGCGTCTTCCGTCCACCAGACAACTGTGAGTTTTACCAGCAATGTTGACGGTTGTTTGGGTGGTTGGACTGATATTCATGGTTCCCAGAGGATAAAGTTTAATGACTTTGGTGATCCCCTGACTTTCTTTTAGTGTCAACAACAGATCAAAGTTTTCAGTCATGCAGGGAAATATCCCTCCATCCTCTATTGGATGGATTGGCACAGACATTTGTGGTTCCAAGTTGAATAATATTGATTTGGGAGATCCCTGGCCCTTCCTCTCTACCACTGTGAGGTTCACATTTGTGGTTTTAATAGGAATATTTCAACAACCAGTGGATTGATTGCCATTAAATTTTGTACATGTATCATGTCCCCCTACAGGAAAGAATTGTAATAACCTTTGTGATCCCCTGGATTTGGATCTAACACCATCATCAGGTCGAAATTTTAATTTGGCTAATGCTTTATACCTCACAGATGAAGACCTCACAGCTTACTAAGCAGCATACCTGGTCATGGTCTCAGTGGGGAAAAACTGCAACTCGTTGTGGTCCAGACTTATACGAGTGAGCGTGAACAGACCAGCGAATGCCTCAATGTCCAGATAGTTTAGAGAGTTGTGGCTGAGACGAAGCCACTTGATGTTCTGCAAGCCCTGAAAGGAGAAGACACTGGCTGTAGTATTCACATTCTCAGAGACACTGATGTATTTCTTTAAATCATGTTTGTAGGTATTTTGTGTAGGTGTGTACCTGGAAGGCCATGTTAGGGATGTAGACTAGCTGGTTGTGTGTAAGGGAGAGCAGGTTGAGGAAGCCGAGCTGCGAGAAAGCTCCAGGCTGGATCTCTTCCACGCGGTTACGGTCGATCATGAGCTGCTTCAGCGAGGACAGACCGTCAAAGGACTCCTGGACTCACAGAGCACAAAAAAAGGCAACGTTTTTATCCTGCTGCTCTGGAAAAAAAAGTCTGACCGGAACAGCAGATGGAGACATGCTGATATGTTTGTTTGGACTCTTATGAGAAGCATAATTTGTGTGTGACCACCTGGTAGAGAATCTCAATGTTGTTGTTGGCCAGGTTGAGGAAGACCAGACGGCCGAGACCGCGGAAAGCCCCCTCTTTCACCCTGCGGATGTTGCAGCGCTGCATCGACAGGTGAGTCAGGTAGGGAGTGTGCTTGAAAGCCCTGGTTGAGAGTTCCTGGATGTCATTTCCTCGAAGATCCAATTTCACTGTGATCTATAAAAACAGAGAATTACAAATTAGATGGTAATTTAAAAAAAAAAAGAGTTTAATCTAGAGGTTTCTTGTCCTTAAATATCATCATTATGGGTTGTATTTTTGATGGTTTTCTAATGTTGTCTATACACACTTAAGGATCCACTTTAGAAATATCGGTGTGTGTGTGAATAAGAAACCTCGTCCACTGTAGGAGGGACTTGGGTCAGGTTCCTGTTGACGCAGGTCACGGTGAGCTGGATCTGATCACAGACGCACTGCTGTGGACATTTTGCTGCGTGTGCTGCCGGGATGCAGAAGAGCAGCAGGCTGAGCAGCCGGACCCACAGGGTGTCCGGACAGAGCTGGGAGTACATCTGAGAGGGAAAATAACAACTTCATTAGTTCATTCACACTCCTGGAAACCGGCGAACTAGTAAACATCGTTTTTGAGGCTTTTACAGTAAGTGATGTTGCAGTTAAGAAAAAAGGTTGAAGTCAGATATTTACAGAGAAGTACTCATGCCATATCCATTAAATCTAGAAGGGGCAAGTTACAAACAACCGACCACTTTAGTGAGGTGAGATTTTTTGCTGCTTAGTGGACATTCAGAGGCACGGCAGTGTCTACAGAGGAAACCCTGAATCAACATCATTCATCATTCACTCCTCACAGCAAACTTTCACATCTACTACAAACTGTAAAGTGCTTCTCGTCTACTATAACTGTTGTTTTTTAAATTAATAAGGGGTTATCTTTTAAAATATTCCTCTAATATATTTATTAATTATATAATATTAGTTATATTATTTTTGTACTTGGTGAAAATCTTCTGGCCCATCTTTTATTAATAGACCTTATTAAAAAAAGCTTACATTTGTTTGATACCATGATGCCATGTTTCCTGCATCTACGTTAGATATCCCAGTGCTTCAAGCACCACAGTTTTGGATGTAGATAAATGTTTACAGCATCTAATCTCATGCAGAATATGTGCCTGTGCAGGTGTTATCAAGATTTTATAAATTTTCCAAGTTCAGACACAAACAGAGGCCACGATTTCACATACAGACCCTATGATGCAACCTGTTACTATTTAGTGAAGCTATATGGCTTACAGAATATGAGAGGATATACTGTACCATTCAATGGTTTGGACACACTTTGTCATTCAAGGGAATGGGAAGGTGTGTCCAAACTTTTGACTGGTACTGTACCTACACCGTACACTACACTATCACTTGAAAATGTTTTACTCTATTCCAAAAGTTGTGTGTCATTGTTTTACTTTTTTTCTTAGTGCAGCTCAGTTTGATTGTAAATATCTCCATTATTCTGTACTTTTGGGGGATTAGTGTCATTTTGGTCAGATCGGGCAGCCCTAGTCTTCACTGGAATGCCTTAAAACCACATTCCCATGTCGGATCAACAGTCTTGATCCGCAGGAATGGACATGAAAAGCTCCACAGCTCCATGCCCTGAAATTTGGAGTCTCAGAATGTTGACACGGTGAAATGGTGCAATGCCTAAAACCTTTTTGTGAAAACTGCTGCACCAAATCCTGCCAGAGATGGACCTGACTAGCAAATTAATTTAACTGTGCTGTCTGTGCTGTGATTTATGCACTCATGGGAGTGCATAAATCACAGCACAGACAGCACAGTTAAATTAATTTGTTATGCACATATGAAGTCAACAATGATGAAATTGGTATGAATGGGGAAAAGTGTCTTTGTATCGTCTCAGAATGCCAGAAACTCCTATATTGAATCAACCTCTTCAGCCCTATTTAAGGCTGCAGGGAAACCAAGTTGACTTGGCAGTAGCCGAAATGAAACGTCTTGATACTGTAGCAGTATCATATGTTTTGTTTCTAACATCCACTGAGCAGAAAGGGGCAAAGAAACTAGAGACGGAGGAATTTCCCCCGGCCGGACTGTTTGTCTGCTTCCCTCCAGGGATCAACACAGCCCAGACCGCAGAGGGGCAGCCGTGCCGGCCGCGCACAAAGACGCACAGTGTCTGTCTCCAGTGTTGTGCCAAAATGCGTTTCCCCTGAAAAAAATGTGTGTCCCCTGGTCAGGGACAGTGAGGAGTGCTCCCCCATCGGCTCTGAATACTTAAACCAGAAAATACTTTGAAATAATTCCTAAAAATAATGTTTGATAAGAACGTGATTCTGTGCGTAAACGGACATTCAATTAACTTTTGGAAGTACTTATTATTAATGTGACGGAGTAATTTGAGCATTCAATTTTAAGTTTGATTTAGTAAGTGTTCAAATTAACTTTAGCCTTCATAGTCTAGAGACACTAAGTAATACATGTTTGAGATGATAACGTGTGATAATTTCAGTCGATGGAAAGCCATTTTACGCACAGAGAGGACTCACCTTGGTTCCGTCTTGCTGCTGGTCGTTACTGGCCGCCGACTCTCTCACGGTCTCTGCCCCCTCTGCTGCTCTTCCCCCGGCTGTCCCCCATCCAAAACAAACTCCGTTTATCCCTCCATTCACTGCCACTCCCCCCGACACACACCTCCTCTAACACCCGTTAAAGGAATAGTTCAACCTAAAAAAAACCAACTTGTAGTTTTCTTGTAGCGGAGTTACAGCTCCAATAAAAAAGGGCGTACAATATCAACTATTATTTTCATCCAGGTCCAGTATTTGCAACAATATCTTCAGATTTAAAAATAAATATCTTCACCAAAGATGCCGTCTTATCTAAGAACTACTAGTAACAAACTATAAGTTGCACCATCACTGAGGAAAATGTACATTTTAAGAGGCATGTTGACAGACATTCACAGACGAAGAGACAGGCTTGTTAGATTAGTTAAATTTATGACAAAGCTTCAATACAAAACATTAAACAAACATCTTAATACACATGTAATCCTCATTGTCTATGTTATTCAGATTATCTAAATGCCATTAAAACATCCCGTTCTCACCCTATTCCCTTAAATGCTCTAAAACATCGACAACGAGCATGAACAGCTACATGAGGTAACATATTACAACTGATTGCGGGTGACAGTCATACAAGAGCACGATTTATTTGAATAAGAGTGTTGAGTATGGATCCCGAAGACGAGAGAGAAACAGCAGGTAGAAGTGATAGCGGTCCCCTGAGCTGTGCAGTGTTATGACTGTGCTCAGTGCAGGGTGATGCACACATGCGGTGTGTATTCAAGTTCATGAGTGTGTGTGTATGTGTGTATGTGAATGTGTGTGTGTGAGAAGCTCATTCCTGCTCACAGTCTGATGCACACAGCACCCTGACTTGACTGAACCTTACGAGCAACAGCAGCATGTCTGTGCCCTAAAAGTTGGTCCCCTTTATTCTTTTCAGATATGCAACAACAAACAAAACAGTGTGTAATGCATCATATCAATAAAATGGAACAATAAAGCCAGCTCTTTATTTATGATGAATTTATTCTGAACTTTTTTTTTTTGTTCCATTTGATTTACATGAATAATGGTTTTGTCCCTACTAATTATACCTCATAACTCCAATAGTGAAGTTTTCACAGCAGCGAATATCAGTGTGATGCAGGTCTGACTCAGCAAATCTGTAATCATTTTAAAAGCATCTGCTTTATGTTGCCAATTTCCAGACTCACCAGTAATAAGACCTCAGTCACCTCATCTGGAAGAGGTGCGCTGCTTTGTTCAAAGATTTAACAATAACGTTTAAAACAATATAAAATGACATGCTTCACTAAATGTGAAGCAATATGCTACACAAGGTGTCAGGCCAACATTGTCTAATGTTAGCTCCACTCAAAGTTACAATCAGTTTGGGTTTTTTTTTAAGCATAAACCCTGAGGTTAACTGATATGAAGTTCTATATTTTTATTATTTGTATGTTTATTTTCTATAAAAAATATAAGTCACAAACATAAGTAGAAAAATAAAAATCAGAAGACATTCTGGACAGTCTTTGTCATGTCTTCATAAAATATACAAGTCAAGAAAAGTGGAGATCAGTGGTTGTATTTGTCCCTTGTTCAAGTGTAAAAGCTTCCCTGTAGGTGAAAAGATGAATGTCAGTACAGTGTGTGTGTGTGTGTGTGTGTGTGTGTGTGTGTGTGTGTGTGTGTGTGTTTTCCTGTGTCGGCATTGGCAGTGGTTGATCAGTGTTGGTCAAGGCACCTTTTCTCCAGAGCAGAGTTCAGCCTGTCTTTGCTGCTGCTGCAGGACTTGAGAGCGTCGCCGTTCCTGCACATTCACACACAACATATTAGACTTTTTTTCTAATAGAGTTAAGTAATAAGTTCCTTAAATGCATCCTTCTCAAACTAAACAGGTTAGACTTTAATGAAACATTAAAAGGGACAACACAGTTTCTCAATATGTTTTGATGAAAACCAAACTGACCACATTGACTGATGGGTGACTTGTGTAGACAGAAAATGAGTCTTACTTGGACAGGAAGGTGTGAAGCAGTGAGGCTTGGTGCTGGGTGAAGTAGTCCTGCTGGACGGCATGTTCCAAACACAGGAGCTGACCTGGGACCAGCGAAACCTTCTTCATCTTCCCCTCTCCCTGAAACACAGGACAGAAAAGTAAAGGACTAAATCATGCGACACAGATTGAACCAACACTTGGTTACTTCAGACATTTAAGTATACAACTGTGTGATATTTTGATGATGTGACAAATGTAAAAAAATTTGTAAGGATTTTCTTGTACTTGTTATAAGAGGAAATGACAAACTGTGAACAGAAACATTTGCAGTAATTAAGCTTTGACAGCAGGGGGTGCCAGAGTAAAAGCAGCACTGTACCTTCAGGAGTCCCATCCTGACCAGCAGCGTGGAGAGGAAGCAGTATGACGGGAGGGCTGAACCACAGAGGAGCTTCTTCAGCAACGAGTCTGAGGGACACAGAGATACCAGTTATTAAAACGATGCAGCAGATACCGTCCACCTGCATTGCATTATTAAAGTTACTGTAAAAACGAGACCAGGGTCAATATGAGCAAAAGAAAGGAAACGTTAGTGACAGTGTTTGTTTTATTCACCTATAGTTTCCAGGACAGCTGTCTTGGTCTCTGGTTCCTCGTTGTACAAAGACGCGATATTCAGAAGCACATCGGCTGCGTTGTTTGGGTCTGTCGCATCCACCTGGTGAGAGAGGAGAGAGAGAGAGAGAAGAGTCTCAGCATATCTATTCACTGCTAGGAACACTTACATCAGATTAAATAGGAGCCACTTTTTTAATTCCCACCTGTTGCTGCAGATCTGTCCTCATCTCTCCCAGCTGAAGAAGCTTCTCAGCAGACGGGCAGCTGAGGAAAGACAGTATCTCTGCCTGAGGAATAACACAAAACCAACATGACTGAGAAGCAAACATTTGAGAGGCTTTCAAGACCTCAGTAGGATGTTTACTGCAGGATATACCAATGATGAGAGATGCACTGGAACTGAAATCAGTCTGATACTGACTCAGCTAGCTGGATCGGGTATTGTTTATTATTTATGAAAGTTTATCATATTTGTGATGTAAATGATTTTGTTAAACAGGGTTAATTTAAAAGCTGTCAATTCATATACAATATTACTTGTTAATAAGCAAAAAAGACCCAGTATCGAATGTTTGTCACTGTGTGTCTGGTTGTTTGGTAAATTCAGTACAACATATATCTGGTGTCATCTTACTGGACTCTGAGGTTTAGCAGGACTGTCATCTTTTCTCGACATTCCGTTTTCCTTCACAAATTCATCGTCCTCTTCATTATCTTCATTACAGTGGTCGCTAACATCCTCTTCCTCCGCTTCCTCCTCCTCACCATCATCATTTTCTTCGCCGTCTTCATCATCTTCGTCATCAGGTTCTCCTTCGTCGTCACTAAAGAAGAAAGGCAGAGAAAAAACAAATTTGACCTTTTTAGTGTTAAAACGATGTGAAATATGTGTTTGTATACTCGTTGTTACACAAACACACACTTGTTACCTGAGTGATGCCAGCATGTCTCCTTTGTGTAAGTTTTCCATAGCTTCCCTCAAAGCCTCACAGCCCTCCTCTCCCAGGCAGTTTCCTGTCAGAGTCACAGACAACACTCATTCTCAACCTTTGCTCATTTCTAACAATATTGTTTTTTCCAATATTTTCATCATATTTAACACTTATGCAAGAACATTCCACAAATTCTCCTGCATTTTTAACACAACGGGCATATGACTGCCTCTTCTACATTGAAAACAGTCAGTGTGTACCGTTCAGATCCACTTTCTCCATGGTAGGTTTGTCCATGGCAGCATTAGCCACCACTAGAGCCGCTGCCTCAGTAATCTCTCCAAATGACAGATTGAGCTCCTGCAGATGAGACACACGTCAGAGCTCTGTGATCAAGCTGACGTATATAGACTCAGACGGCTGAACTTAAATGACCGTTGATGACTGACCTTCAGGATGGGCAGCCCCTCTCTCAGGACTGCAGCGAGGGCGATGGCTCCCTCACAGCGGACCAGACAGTCGCCAAAGTTGATTACCTGGACGTTCCTCAGGTGCCTCAGAGCCTGCGGGGACAGGACAGGACAGGACAAGAGTCAGAAAAAAACTCCTTTGGCTCCAACACACTTGCAATATCCACCTTGTTTGTATGTATTATCTGTAAAATTAACAGGCCTCACCTGTGCCATGGCCAGAGTTCCCCTCTTTGTGAAGGTGTTGTCGTTGAAGTTAAGGACACGGAGCTCTGGGTTGTGTCGCATGGCAGATGCTAACGCCATCACACCCGCGTAGTTGATTCCATTCTGAGGCATGTGGACCTCCTCCAGGCTGCCCATCAGCTTACATGAGGAAACACAAACTGTTATTAATAACTGGCTTCTATAGCAATTCCCCATCACGATTTCTATTATTCGTATAAATGTGACTTTAAAACTTGTGAGCCAAATTACAACGGGCATAATGCAAGTATCTGTTACACTATATCAGCGCAAATATAAAACTACACAGTTGATGACCATTTTATCAATTAATCTGTTAGTCTATAAAAAGTTAAAAATAGTGTGCGGGGGAATATCACAATTTCCTAAAACTTCCATCTTTAAATGTCTTCTTTTATCTGACCAACAGTCCAAAATAAAAAGATATTCCATTTATGAATATATAAAACAAAGAAAATCAGCAGTTCCTCACAGTAAAGGTTTTAGAAGTACACACAAGACACAGACACAATTAACAATTAATCAAATAAATATAGTTTTGTTTATTTTCTGTCTTTGCTTTTGGCTATTTAGCTGTAGTGTGTGTTTTATTGTGTGTATTTTACCTGGAAGGCTTTGGCCAGGGCTCTGGCTCCTTCATTCTCCAAGCGGTTCCTCCCTGCGATAAACACTCTCAGTTTGAGTGGCGCTCCGAGTGCCGATGACTGTCTGTGGCACTCGATCAGAGCTTCAGCCAGAATCTACACAAACCAGACAGCACAGTCACTGTCAGTACCACAATGCTAACATGTATTATACCTTTCCGTGACAGTGACAAGTCAAAACACATCAAGGCATTCAGCATGGCTGCCAGCTTACCTTCCCTCCTCCGATTCCCATCCCACAGTTGTTGAGCCTCAGCTCCATCAGGGTGTGGCAGGATGGGCTCTTCAGCAGCTGCTCGATTCCCTTCACGCCGTCCGGCCCGAAGGCATTATCGCTCAGGTCCAGCTCAGTCAGCCTGGCCCCTGCACTCATCAATCCACTGCCCAGGGACCTCTGATGAGAGCACAAAAAGAAGATGTGGAAACTATGCATAAACCTATAAAAAATCTTTAGTAAACCAGTTGGTGAAATTCTCACCAGGGCTGTTGGGATTTCAGAACGAAGTCTCCCGGTGAAAAGGTCGCTCCAGTAGCATCTCTGAAAGACACAAAGAGATGTTAACAGAGTGTAAACAGTGTGGAGTGTTGCATCCATCAATACTATGAAGCTCCGTTTGAATCATAATAAATCCAATGCCAACCAAATTGGACAAAAGTACTGACAGCTGGCATGAATGATTAATCAAATTCTTAGTTTTATTAACAAAAATGTGTCCACTTTAGCAAAGCTTTGAGTGTGGAATAAAAACGTTGATGCATTTGAGCAGTTTGGAAAGTGTACATCAGGGTATTTAAAGCACTTGGCATGGAAGCATTTATTATCACTGGGATCAAAGGTTTAAAATGAACTCCAGCTGTAGTGATAAAGAGATAAACATGCTGCACTGTGCACTTTAAGAGTGATTAAACAGATACTAACATTCCTGTTTTTGTTGCCACGCAGCAGTTACATGAACAGGTTTTAGCTGTTCAGCTGAATAATATCAACCTGCTCCTAAAATCAAATGTTTATCATGTTGATGTTGTTCTCCTTATATTGATTCAAGAGTTTTATTGCTGATGACAACTCCCCAAATTAAGGCTACTTGATCAATTACAGCTGAAATTTGTGATATGGATCATGCTTACTTTTCAGGGACTTGAAACCATGAAATGAGGAGTACCTGGAGCAGATCTTTGTTCTCCAGAGCCTTGGCGATGGCTCGGGCTGCATCCACTCCCACAGTGTTCCCTTCCAGGCGTAGAGCTCTCAGACCGTGGTACTGCTCGATGTCACGCACCAGCTCCTCCACTGTAAGAGTACAGAGAGAGAGAAAGATCAGGTTATCAGATCGGAAGAGGAAACGCTTACAGGGATCAGCCATCTGATACCAACAACGCACTGAAATCCATCTCTGTTCCTGCCAAGCATCTGACCTGACTCAGCGTTGTCCAGCTTCAGTCCCAGGCCCTTGTAGCTCAACTCTCCATCTCCGACATGGGTCTTGGAGAGAGCATCAGCAAGCTGAGATATGTCATCTGAAGCCATAACGACTCTATGGAGACATCCAGAAGTCACTCATAAGGGAAGAAGAGTCAACATACAAAACCAGAAGAAGTGACATTTAAATTAGTAACCAAAACCAAATAGTGTGCTCTATGACAGACTTTTAAGCCTATCATTTTCTTTATCAACACAAATACTAACAATGACGTTAGCGACTAGCTTCACAGGTGCTAGTTGGTATTAACATACACTAACGGTTAGCTCCATTAAAACTAATGTGACTGTATAAAAGTTGAATTATCGTGTTTCTCAGTCGGCGACTCAGTCATAATATCGTCATAAGGGTGAAAGATAACTGTTAACAAACACTGTGCCTCACCTCAAGGAGTAATGTCCGCGTAAAGAAAGTGAAGCTTCAACACACACACACGCCGCCGTTGTTGCTTTAGCGCCGGTTGCTAAACCACGTGACGTCATGCCCGGTTCCGCCTATGTCACGGCGGCTGTAGGCGTACAACGTGCAGGTGTGTTGGCGCCATCTGCTGGTTTCTCTGTAAATACTCAGGATATTATTAATTCATCAGTCCTGGAAATATATCCAAGAGTTGGGTGGAGTATTAACATAAAATAATAATTTGTTACTTTTATTCAAATATGATATTATTTATTTATTTATTTTTTGACATTTTTGTGAGTATATTTTTTAAAATATATTTCTAAAGCATGACATAGGAGGGAGAACATTAATTCAGTGTTTATTGTCACTCCAGTACAATCATGTGAAATACTTTCACTTGGAGGCTCCATAACAGTAAAAACAGTAAATTAATATATACATTCACTGGCCTCTTTATTAGGTACACCTGTGCAATGTAATGCAATCCAATACAACAGCTCTGCGTTCAATTCTATATTTGTGAAGTTTATACATTTCAGTTTTTGTTGACATTGTCAAGAAGGTGAAAACAGGTTTATTATTGAGGTTATCTCGGTTGATGGTGTTGTATTAGGGTGCATTATATTGAATGGTGTTTCTTATATTTTGTCCACCCTATTTACATACATGAGAGGGGAAAATATTAGGAACACCAGTCAACATAATGCACCCCAGTACACCACCACCACTAAGTACAACCTCAGTAATAAACATAAAGTAGAATGATCACTTTTTTGACAATGTTGACAAAAACTGAAAATGTATTTTTTTTTTTTAAACTTAAAAGTATAGAAATTCAAAATGTCATCAAAAAAAGAAATATGACAAAATCTTACAAAAAAAGTCCACTTAGCCCACCACCGAGTTTAAATTGAGTTCGGGCTTTTATTTATTTATTTTTAATTAAAGCTACCTTACAAACTTTTCCATTCTCTACTTCACCTATTGAACTCAACTTCCGTCAATATGTAAAGCCAGGTCATCAATGCTTTGCTTAACTCAAATGTAATGCATATTTTGGAAAGTTTACATCAGCCTGAATTTGCGCTGACTTTACGCCAAAGCGGGACAGGTTGTGATGTAGGCTACGTTTGCAGCAGAGAAGAAGAGATTTTAGGAAAACACCAGTAAGGGTTGTTTTTTTTGGCGCCATTTGTCGTCCTCCCTCAGCATGGCTATCGCTGAAGTGCCAGTAAAAGTTATTCGAGGAAGCTTGCATGCTTCTGCAAGGCTAGGCTCCCTTTTTAAAGCGACGTTTGCTTACTTGTTTGGTTTCCTTACTGGAAAGACGTTGGAGTTTAAGAAGTCCATGTGGACGCTCATCAGTGAGGAGCCAGGCCTGCAGGAGAGCAGAGAAGATGATTTGGTTCAATCATGTGAAGAGTCCGAGCCCAGGAGACAGGCCAGTCTCAGTGTCAGTGAGGACCTTGAGCTTCAGAGCAAAGAGAATAAAGCCACCATCACCCAGAAGACTGATCCAGAGACACATGTCAACCCTCCTGCAGTTACAAACATACCTCCACCTGAGAGACACCTGATTACCAACTGGCCAACACAGGTAACTACACCATGCCCTTGAAGGCTCAAAAAGCCCCACATTTTCTCTGTGTTCATTGGTTTATAATAATTGAATCGATTGAAAATGTGTGTCTTATTGTTCCTTCACTTGAATGTTTGAGCTACACTGTGTAGAATGATGATTGTGCAGAGTTTGGGAGGCTATTTTACATTAATCTGCTGAGAAGGGAAATGTTCTCTATGTGAAAATCCAGTTTGAAAGGGTGGGCCTATAAACATGTGTTTTCACAAAAAGTTACACAAGCATGATGAAAATTGAAGCCTCCAGGGTACAAACACTGAGAATAAACTTTACAGTGAAGCAGTAGACATAGTCTGAGAAGTAGTATATCTGTCTAGGGATTTAACATGGTAGTTATACTTTCTTGTATACTTTTTGTATACCTTTTTGTGGAAATAACAAATCAGACACACAAGGAGGTTCCAAGCAGAGTATTTTATGTCTATTTGATCTTTAAGCACAATATAAACTAGAACGATTAAAGGCTCTAATACAGTCTTGCATCATTACCTGTCCTGTTTTACTGTCTGGTGTAGGGGCCCAGTATCAAAATTAACATGATGTATCCTCCCAAATCTCACATTCACAACAACATGTACTTATTGTTCCTACTGTCTATAATGGATAAAACAGGTGAACATTCCACTTATTTACTTCAGTAGCTATGATAAAGCCTCTGACTGAATTAATGACGGTCCAGTGTAACAGGACACAGTGCGCTGCATATAAATCCAGTTCAGAGATATAGGAGCTTTTGCTGATGACCAACATTTTGAAGTGTAAATCACATTATTAGGCTACAAATAATGTTTACCAAGGGGCCCCTAAGCAGGATAACCATATCAGAGAAACACCTGTGGGGGCTTCTTAAAACCTTTGTTTACAGGTAACTAACAGCTGAGATCAAGCTAAATGTTATAAAGTCCAACACTTATAGTTACTGGTGATTAGTATTTGTAATATAATCAAATGTAACAACTCACCTAAATTTAAGTATGTGTTAGGAGTAGCCTATTTTAAACTCAAATGGATGAATAGCAGTCTGTTAAATTTGATTCCCAGAGGAGAAATTCAAATTGCAACACTGCAACAAACAAGAAAAAAGAATGCGCAATAAATTCAGTCTACATCATAAACATTATACACATCACAGTAAGGCTACATAACCATAAGAATGTTTTAATACTTTTTCCACACCTGCAGGATAAAGCTAAGTCACCACTCACAGCATGACCAGTGAGGCACAGCTCAGTTAAATCAAAGCTCAGCGGGGTTCTGCTGCCCTCTGGTGGTCGCTCTGCTCTCGGATACTTGTTGCGGTACTGCACTGTCCAAAACAGCCAGCATCGTGCTCCGTCCACACGTCAATGACAGGAACACTACATATACAAATATGCGCTTGGATATTGACTGATACTTGGCTGGCTTGTTTTTTTCCCTCTCAGTATCGCCAACGCGCTGTGAAGCTGTGTGTCTGACCTGAAAACAAGCTAATAACAGCTGTGGGTGAGTCGCTGTGCTAAGTGGGGGCTTCACTAGTGAATTAAAGAGTGAGCCAGCTAACTTATCTAGTTGCTAGTAATTACTGTGTGTGTGTGCAGTGTCTGTCAGCTCAACAGATGGTTCCTGCAAACTGTAACCTCTCCATTTTCGCAAGCTAATCTAACTTTCTGCATTTCTATGTAGTGAAGCTAAATGACAGTGATTAGCCTTTAGCCCGAGTCAGAAGTAGTAGCGTTAGCGTTAGCTGGCTAATCCTGACCACCAGTAAGTAAACTCAGGTGGTGTTAACTGAGGTTACATGCACGTCAGTGACTTTTAGCAGCTTATCCGATGCAAATTGTCTATTTTAGTTGCATTGTTGTGGGCGCAATGATTAGTTGTAATTGTCGGTCTTTTTTTAGCCTGTTTAGCACATGCTAACGTTAGCTATCATTTACACAACATTGCTGTGGCTAACGTTTTGAACTTGTGTTAACCATTCAGACGCCCCCTCTTTTAAAATACCCGCAGATTATGCGTTAATTATATCTTTAGTGTCCAGGGTCACTTCCAGATAAACATAATGTTTATGTAGCTGAGGCTAACTAGTAGCCAGTCTCCCCTTTAGCTGTCCCCGCTGTTTGGTTTGAGCAAGTCCAATGATTGCTCAGCGTGTTTTAATGGAGGCCTTGGCTTCATACTACCAACAGTATTTTTAATAACTACGAGATATAACTTTATTCATCAGGACGTTAATGATATCTGAGGGTATTTTTACCATAGCTGTCAGAGCTGTTTGTGTTTGTGTAAGAAATTTGTTGTTGTACTTCAAGCTGTTGCGAGTAGAGCTGCAACTATTAGTCCGTTTATCGTTCAGATGCAAAATAATACATTAATCGCTACTTTTATAGTCGATTAATAATTTTGAGTCACTTTTTTTTTTTTTTTTTTTTTAAAGAAGAAGAAGAAAATGTCTAAATTGTCTGATTCCAGCATCTCAAATATTAATGTTTTCTGTTTTTTTCTTCTTCTACGTATCCTATGATAGTAAAGTCAAACTGAAGAAGAAAAGACATTTGAGGATGTCACCTTTGGGCAATAACTAATTGATTGATCAGGAAAATAATCAACAGATTAATCAATAATGAAAACAGTGGTTAGTTGCCTTGTCTCAATCTTGTCTCCATCCTCAGGCTATGGATCCTGAACGACTGAAGCGAAGAGAAGAGATTCAGAAAGCAATGAGTTTTATCCAGTAAGTAAATTAGTAACATACTAAACCATCGTTGTGAGCAAAGTGCAGACACCTACTACATGGAGAACACTGACAGCCTCCCTGTTTTCTCACCATAGGTCCTCATTACCTTTCCCAGAGCCAGAGAGTTATGAGGTCTGAAACAAAAAAACTTTTCAACTTTTCTGTTCACAATTGTTGGATTTAATATATCAAACCTGCTATATAAACATGTGCTTCAATGTGGTCATCCTCACATATACACATCTTGTCTTTCTGACCATTTCATACCCCAAACCCCCCCCCCATTATTTTTTTATGTTGACCCTCATCATTCCCCCCCATTCCCTTTCAGGCGTTTCTGACCCAGTTGGTGTGTCACTTGCTGGATGAGGGCAATTCATGCTACCGAGAAGGGGACTGGCGTCAGGCGACCCAGCAGTACGGGGAGGGTATCAGCGTTGCCCGCTACGCCCAGGCTGAAGCTCTCGTCATCCCCCAAGAGCTGCTCGAGAGCCTGTACATCAACAGGGCGGCTGCCTACTACCAGACGGTGAGGAGAGGAGGGGATGTGTCACTTGCAGATGTTTATGTAGAATACACAGTAGGGAGTGGGTGTCTGTTCTCCTTTTTAAAAGTCAAAAACTGTTTAAAATGATGTCGGACAACACATGTAGAGACTTTGTTATTACTACACTAATTTTGCATGTGTTTTCTTTCTAACTGTTTATTTCTGTCTCAGAGGGAGTATGAGCGCGGGGTTCAGGACTGTGACAGTGCACTGTGTGTGTCAGAAAGTAGTCGCAGGGCTTTGTACCGCAAAGCGATCTGTCTGAGGGAGCTGGGACGACTCAGAGAGGCCTACGAGTGTGGAACCAAATGTCTCCTCACAGCGCCACACGTATGTCAACACTGAAAATATTGATGCCAAGACATTTTTAGCAGTCATTAAAAGTTCATTTTTAGTGCATGCAGAAATTGGAAATAAGTAGCAGTAGCGGTAAATGGCACCTCTTGTGTTTTTGTTCTTCCAGGACAGGCAGGTGAGCGAGCTGGCTCAGGATCTGGCCAATAAACTGGGCCTCAAGGGCCGTAAAGCCTACGTCAGCCCTCAGACAGAGTCCACGGCGACAGAAGGGGACAGTCATGGGGAGACTTCTCCACCTACAGGAGAGGTGGGTGCTGCTATGATATTGTAGAGTTAGCAGGTGTTCAGATTGAAAACTGCTGTATGTTTTTAAAAAAAGAAGCAAGCTTTACATATTAGTGATGTGCTGACTCAATGAACATCTTCTGTGCTATGTTCTTTTGCCTTTTCCCTAGCTGTCCTCCAATGGGCTGGAATCTCTACGTGACATCGGGCAAAGTACGGCAAACTGACAAACCATAAACACGTCCACTCCCAGACTCCCATCCAGTTCCCTCATTCATCCTTTCTTCCATTTCTGTTTTCCCCCTCCTCCTATTCAGCCGACCTGTCCAGTGCTCAGTGCATCCCTGCGCCTTTGGCCACGCCCATCCCTGTCAGCGACGACCCCGCAAGCTCACAGGTGACCCCGTGCACCGACCTGTCGGAGAGCCCCAGCAGCCAGGCCCTGCCTCCTATGCAGTACTCTGTCCCCGTTTCGGAGCACATGGACGAATGCGGCAGCAGCGCCATGAAGGACAAGCTGGACAGTATGCTGGATTGCATCCCCAAGAAAGTCAGTGAGGTGACTGAGGGGCAGAAGCAACCAATCACGCACCATTTTCTGTTTATTAGGTGTTAGAGATGGAAGGCAGGAAGAAAAATTTCCAGTGGAATTTGCAGGGTTATATTTGTGTTATCAGTCGGGACGTGCAAAGTAATTCTTGGCTCCATCTTGTCTCCCGCTCCAGAGTCCAGTCCAGGGTGCTATCCCCACCAACCTTCCCAACACAGCAGTGGGTCTCCGGCCTCCTTACTCCCCCGGCCTTCCCGCCCCATCGCCCCAGCTTCCCCCCGCCTACTTCAGCTCCAACATCAGTGACATGTCCCCTTTGGAGTCTTACTCGCCGCTGGTCCAGCGGGACCAGGGCTCCACCCAGGCGCAGGACGCACTGGGAGGCTTCTCCACCGGGGCCACAGACGGAGAAGGGAAGGCAGGAGTCATCGCTGGCGGGCTGGACTCCTTGTCTGAGTACACTCTCCCTGGTGAGCTGAAGACTAGAAACCCATTTTAACACTCATTTTCTGTAGCTCAGCACTATGTAAAGACACTGCATTTTTTTCCCGCTATAGACAGCGTACTGTTCTTTACTCAGAAATATGGTGCTACATGAATTTGAGCTAGAGCTTAAAAAAACTGAGACACAGTAACACAGAGGTAACCAGACCAGCATTAGTTTCAGTGTCTTGGCATTCTCTCACGTAGCTAACGTAGCACAGTTCCCAGGGAGTTGGCTTTAACCTGATACTCACATCAGCAGCAGGCAGTGTGTGAGTCAGCACCGTTCAGAATACAGCGTCTGCCATCAGTGTCCTTGTGTCTGTGGTCCTCAGGGGGACGAGTGTGTCACAGCTTCATCCCAGGAATGCGCAACCACAACGCTGCACATGCAGTGAGTAACAAACATACGTTACTTGCTCACATTCTTTGCATCATCTCTTCTTTTCTTTTTTCCCCCCAGATTTTTAAAATGAGCTTTTAGTCATGCCGTTCCATTAATTAACATCCCTTTATGTTATGTTCTCCTCATCTTTCTTCTGTAGAACGGTCCAGCAGGAACCAACCTGTCTCTGCTCTCCAGGAATCCTCTAGCAGCAACACATGAGTTTCGGCAAGCCTGTCACGCCTGTTACAGCCGAATAGGTTTGTTCAAGCAGCCGAGGTCTTACAAGCCTCTCCTGTCTTTTTTCCCAAAAGTTCACAGTGGGATGTTGCTGCTCTTCCTTCTCTTTTAGCACACCAACTGTTTTGTTATGTGTGAAATAGTCAAGCATTGTTTTTTAAGGGATGTTAAGTCATTAAAGACATACAGCATCAATCAGTAACCACAAGGATAGAAAGCATTTCCAAAAAAATCCTTATTTTCTTCGGTGTAATTTCACCTGATTCTTTCTCCTTTTGCTCACAGGGCCACGAGTGATGGACTACAAATATCAGCCAGAGGCAGCTCATCGATGCAAGAGGGACGTCCTGCTCTGTCGCCTCAAAAACATAGATGACCCCACCTGGAAGAGGATCCGGCCCCGGCCTGCACGGAACAACTTCCTTGGGGCATTTGTACTCTGCAAAGGTATGTGGCACATTCTTATTGGCAGCCAAATGCAGTTAAGTTGTTTTTATAGTTCTCTTTAATGTTCTCACTCTCACCCCTCTCTGGGTCCTGCAGAGGTGCAGGAGCGTCAGGAGTGTCAGTATGGGGAGAACTGCACGTTTGCCTACTGCCAGGAGGAGATTGACGTGTGGACCCAGGAGAGGAAGGGCGCGCTGAGCCGAGAGCTGCTGTTCGACCCGCTGGGCAGCACAGAGAGACGCGCGCTCAGCGTCACCAGGCTGCTGCAGCTCCACATGGGCATGTTCATGTTCCTCTGTGAGGTGAGATCACAGTCAGTGAAGCAGTACTGTACTGGTTTTTTTCCCCCCTCCCTCTCTCTCTGGATTTGCTTTTCTGGAGCATCGGAACAAGACTTTGACTTATTGTGTCCGTTTCCTCTTTCCACAGGAATGTTTTGACAGTAAGCCTCGCATCATCAGCAAACGCAGCAAAGAAAACTTAGCAGTCTGTTCAAACCTCACAGCTCGACACCCATTCGACGATAACAAGTGAGCGCATTCTCCGTTTCGCTCAAATACAACAACTTCTCATTTAAAGTGAGGCATATTAATAGCGTGATAAAACAAAGGGGATAAAGACACTCGTAAGCTACAGAATTTGACATGTGTGACAAATGTGTGATTGTGTACCTCTGCTCTGCTCTCCAGGTGCCTGGTGCACGTGGTGAGGTCAGCCAATGTGCGCTACAGTAAGGTGCGTCCCCTGCACCCGCTCTGCCAGTTCGACGTGTGCCGCCACGAGGTTCGGTACGGCTGCCAGCGGGAGGACAGCTGCTCCTTCGCACACTCCGTCATAGAGCTGAAATGCTGGGTCCTGCAGCAGGACACCGGTGGGTAGAGAACACACACACACACACACACACACACAAACATTAAAAATCCAGGTCGGGACAATTACATTTTGCTGTTAACTGAGGCTTCACACGATAACATGTAATCTAGTACAACATTGCTTTCTGTCATGGTTAATAGAGTTCTGGCACACAGAAACAAACAATAAGAACAACACATAAACAAACAGACAACAGGCTCAGACATTTATGTAACATAAAGTGAATAAGAAAAATCAGAGGAATAATGAGAGCGATCAATAAATAGGTAAATCAGTAGAACAACAAATAGAAAGTGAGATAAACTAACTTTCAAGCTACCAGTTATGCAGGATGCTTTAGAGTGCTGTACATTTAGTCTCAAACAAAGGCCGTTAGAGAGTAAGCGGATGAATTATTGATCCCATTCCGGCCTCGTCCAGCCAAGACTGAGATCATGTCAGTCATCCATCTTTAAAAAGAAAAGGGAGAGGTTGATTTCCCATTCCACAAAGATGAGTCTTTTGGGATCAGTCATTCCCAGCATCAAAGCCTGATGTAAGCATATAGTAGACTGACCAGCAACTGATTATTAATCATTGTGCAATGTCTTGTCTTGTTGTTCTATCATGTTTCCTTCAGGAATCACCCATGAAGAGATGGTGCAGGAGTCTAAGAGACACTGGCAGAGGCTGGAGCAGAACGCACAGAAGCAGCAGAAGGTGAGGCAGGAAAGTTTAGTATTTCACACTTTTTTTTGATTTTTTGACATGGCCAGCTCCCCCCCTCCACCCTCCCACTGCGCTGACTCAGGCACCACACCTCCTCAGCCAATTTTTGTCACATTTGTGTTTATTATAATGTTCAACGAAGCTTTAAGCTCCTCGAACAGCCACAAAATGTGTAAAGCAAAACCGCATTCTTCTACACAATCAATGTTCACCTCCCCTCTTCTCTTTTCTTCCCCAGCCCATCCACATCTCCCATCCGAGCAGCAGCGTATCTGCGGTAGGAGTAGGGGGAATGGGCGGCGGAGGAGGAGGAGACGGTATCGGCGGGGGAGGGGTCAGCCCGATGGGAGGGCTCGGGGTGGGAGGGTTGGGAGCAGGGGTGGGAAGGGGGCGTCCGCTCAACCTGAAAATGAAGTTTGTGTGCGGCCAGTGCTGGAGAGAAGGACAGGTCAACGAACCCGACAAGAACCTCAAGTATTGCACGGCCAAAGCGCGACACAGGTGCGATTCGGCTCAGATGTTTACGGCTGATGTCACACTTTGTGTCACTGATTTTTATTTACAAGAGTTAAGTCTCTTGTGTTTGTATTCATGTTTTCTCTCTGCATCCCCAGCTGGACGAAGGAGCGTCGAGTCCTGCTGGTGAAATCATTTGAGAAAAAGAAGTGGGTTGTCGTTCGGCCACTGCCTTTCTCCCGCACCTATCCGCAGCAATACGACGTGAGTTCCTCCTTTCTTTTCCCTTTTATACAATCCTCACACCCTCTTCTCCTCTCTCTCTCCGCCCCCTTCACGTCTCTCACATGCTAAATCCAGCTGACTGCTTTTTGCCTTGAGGGACAGGTGTTGTAGTAAATGTTCTAACCCCCGCAGCTCTGTCTACTTTAGAGAACATTGTGTCTGTGACGGTGTTGTCACGTTACTTTCAACCCCCAAGACAATTTTTTTGGAGGTTGATCCTATTAATAGTATTAATTAACACAGCATTCCAGTAAATGCGGGATTAACACATTTTAGTGAGCATTTAAAACAAATTTGGTGGTAACAGTTGGAACAGTTTTTCTCCATTGACATAAACAACAGCAACATTTTTACAAAATAAAGCGTAACCTAGTTAATTAGAGCAGAAATACAACAGAAAAATGTGTTTGTGACGTTATTGGTATCACTCTTTCACTTTTACTTTCACTTTTCGCCTGTGTTTCTCCCAGATGTGCGTGCATGTGATGAAGCAGAAGAAGTGCCACTATATTGGAAACTGCTCGTTCGCCCACAGTCTGGAGGAGAGGGACGTGTGGACGTACATGAAGAACAACAGCTGTAAGCTCCTGTTTGCTATAACATATATAAACCAGATCAGGTGATTTAGAGATTCAGAACATGAATGAAGCTCAAAATTGTGCATAAACAACAAGATAAACATCACTTGACAGGTACAAATAGAGTGAGTTCTGTTTACCCCTCCTGTTGTCTTCAAGTCAACAGTGCAACTTTTGTCCTCCCGTCTCAGAATTGACCCGAGGGTTAAACTGAATGTGGATGATGTTCAGGAGACATTTTAATAAACTAACTCGCGCCTGTTAGATCAAGCCTGATCCATTCTTAAACTCTTGTTAATTATATAAATTGAGCTTGATTAAAATGTTTCCTGATTCACCTACTGAATTTTAAAAGATTATATCAAAATACAAACAGTACTTCACACATAGACCTAATGTGTTTATTGGTTTTGGGGGTTTTTTTTGTAGTTTTTATAATGGTAAGAAAGTACATTTATCAAGGCCTGTTTTTCATCACATCTTCTGATCTGTTTCTCCTTTTGCCCTCCTTTACAGTCTAGACAAAAGGCTGCAATCACATAGATTTTCAGGCAAAGTGCCCACTTCCCTCCACTCACACTCCACTTGATCATCTGATTGTTGTCGTTCAAGGTCGCTCTTCCCTTTTTTTCTTCTCCCTCACCTCTGTCCTCCGCAGTGAGAGACATGCAACAGATGTACGAACTGTGGCTGCAGCTCACCAATCAGAGCAGACGCACAGACAGCTCCGTGGTGACCCCTCCCCCAGAGGACAAGCAGGTCACCATAACGGCAGATTACACGGAGAGCATGGTGAGCGGACACGTTACACTATATATGACTACACTATTATATTACTGTTTATGTCTGACTAAGAGTTGAACTGTTTCGTTCAGGGAGGACGGCGGCTGTCCGACGGAGACGACCTCTGAGGGTTGCCGCGTCGACTGGAGGCAGCTGACGGGCGCTGAGCTGCAGAAAGAGAGAGAGAGAGAGAGAGAGAGACAGGCCTGCCACACCAGCTACAACCGAACAGTCTGTCATCTTACCAGTCTGACCTCCTCTAGCATCTAGCCAGCAGTGTGAGAGCAGACGGACACACGGCAGAACAGTCGACCCCACATACACACACACACACACACACACACGCATACAAACAAATTAACACACGGCATATAATAGGCACAGATACAAAGAGAAAGCTTTGTTAGTGAAAATACAGGACTTGGCTTCAACATTTTGTTTTCTATCATCGTGCAGTTACACACAGCATCTTTAGGCCCCCCCCCCCCCTAAAATAATCAATTAGCGTTACCTATTGCTATTGAGACCGAGCGTCTGTGTCCACCAGGTACCTTCTTTTTTTTCTCTTTTTTTTATTAATCCTTGCAGCACTGGAGTAATTCTCAGACAGACGCGCTGGTCGCGGCTCTTAAATTTAGCTCGGCGTTAATTCAAAGCTCGTTCTAGCACGGCGCTCTTCTGTTTCAAAAAAAAAAAAAGAAAAGAAAAAAAGTCTACTTTGACTTTTAGAGTGCCAAACAAAAAAAGCCGATCTCTCAGTGCTGCCGGTGGCGATTTGAGGCTGAAGGAACTACGAAGCCTGGTTCAAAGAGGCTCTTGGTGGATGCTCCTCATTAAACAACCAAATCCTATTCTCTTTCCTGTTGTGGAAATACAGCAAGATGATTTTTTTTTTCCTTTTTTTGTCAATGGGAGTTATACTTCCTTGTTATAATTTCTGCCATATTGGTAGAACGCTATGAATGTAACGCCTGCACAGGCCTTTAAAAGAAAAAGAAGAGGAAATCGGTCATTTAAGAACAATGCTGTGGTTGTGGGATGTATGGAAGTATACTTACATACCCAGAACTGAACTTGTGTAACATTACAGTTATAACCTCCCCCCCCCCATCCCTTCTTCCTTTATTGGTAGAAAGAAAATATAAGCCCTTGATAGCTGGTTCTGTAATCATACCAACCGTTCCTGTACGGGACGAGCACAGACACGCACACACACTCTCACGTGTTAACCTTGTAGTTGCTGTCAGCCAGTCGCCACGGTGAATCAAAGCAGGCTTCAGTGTCAGCTCCTCTCAGATTCACTGAAAGAGAGGTAACGTGACAGTTCAGTTTGGCACAAAAACAAAATCGCAACTCAACGTTTGCGGCGAAAGTTCCGAGAGCTACTGGCTTGAGACAGTTGCCAAAATAACAAAAAAAAAGGGGCCTATTCACCATCACATACTTCACACTGCCATGGTAAGACAGAGATGTGAAGCTGGTGCAGGAGGGCTACTAAAGAAGCAAACTGCAGCACACATACTGAGTCCTGGCTACAACTGCTCTCAGCAATAGATCAGATCAGACCGCAGATGCCCATTAAGAAATGATGACCCTCACTTGGACTGAAGCACAGTGAAAATACTGCAGAAGACTTGTGTGAGGGCAAGACAAAAAAGAAAAGGGCTTAGTAATAATTTAAGGAGGCAAAAAAAGAGAAATGAATGATAATTTAAAGACTGAGAAAGCTTAAGGATTAAATGCTCAATGAAAAGTTTGAAGATGATGGCGAATATATTTTTTTTCTGTAGCCGATCGTTTAGAATATCTAAGATTGTTTGAAGGTAAAGGCAAGTTGACACGTCTTCAGTCCATCCGGGGTCATTTATTTCACCGAAAAACCGATCACACTCCCTTACAGCCTTCAAACAGAAACCTGTGTTCCTCATACGCACCCAAATATCACGTTCCCGACTAGCCGAACCTGCTAGCTTGAGAGCGGGAAACCAATTCGCACCACATTTTGTGCCTATAAACAACACATCAACATGTGACACGAACACACATGCAAAAACATGCACGCAGAAAGAGAGAGAGAAGAGGAGAGAGAGAGAGGCGGGATATCTGTGGCCATCTTATTCTAGCCTTTAAATGTGGACGGAAACACGATGGAGGTATGTCTATATTCAGATACATATACACACATATTATACATATTTACAAATAATGGTATACTACTAATAATAATTGATAACTTAGCGGTTAAGCTTAATAAATATATAACCTGAAACACCTGTATTGATTACATAGAAGAACTTCTTGTTATTGAGGTATTGCTATATGACATGTATCGCTAAACTAGATGACTATAGTAATTTTTTTCTTTTTTCTTTTTTTTTTTTTAATGATTTCTTTTTATTTTGTAATTTTTCCTTCTGTGCGGGCTGTTCCAGACGGGGTTCGTGCGAAGGGGTTGCAGCAGTAGACCGCGAATTGAGCGGAAACAGAACTGCAGAGTGAGAATAAAGGAGATTTTTTACTTCTCTGCAAGGCATAGGTGGAAATTTCACCGAGCCTAATTTTTATATTTAAAATATTAGTCGATGTTTGTGTTCAGAGTGCCATCGGCTCAATCTTTAACACTCAACCAGTGCTAAGGAGGGTTATACTCGGTAGGAGCAAAACAGATAAAGGGGAAAAAAAGACCTGTAGATGAGGTCATCAAACACCAGGATGATCTACTTGCCTCTCATGATGATCCACCTTCGTCTGCAATCCCTTAATTTTTGTCCACCGTTGTGACACCAAAGGCTGCTGTGTTTCAATAATCCAACTCCTAAAAACTGACTTCATGCCTGATCATAATTCAAGCCTAAGTGGCAGATCTGAGGTCAGTCGCTCAGCAGTGAGGTTTTTTGGGGGATTGCCGTTAAGAACCCTCATCTGGAACAGCCCAGGTATTAGCTTCTCTGAGGGATCGTATTACTACTACTACTAGTATTATGATGAATATGATGACGATAATGATTGCTATCTATTGACTATTTCTATTTCTCTTCTATATGCTATTGATATATGTATGTTAATTGCAATGTATAACTCTCTCTTTATATATGTATCCATGTATGAATATAATAATTAACAGTAAATATGCGTCTGTGTATGCGGCAGTGCACAGCTCTGTCTGTGGAGGCAGTGAGCAGGAAACAGTACGGCGGCGGTGAAGCAAGTCATCGGCCACCGCCAGCAGCAGCTGTAGGTTGTCAGTAGTTCAAGACATTTTACACAGTATTGTAGACCTGCTATATATATATATATATATATATATATATATATATATATATATATATATATATATATATATATATATATATATATATATATATATATATATATATATAAATATAATATATATATATATATATATATATATATATATATATATATATATATAAATATAAATATATATATTCATGTGAACTGAGCTCTGTTTGTAAGCATTAGGATAGTTTAGGCATTGACCAAAGAGGGGGGAAATAAATTGATTAAACTTATATATATATATATTGTTAACTGTTTCCCCTCCGCAGTGTCACAGTGATACTATCAACAGAGCTCGCTGCTCACTGCCTGAGCTGTGCTTTTTTTTTTTTTTTTTTAATAATTGATTCATCACGCAAAGACAGATCTGGAAACAAAAGCATACATAGAGGCCTATATACTCCCGTATAGCGCCTTATTCGATATACTACACCTATAAGATGATACATACCCCTATTGTATAATCCTGCTTACTATATACAGTATATGATACCTGATACCTATTATAATACTTAGACACCCTTATAAGGTAATTTAGATAAGAGATGGTGGAGCTGTTTTTTTTCTGTGGCTGTGAGAAGCGTTTGCTGTGGTCAGTCATGTGTCCCCATCTTGTTTTACCAAAGGAGAAGTTGTAAGGAGGGGGCTCCGCACCCAAATGCTCTTTATTTACTTAAATATAGTCCATTAAGGATATTTAAAAGGCAGCTGAGATGGGAAATGAACATCAGCTGTTACTAGCCAAATATTTGGGAGTCTTAATTTTGGGCTGGAAAAGCTGTAGCAGATAAACTATCAATTTAATTTAAAAAGAATATCCAATTTGGCTTCATGAATTTTTGATTATTGTTGGTATTATATACACTATGACAAGTCCTGCCTTTTTTAAAGACTTGTTTTATAGCAGAGCATTTGAAAAGGAGGTGCCTCCTCCTCCGTTACTGGAGGACGGCCAGCATTGATGATATAACTGACACAGAAAAAAAACAAGACAAAACTGTGGATACCTGTGCTGCATGTTAATGTGTGTGTGTTGGTAAAGGCGGGTCAATCATGACACAAACTTAAAGGGGAGGCAGGTGTACTAACCACATAGCGTGACTTTTACTGGATTCAGGTTTGCCTTTTTTAAACAAACTGGTGCACAACATCCTATTACATGTATATCCTGTAAGACTGCCTTATTAAATAACACTGATTGCCAGTCATTTGGTGAGGAAACTCAGTCCACAAGACCTGAAAGCTGCTTTTCTCTGATACCAGAATCACTCGATTATTACAGCTTATTCATGTTTGCACATTGATAACACATTGAACTGGTTGTGAAAAAAGATTAACTGTTAAATCATTCACTTTTTGTTTATTTTTATGTTCCTGACCGATTCAGGCGTGATCAGTGCAGGTTTCTTTCACTTGAAGAGTATAAAAACTAGAAGTTATTTTTGTTAAAGTGTTTTAAGCTTCTCTGACTGGCTGCAGATGAAACCACCACACTTCCTGCTGTGCCATCTATACATATAGTGATTAAGCTTTGAAGTATGAGGCGTGACGTGGCATTTTGAAAAAGAACTACATGTTTTCTTTTTCATTTCTCAAAGGCAGACTGACTTTAATAGTTTTTTTCTGCTGTAGACGTCAGACTTCTTCGCTGGATAACACAGGCATGGCAAGATGTAATCAATTATGTTCAATCATTTAGTAATTCATGCGTTTATAAGATTGTAGCAAACTTTCTCTTTTGGTATGATTTGCCTGAAAATCATTTGATTTTAAAGGTTATCTCAGTTCTCTGGATACAAGCAGAGTTTGTGCATCAGTTCTGGTTACTACAAACAAATGGTTCTTCCTCAATGCGGTTAAATGAAATGGCACGTTCTGGGTCGCGCAACAAGTTCCTGCTCAGCAAATATTCATGTGACCTAACTCCCCGCCCTCTTCCCCCTCTGCCCTCTGGCCTTGGTATAGTTTGTGTCATTTGATTCCCTCGTACCAACACACACCCACACAGCCACAAAAAAATCCTTAATGAATCGGTTTTTATTCAGTTGGAAGTAATTGGTTATTTGAATTGTTTTCAATAACTCAGATGATGAAACCAGGGTTGTAAGAAACGGAAAAAACAAGGCCTCTTTTTGTACTGTATTTTTACACTTTGTTGTTTTACGTTTTTTTTGTTTTATCTTCTTGACTTTTTTTTTTTTTTCCTCCTCCCTGGTTGGAAGTTCATGATCACACAAGTGGACCAAATCTCTTGAAAGCATTTAATAAACAGACTGTTTAAAAAAAAAAAAAAAAGTGTTTGTCCATTTTTTTAGAAGAACTAACTTTGTACTCTACATGAGCAACAAATACCACCATGTACCATTTAAGGTGGAGAATTGGTGAACTGCAAGACATTAAAACATCAAGTCAGCAAAGGCACCTTCTGGGCTCTACCTCAAACCCAAGAAAAGGTGAAATGGACTGAGAGGCATTACAGACTATATAGGAAGAGCCTGCTTTTTTGGGGTGTGTAACTGCTCTATCAAGATAGCTTTAACACCTTTCACTCCCACTTTGAGATCAGTACTCCTTTGTGCCCCTTCAAGAAGATCAATGCATGTAAGACTGCATTCACACCATATCTGACAACGCCCGCAGGCTTGTGTGGAGGTGTGGGCGCATTTATTTCTGCTTTAGAATGTAACTGGCATAAAACAACCAGAACAAAAAGTTTTATTTCTCCTGTTGACTGCTTTGTTTTCGCTACTGCCGCTCCCTCTCTTCATTCACTCTGTAGCTTGGTTACCTACCACTGCTCACTTACTCAATCGTACTCTCAGCTTCCTCTCTCTTTTTTTGTGACTTTTTAAAAAATGTGTCAGGAACCTAAGTCTAACTTAACTTCTAGCGTTATGAATGAGAGAATAAATGTCCTCCCCTCGTGATCCTGTTAAATTCTTTGTACTCCCTCTCGGCAGGGTTGTACAGCTGTGGTGCTGGTCTTCGGTCTTACATGATTGGCCACCACAGCGTGATGTCAGGTTGTGTTTCAGCAAAAGTGGATTCTGGGTTTGCTTTACCCCATGTGGTCTCCATGTGATCCCCACCCCCGCATCCTAAACACATTCCCCTGCTCAAATGAATGGGAGGACTGCTGTTTTTCCCGCACTGCTGGATTTGGAGTAGCTTAAGGCTTTTGGTGCTGACAATCTTCCGAGTTAAGTCCTTAAAGTTTGTGCAAATAAGCTGACCAGTGTCTTCACAGATATCTTCCTGGCCCAGTCTGTGGGCCCCATGTTTTAAGAAGACCATCATTGTTTCTGTCCCCCCAAAACAAAAACTGCCTGCCTTAATGACTATCACCTCCTCCCTGTTAGACTCACTGGACACCCTACAGTTTGCAAACAAGCAAACCAGGTCCATGGGTCATGCAATCTCACTCCCCCTACACACTGCCTTCACCCACCTGGAGCGGAGGGGCACATATGTGAGAACACTGTTTGTGGACTACTTTTGAGCTTTAAACACAACTGTATTCTCTCAGTCATTTAGGTCAGGTACCTTGGACTCAGCAGTGCCTTATGCAATTCCCCAGGGGTGTATGATAAGTCCAATCCTGTACACTTTCTTCACCAACAACTGACAACACGCAGCTCCAACATCGTCATTAAGTTTTATGGACAACACAACTACTATCTGCTTGTGCACAGTCTTCAATAGAATGTATATTTATATATATTTCAATTTTTCTCTCTTTTCTTCTTCTCTCGCTTTATTATCTTATTATATTTAGCTCGAAGAAGCCAAATGTCACCACCGCCAGTGTTGCCATCTGCTGTGTGCTGTTCATGTGACAAGAAAAGCTCTTGAAACCTTTCTGCTTCTCTTGAAGACATTTGACAATATTATAAAAAGCACAATAGTCCACCAAGAAGACAGAAATGACTTGCCTCCACAACAGATAACCTGAAGAGAGAATGATCTGATTAATTAACCAAATAGATAGATTTCTGAATATAAATAAAATGTTAAAAGGTGAGTTCACCCACTTTACAGGCACATCAAGTTCTTCGTAAGAGAATGGAAGTTGATTTTTTTAACCCTTCCTATTGACAACTGATAAGGGTGGAGGCTGTCTGTCTCCTTTGGTTATGTAAATGAAGAAGAGAGTTTACATAGAAACACATGTTAACGCGACAATGACACTACCTATCTGATAGTGTCAACAAAAACCTATTAACAGAAGTGCTCTAAATGTCTCAGAGCAGCGTTTTCAAGGTTTTTCTTTACAAGTGTCTAGTACTCATAGTACAAACAGTCCTGCACATGTGAACGCACTCAGTAACCTACACACAGCATGCTCCTTAGCCTGGAGCCATAAGCTGAAAGTACTTTGAACCCTAAGTCAGAGTTCAAAGCAGGGCCCTGTCAGTAGGTTTCCCAAACTTGAGTGTAAATAATACTTTTATTAGTATAATTCACACAGCTGTGTCGCTGTCAGGCTCCCACTAACATATTGCTCAGGCACACCCAAAAAGAAATGAACTATTATTAACTGTAATTGGTGCAACGTGTGATTTTCCTGCTAAAATGAGTGCTGCAGTGAAGTTACTATAACAGTTGGGACTGTCACCTTAAAGTTATCAAACTAGTTTAGACTACAAATTGATCTCTAATGTACTTTTTGTGTTATGGATTTTATTACCCGTCTTGTTATATAACTGTCTGCAACATTTAGGGCCTACCTTTCCAGTTTTTCTTTTTCTTTTTTTTCTTTCCTTTTTTTCTCCCCTTTTTTTTGCCTTAGGTAATGCCAACCTGGCTCCGGATTGGCTGCCACCACTGTGAAGGATACACCCACTGGCCAATCGGCGCTCGTTCCTTCCATCGCTGTCGTAAAGCACGCTGCTGATTGGTCGCGGGGAAGCCGAGGGGGCGGTCTGCGTTAAGTAACTTGTTTAGAGTTCACAACATGTGACCCGTCATATTTGTAGTAGTCTCTAACACCTCCTCATGAGAGCTGTCAGGTTTGTGTAAACTAGAACTGCAGAATCTCTTTAGCTTTTAGTCTGAGCTGCTCATCTCTGAGACATTTTTCACTAACTGAAAGTTTAAGGGATAAAAAAACTAAACATGACCACAGAGATACCGGAGATTCCGGAGATTTTCAGGTCTCTTCTTGAGCATCCGTTTACTCTCCCGAGCTTTGATGAAAATGGTAAGTGGCAGTCAAACCAAACAGTGAAATATTTTTTGTTGGATTTTTTTATTCTAATGACATGCAGCACTGTCTTGTTTTCATGCTAGAACTGTTGTTTTAGCAGTATTTTCTGTCTCTTCTGAAATTTCTGCAAATAACTGCGTGAGTGTTGCGTAATAGTCAGCTGAGCTGGATGGGGATTTGTACAAGTTGACAGATCTGGTTCATGCCTTCAGAAGTAGGTTTCTGGATTATTGACTTTTTGGAGACTTTAAGCAGCAGTTAATTATAGCTTTTTAAAATTGTGATATGAAACTACTCAGTGATTATGGTTATTAAAATATCAGCTTATTTAAAATGCATTTCTTTTTATTAACTGATACTCAATTTCTGAATTTAGCTCAATATTTTCAGACCATATCCTCCCCTAAGCTCAGTAAAATGTTGTATTAAAAACTGCAATAATCAAGCTACATTACCAATCTGCAATACCATACATGGAACAAATGACAGTTAAAACACTTGTAGAAGAAATCTCCCTTTACATAATGCATCATACTGACATTTACTCCCAGCAGCAGGACCTCTCTGTCCTGTTGCATCTTAAATAAATGCAACAAGTGTCCTTAAACACCAACTGGATCCTAATAATAGTCAGCGACACCTACTGGGTGAGTGAAGTGAGACATGCGAGTGGCTCCTTACTAACACATTCTTTTCCTGTGGTGTTTCAGTCAGATAAGAGAGGAGATTAAACAAATTTCCAAATGTTTGCTGTTTTTAATGTTGAATAAATGAAGTCAGCCTTGGTAAAAAAAAAAAAAAAAATCCCATCTGATGGTGCTGGTGATCTGTGTTTGTCATCTGCTTTCATCTGTCAGGATTGAATGCCTTGTGGGTTGTGTAGATGATTAAATCACTAGATTGCTCTGTATGCCTTATGTTGCCAATCTGGACCACACTACAAAAATCAGATTAGAGTCATGTAATATAATTACTTAGAGAGGTGTGCTGCTGACCTCATTTTAACATGCTTTCATAATCGCTGTTTTTTTAGATGAGCTAAACAACCTTCAATATCAGATAAGACTCATAAATGATTAGTTTACCCTAATATGAAATCAATATGTCCACCATTATCACATTTGCCACTGTTTACAAAATCTAACAAATAATGTAATGATGTATTTTGGCACTTATGAACTCTTTCTGTTGTAATTTGGTTGAGAAACTGATGACTAAAATTAATTTTCACACCACAAACATTGTACTGTCTGCTTGCAGGGCTTATAGAAACTGTCAGTCAAGACCAAAATGATCACTGACCATAGTTGGAGTCACCATGTGGCACATGACCAATGCAGAGCAGATTTTCATAATTATTCTGGCACATGTACAGCTCCAGGACCCCCCGGTGAACCGTTGCACGTTGAATTTTGCTCTGAAAGCTTTGTAGCTGTGGCTTCATTATTTATAGATTGTGTTGACTGTAGCACCTGTGGAAAGACACTTAACATATGCACAACACTTATTTGTTGTTGTGCATTCACGTGAGCCAAAACAGGCTGTGTCTGCTGCTCCCAGCCTTCTCTTTTACGATCGCACCTATTTTAAGGCTTTCAACAAGTCTGAACAATGTGTTGTAGTTCATTCAGAAAATAACTGAGGCTTCATACAGATAAATATTTGCTTGTATAAAGTGTGTGTGAATTAATTTGTGATGAAGATGTCAGTTCAAAGTCTTTCTGTGACCCCATAAAAAAATCAGCTTCATGAAGACGGAACTTTTTATGTAAGTTTGCTTTAGGCTTTTTAAAACTGTGAGGTGGAGTGTGTTTATGTATAATTAGCAGGGTGAGAGGCAAGGCTGGATGACTACCCCAAGGGGCCCCTGGGCACTGATGCCCATGGACCCCCAACCATGTCACACAGTACAAAACACGCCCACCCGATGTTACCGACCCTGGCCATTAAAATCCTTAAAATCTTAATTATTCTGAGCTTCCAGTCAAGCTTACATGTTAAATCACACCGGTAATGGTCAAAAGCTAAATAAGAAGTTGAGATGAGCTGGGAGCAGGTCTGCCACACTGCATTAAACCTAGTGCTGAAATACTGTCATTTCACTCAAAAGTCAGAAAAGACAAGAATACAATGGATTAAATCATCTCAAAGCAGTGTATTGCTCATGTAAAATCACCCATATAGCTATATATATATATATATATATATATATATATATATAATATATATATATATATATATATATATATATATATATATATATATATATATATATATATATCACACACAACACATAATATTACTAAATGCACAGACAGAATAATAGTTCTTACCATTAGAGGTTCATCATTCTTGCCTTTTACTTTGCCAAACACATGATGTCAAGTGGTTTTCTATAAGCTTTGTACTCTGCACAGAGACTGTAACACATAGATTTGAAATACCTCTATATTGTGCTGCTTTATCATTTTTTTTCCAAAAAAGTAAAAGGTTTGAAAAAAACTTGTAAAATGTAATTTAACCATTGGAAAAGTCTCAATCATTTTGGTAAATTTAGAGATGATAATCCAGGAGTTTGATGCCGAGGTTTTTAATGAGACACTATTAAGTAGGTGGGTAAGACTTTGATGTCCAGTTTGAACACAGTAACCTTCATCATGCTTATGTGCACTTTTTTACTGCAGCAGCTGACCTTGACGTTGTCGTCCCTCCTCTTTATGTTGTGCCAAAAACAGATTTGGCGTGACACATAGAAACAACATAGGGGCTCAATGAATTTAAGGCAGACCCTCTCTAAAAGCTTGAATCAAGGAGATGTGCACAGCTGCTTTTTGCCATTGATCATATTGATTTTGGCATATAAACATTTTGAATTAGTAACATTTAAAGTGAAGTGAACACAGGATGATGACGTGTCCTCTTTGTTTTTATGGAAGATCAATTGCGGGTTTATCTCGTTTTGTATTCCTTAATCAATGAAAACAGGTGGAACATTTTTTTAGTGGGATTATCGTTATCGTTATCGTTTCAATGAGGATGAACTAAACTAAATATGAAATGGTCCTTGGTGGGACCAGCCAAACAAATGCCTGAGATGAAGTGGCAGAGGTTGTTTTGGCATGAATCTTGTACTTTTTGTTCTTTACTGTTGTGACAACTCTAGTGTTACATACAGATCATTGCCCTTGGGGATCTCTGCTTAGTTACAGCAATGCAACAACATTGCAATTTAAACCGCAAGGTGGAACCTCTGTATGGGCAGTAACTGCGGCGCCGCCCTTTGCACGTTTCTGCTTGTGAACCGTACAGAGCAACGCTATTGGTCGCTGGGAGATATGTAAGGTCTGCAACTGCATGTGTGTGCATGTGAGCAAAAGACACACCGCCTATATGCGGTATACGCGTCTGGGCGACGTATGCGCCATAAGTTGCACCGACAATTACATTTCAACATAAAGAAAAAGTAGAAAACGTGTTAAATCCTATCTATTTCTAATGATAATGTGACGAAACGGCACATATATGTTTATCTTGACTTTCCACCAATCATTACTTGCTGAAAGTTTAAAAGCCTGCAAATCGACGTCTGTCTGAACATATACTACATATATGTTTAAAAAGTTTTGACTAACAGTATGATCTTAAATGATTGGCCGGTTTCTGTAGGAACAATTAGGATCTGTGTCAATGGCATTTAGCTCGTGACACGTTTTTCTGTTGATGTTCAGGATAACATATATAACTCGGTCAACCAATGAAATCCCAGCTATTTGATATGGTGACAGACATAGGGCTCCTCGTAGGAATCCCCGCCCCTTGTTTAATGGGAGCTCATTAATATTAATAAAGACGAGGCGGACCCAGCCAATCAGCGGAAGGCTGGGTCGGAACGTTTCTTTTTTTTGACTAAAGGCTAGGGGCGGTTTTATTCTGAACACCCAATTCTTTCTAACGCCCAATGCGCAGAGGAAGTGGGCCAATACAGTCTAGTGTAGTCGGACGGTCGTAGTTACCCTTTTCAAGAGGATTTATCAGATTGATAAACTACACTGATAGCCGTTGACGGTGACAAACCCGGTCGGAGAGCTAACGTTACCGAGACAACAGGTCTGCCGAGTTTTGTTGGTTTCTACAGTCACAACACGGAGGGAAAAATGTCGGGGGAGCCTATTCTCATCACACTGGAAACGGCCAGCGGGGCCCCCAGTTCATTCCCGGTGGCTCTGAAGAAAATAATGGAAATGCCTCCGCCGAATATACTGGACGGCGACGACGGTAAGGCCCGTTCACCGTTAAATGGACGCAGGATAAACAGGGGACCTACATTGGCCGCTGTTTAATGACTATACACGTGAGAGAAATTGCGTCATAACAATGTAGCCGACTTTAAAATATCCCTTAACATTGTATTTGAAGGATAAGTTCATACATGTGCAACGATACTATTAGATCATTTCCATTTGAAGTGCACACAGACACGAATGACATTCATTTACAGTCAACACCACCACAAAATCAGTTATACAAGCACACACCAAAGAAATTCCAGTGTTTTTGTAAAATTAAAATGAATTACATTTTTTTTAAAATCTGAATCACGGTCAGATGTTGACAGAACTGGTTGGTTAATACAATTTTTTTTGCACCAGGAGGAAAAGAAAGAAAGGAAGCATATAACAATGTTTGTGTACACACTGTCCTTTCTTCTCCTTACCCGCCTCACCATACAGAAGTTTCTAGAGATGTCTCAGTATTTGTGTTTTTGTTTGATGAGCTAAACAACCTCTTTAAAAACACATACCACTCTGTAAAATAATAGTTTGCCCTCATATGAAATGTTCCTGTGTGTCATGATCATACATTTGCCACTGTTCAGTATCCTAACAAATAGTAATAATGATTTATTTTGGTGCTTATGAGCTCTTTCTGTAGTAGTTCTGTTGAGTTATTAAAGATCCTATAATAATTGGATGAAATATTAAATTGTCTGTTTGCCATGATCACAGGATCGCAGAAAAAGTCGGAGCTTTCTACACACGCCTCTGACTTTAAATGTGGGTTTTGTTGTTGTAAAGCTTCCCCTGTTGACTTTGTGTTTTGTGGATTAAAATGTAGCTATAAATATGTGAGGGGAATGTGCGGGAACTGTCAAAGATTGTTGTATTAAAGGGAGCATCAACATTTGCAACTACAGTTCATGATCTATAGGAACTTAATGTCCAAAGCTAATATTGTCACTGTGGCAATGAGCTGAATGTACAATTATTTATACGGACTCAGTGATAAAGTCTTCCACATTTGAAAGAAATCGTAACAAAAACATGACTTTAAATGTCACACTGATATTTGGACATTTGTAAACATTGCCTCGACATAGTTTTTCCTGCAAAGTGGAGATTTGTAGCAGAGCGCACTGGTGAAACGGTGACATGGAAATTTCCAGATTTTACAACCAGTCGTTGAAAGATGCAGTAAAACTTAAGTGCTAGGGTTTGGGTCCTGAGGGACTTTTCGGGATCAGATTTCAAGTCTCGGTAAGGACAAACAAACAAGGTTTATTCTCTTAGAAAATAAAGCACTGTGGCGTCATGATAGACCAGCGAGGGTCCATATAACTTAATTGCAGTGTAGCCTGTTCACATCAGACCAGATCCCCATCCCTCTGTTAGATGTCATCCTCATCTCTCTCTCCTGTCATTTCCTATCTGTTTTTACTGTCCCTTGTTAATAAAGACTGAAATAATCATTGAGAAAAGGGTGTTCCTTCAACTGTGCGTCATTTCCGAACATTTCCTGTTGATTCATAAGAACAGACACAAATCTGCCTTCTGGTTAAACATGAACATGAACGTATTGTTTCTGAATGTGTATCTTTCTTGTGTTGCAGACACTGACAAAGAAAAGCTGGTCCTGGGAGATAATGTCGATCTGGGTGGAGGATGCAGTGACATGGGGCCGTCAGCCGCCCTGACCCCCGCTATCTGGGATAAGACCATCCCCTACGACGGCGAGAACTTCCACCTGGAGTACATGGAGCTCGAGGAGTTTCTCATCGAGAACGGCATCCCGGCCGATGAAGACCCCCTGAGGAGCAGCACAGATGTTGATGCCATCTTGGATCTGAAGGCTTCCCCCTCTGCCCAGATAAATGGTGCCAAGCGAGCAGGCGTGGCTTCGGTGTCTCTGCTGCCCATTCAGGAGTTGGATAGGTGCGGGGAGGAAGTGGTGATTATCACCAACGGCGAGTCTGAGATTACATGTGATGTTACTGCAGGTGAGTGGCAGCAGGAGGATCGCACATGAGACAGCTGTATAGTTTCACGAAACTCCCCTACTAAGTGTATTGTACAACACAGAAAACCAGCTGTTCAGGTTCAGTGAGATTATTCTTATTGAGTTAAAACTTTAGGAGACACGACAATTAACTGTGTTACACCAACAGTAGCGGAGTCATAAACAAACCTGCTGATCTGGCACAAGATTCCAATCTGCAACCATTTTCCATGTTACAGTTATTATGTATTTATGGGCTACGTCACTGATGTGACACAAACAAGATATGCTATGACATTGCAGTGACCTCAGATGGTCACTGGGGGGACGTGCATAGTAGAGATAATATAGTTTACTGTAGGATCATCCCATGGGATTGTCAGAACATCCACCCATCACACATACATTTGAGAAAGATCAATACTAGATGTATCCTTAGTGCAGGTTTACATTTTTGATCTACAGCTGTATAATATTTCCTTGTGTTTTTCTGCTCAGAGGTGACCACTAATGAAGATGATGATGATGATGACGCATCCGAGGGCATGGACCCCGAGGATATTGAGGTTGACATGAACTACGAGCCAGATCCCACCGACCTGGTGCTGTCAAGTGTGCCGGGGGGCGAACTGTTTAACCCACGTAAACACAAGTTCAGTGAAGAGGAGCTGAAGCCACAACCTATGATCAAAAAGGCCAAGAAGGTGTTCGTGCCTGAAGAACAGAAGGTATGCTGGAAAAGAGAAGAAACATCTGAAACACAATCTGTCAATTCTACATGGTTTTTCTGCAGTTTGTTGTCACTAAAACAGAAAGTTAACTCATCCATAAATCAGAGCTTCAACACTTAAAAGTGATCTATAGAGTTTTTCTAATGATCAGTTTTACGTTGTCAAAATAGCAGAATAAGCTCCAGTTCTTAGATTATTCCAAGTAAATCAGCATGTAGAATTACACATAGTGCATGTTGGCCTATGTTATGCTGACTTACAGTTTAGCTGCCACCATGATAGAAAAAATATAAAATGTAATCAATCATTCAGACTAGTTAAAATCCTAAATTCAGGCAACATTTAAAAGTATCTTTATTTTTTAATAATAATTAATAATTCTGTAGTTACTGTGTGAAAAAGGCTACACTATCATATGCATTTTGCTCAAAAACAGAGAATAGGGATTGTTAATTAGGGGTGTAACAGTATACATAATTCATGGTTTGGTACATTTTCTGTACAGCTGGAAAAAAGAAAGAAAATAATATTTTGGTCCTTTTTATTTTGGAAAATGTAAACATCCAACAATGGCTCATTGTTCAAAACTATTGCAGTTTGCAGAGGCAGTTTAGTTTTGCTGCAGAGGAGAAGAAAAACAACAGTTGTTTCTTGCGAGGGGTCAGAACACCTGCTGATGGCTGTGTTTATGGTCAAACTATAAAAACTAGCTCCAGCTGCAGCAGCTGCAACAGAATCACGCTGCTCTAACACACTAGAACTGGTTCTCATGACATGTTGTCTGAAAACGTCACAAATTAAAAGTGTTTATCAAAGCTGGAGTGAAAAACTGACTGTCTGAGTGGCAGTCACATGACGCCACATGAGCATGGGTAACCTTGGTAACCAGGGTATGCTACCCGCACAGTGCAGCTAAGTGGTAGACCAAAAAGTGGGGTGGATCTCAATTGAACTGTTTAGGTCAGAGAGTAACGAAATGAGTGAAATTGCACACCAAACCAAACATCCTGTACTGAACAGTGTGGGACGAATACATAAACTGTTCCACCCACGTTGTTCACCCACCTTAAAGCTCACTGAAAACAGTCTGAGAAGATAATCATCACCTTAAAAAACGTGCTTCTTTCTCGAAATATAACGCAATATTTTTTTCCTCATACTTTAGCAGGGTATGAGCCATTGACACATTTGATATCTGACTTGCAGGGTAGAGATTAGGCAGTGTCACGGTGAGGCTGCTCTGGCAAGTCACTGTGACTCAGCAAACTGACAGTTTTTCTAAATTGAGGTTTCATTTCCCTCGCAGCCTGTACGAGAACACTGGCTTTGTTTACATACTCAAGTGAGCCTGGCTGTTGGCCATGTTAAACACTCGGCTGAGATTCGGGCTAATACGTTTCAATAACAAACCTCTTTTCATTACCATTGATACTTAAGAAGGCAGGTTAGTTATAAATGAGCTAAACAACCTCTTAAAATCAGACATAACTCTTAAAAAGTAAAGATCACCTTCACGTGAAATGTAAATGTCATTAGCATCATCATGTATTTGCTACCGAGAGATGAACCCCAGCAAACATCCATCCAATGTACATCCATGAGCATGCTGGAGTTGGAGTAGATTATTAAACTATTTTGACCATAACTTTGAGTCAGGGAGAATACCAAACAGAAGAGACACACATACCAAACATCCTGAACAGTTCAGGACAAAATACACAGCTGCAGCCCTGATTTATTTTCCATTCCACAAGTGGGGTGAAAGAGCCATTGACACATTTGAATATCTGACTTGCAGGGGAAAAAAATGAGGCCATGTGACAATGAAACTGTTCTAGCAACTCACTGTGACTCAGCAAACTGGCGATTTATCTAAATTGGGGTTTTTATTTCCTTCCTGCGTGAGAACACTGGCTTTGTTTACATGCACAACTGAGCCTGGCTGTTTGGCAGTATTAATTACTTTGGGAGAGGTCAGATTTGGGCTAAAGTGTTGGCAAGAAGAAACCCCTTTTTTTCAGTAATAGTGGAAAACTGATATTTAAGAAGGCATTAGCCATCTTTACTTTGTTTGTCATTATAAAACATTTAAGCTCTGTTATGATGTCATATTTCCTCTCCGCCCCTCCAGGATGATAAATACTGGCAGCGGAGGAAGAAGAACAACGTCGCAGCCAAACGCTCACGCGACGCCCGCAGGTTAAAGGAGAACCAGATCACCGTCCGGGCGGCGTTCCTGGAGCGGGAGAACACGGCGCTGCGGACGGAGGTGGCCGACCTGCGGAAGGAGTGCAGCCGCTTCAAGAACATCGCCGGCCGCTACGAAGACAAATTCGGACCGCTGTAAGGGGACCAAAGAAAAGCACACGAAACTGTTGAAAGTTGGCATCCGTAGAGCAGAGCAGAGGAGAGGAGAGGAGAGGAGACAACAGAGCATCAGTCTATTTAGTTTTAAAACATTCTAAAGTCCTCATTGTTACAGCAGCGCCGATTGGTAACTAAATCTACCGCTGACATTCTGTTGGAGCGGCGGGCCACAGAGGGAGAGATTATCTCTTTCAAAACCAACAAAGAAACGATGGTCTTCCTGTTATCTGATACTTTTGTCAAACACTCCCTGACTTTAAGTTAACGGGCATTTCTTTTAGAAATAGGAGCATGATGTAATGTATAACAAGCTCAGCAGAGAGTGTTTTCCGCTTCCCGTACGAGCTGAGAGAAGTCACGTTATAGATGTTCACATTAAGGCTCAACTTTGTAAAAGACCGCACCAAATATTCTACTGTACAACAAGGGGTGTCAAACATCAGAGTTAATCTAAACAGGTTAGAAAAGCAGAATGTGTGAACAATGTTTCTCCCTCCTCTTCCTCCCCTTGGTTTTAATCCTTTTTCTCTTTCTCTTTCAAGTGCGGTGCCAGAAGACGAATAGACCACACTTGATTTATTCATTTGTTTTCTCTCTAATGAATAAATAAATCAAAGCCGTTGAAGGGGGTCGGCATGTGACACAAAAAAAACAATAATCTATCTGATGATGATGATGATGAAGAGGAGGAAGAGGAGGTGTGAGAGCATGAGATGCAATACAACGTTAACATCCGATATCAGTTTTTTTTTTTTATTGAATTTTATGAAACATCCATGTGTGTGTGAGCAGGGTGTGTGAGGATATTCAAGTGCTTCTTAAGGACTCTCCTTTTACGAGGCGTCCCTTTATCATGTTTTGTATGCCTTTGGCCGAAAGAGATAATTTGTGATGTTTTATTAAGGACAAACTGTTATTGTTTAATTCATTTTTTTTAGATGATAGTCTATAATTTGGTAGCAGCTGTAAAAGTTATGTGTTAGTCATCATTAAGGTGTCGTAGAGATAAGCTTATTTACAGATTTCTTCCAGTTCTTTCCACATTTTGATGAATTCTGATACCTTTCTTTTTTTTTTCTCCAAAGTTTATATTCTAAAGAGGCAGATTACGTGAAGAGCAGGGCTTTTCTTTCGCCCACAACCACTTTTCTGACTGTGACATTTCCAGTAACTTAAGCTTCTTCAGGGGATTACAGTGACACGGCAGTGTGTTCACGCACAGATCTGTACATTAACACTCTGTTCTCTTTGTCTCAGTGTGTGTGTGTGTGTGTGTCGCTACCCGTACGACGTCTGCCTCGCTCTCCATTTCTGTCCGTAACGCTTCAGATGACTCGTGTACAGTCCACTGATGCATGTGCTGTATATAAGTAGCTTAGAATGATACTTTCAGGACTTTTATTTCTTTCTCTTTTTTTCCCCCATCCCATCATTTTACAAATATATTCAGCATCATGACATAAAAAGCTCAGATACAGCTAGCGAAGGTTTTTTAACAGCCCGCATTTAGTTTTGGATGAATATCAAGCAGTGACGTTGAAATGAATACAGCATCTTTCTGAGATGAGCCTATCGGATTCTAATTGAAGTATTTTTAATGAGTGCTTTATTAAAGGCGGCTAGTGAAAGCTGGTCTGCTATAGGTGAAGCTTCACTATTATTACAGTGCTACAAACTTACAACACAAAACCAAACCTGGCTTTCAAAAACTACCTAGCAGTGTTTGTGCGTGTAGATTGTATCGACTTAAGTTTTTAGGACGTTTGCGCACAACTTCAACTTTTCTAACTCATTTCCGTCTTAGGATTCATTTTCTAATTTCTTGACAAACCAGGAAGTCTCAATAACCGCAGACTGTATTTGGGGGTATCTTAAAAAAAAACAACCAAGAAACCCCTGAATTTCTTCAAGTGTCTTCTACGTCTAAAGCCATTTCAATGCAGTGCGCAGTCTGCCGGTTTCGAGGGTGGGGTGTATTATTTACAGGGTTACTATGCAGGATTTTCCTATAAAAAAAACATGTATAGACTGGTATAAAAATAATCCCTCACAATCATCATTACACCTGTAATGAAAGTTGAGACTCCAGTTTTTTTTTACTGTACAATTCAGATTTTTTAAAAAAAGGGATTTTTTGTAAGATTTTGCTGCTGTGCTTCCATCCAGACAGATTTATTTAGCCATTCAGGAAAGAGGAGGGGGGGAGGGGTTAAACCAAAGTAAATCTATTTTAAGAAAGGGGGTTCCTCTTGTGTTCCTATAATAATGCAATTTAAACATATGTTAAGAAAAAAGATCTTTCATATCTTATGGAGCAATACTCCCTGCCTCGTTCATTTCACTCTCAAAAGAGTCACAACATCCATAATTGATGTCATTAAAGTGTATATGAAAGCATCACGCTGATATGAATGATAATGATCATCTTCCTGACTTGTTAAACAGTTATTTTTTTAATGCTCTCTGCTTCAGTTCAGATTGCATCTGCCTTCACTCTGGAACAGGTCAATTTGGTAACTTTGAGGGGTTGTTTTTAACCTTCCTGGTTCAGTCTTTGTATTTATTTGTAAAACAGTGTCTTTGCATTTTGAGTGTGGTTACTTTTTTGTGTCTTGTATAGACAGTATGTAAAAAATAAAGCCTTGTTGAGAAAGTCTTTGTGTCCACGTCTTTTTTTTCTACGGAGACAATTGGGTCGGATTATTCAAACTAGTCGCAGTAGGAGGAAATGGAAGATATATGAAATTTTCCATTGACTTATGCTGGACAAAGTGACTCAGTGATAGTGTGAATAAATATGATTATAATAGTAATAAAATACCACTGTAATATTGACCTGGTCTAATATTTCATGGTTAATGTTACAGTTGAGGATAATCACCATGAAAACCTTTTCCAGGCACCAGGTATTAATCTGTCAAAGATTCAACACTCTTATATCTCAAGTCAACAAAAGAGGTATAAACTGGAGAGCGGTTTAATTTCCTGTTCACATATCAGATCTGTGAGTGTGTGCATAGAAAGTGACCAACGTTGATGAAAGAAGCTGAACAGTTTCATCTTAATGCGGTTCTTTCACATTTTCTACCAGGAGACTGAATGTCTGGAGGTTGATGGTTTGGACTGTATCACGTGTGTTCAGAGAAACGATAGAAGAGATATTGTTTCAGGATACCAAGAAACCTGAGAGTATTAAATGTTCACCCGTGTCAATGATTTTTTTTAAAAAGATTGCTTCCTGTTTGTTCAGTAGCCATGTCAATACCTAATATAATTATTAATTAATCTCTTTATACATACATGGTTATGACAGCTGCATCTAATGCAGCACTGAAATGCTGCCCAGTTAACTAAAATACACACCCATGATGTCATGACAACGTAACCACAATGTAAATACTAACCAATAATATCTGCTGTGTATCTACTTGTGCAGCCCTAACCTGGTCTAATAACCTCTTCTCTATTTATCTCTACAGCACTGAATTCTTTTCATTTTCAGTCTTTTAGTCATCAGCCACAGTCCACCTCATTTATCAGAGTTCGTGCTGGTGTTATTCAACTTTCTTTCACACATGCAAACCAAGACCTGTGAACAGACTGAACTCTCTGGAGTGCCCCTTTAAATTAACAACAAAATCCAACTGGTATTTTAAGCAGAAAGGTGAAGAAGTAACACCAAACCACGAGTAAAATATCTCCAAGTGTTAAATTATAGGATAAGTAGTGCTGCAAATGATGATTTATTGAAAAATTGCAGATTAATCTGTTGAATATTATACCGATTAATGAACAATCGTTTGGTCTATAAAACAACGAAACATGTCCATTATGGTTTCACAAAGCTTAAGACGCAACCAACAGTCCACTATCATATAGGATTTAAGAAAGTAAAAGATATTCACATTTAAGAAGCTGGAATCAGAGAATTTCAGCATTTTTCTTTAAAAAAAACCCCAAACCTTTAAACTATCGAGACTTATTTTCTGTTGATTAATCAACTAATTGACTTATCGGCTAATAAGCAGTGTTTGTGAATGGTGACACTTTGTTGCTTGGTACCTAATATAAAGCTCTTTGTGATTTATGCGGCAGGTTTATAAAACCTTGAACAGTTTAACATTCAAAGCTGTGACACAGAAATAAGGAAAGAAATATAAAAGAACGTTTTATTGACATATCACAAAATGTTTCTTGAAGCTTTAAAGAAAACCTGCAAAAGCTGAGACTAAAACAAGGACCGGGGGCCGCAGAGTCTTCACCTCTTCTTGAAGCCGTACTTCTTCCTTTCATAGAACAGATCTGTTTTTGAGCTGCCCAAATTCACAATCTTAGGACAGCCATCTCGCTGTGAAGAGAAAGAAGGAAGAGAAGACCGTGTTAGAGTATTATGAAAAACATCTGAGAAAGGCTGGATTCTTATTTTTATTGTTTCAATTAAAAGTTAGTCTATTTATTTTCTTAAAGCTGCTAGATCATCAGATCAGCCTTCTCTGGTTAGCTGCCTCAGCCTCATTTCTTGAGTAGTGAAATAAAAAGCATGAGGAAGCTGAGATTAGATGACTCACATCTTTCTCCTGGATGGTGCACTCTTTACAGTAGTAGGCATCTGATACGCCGGGCCCTCCGCAGATGACGCAGCGTCCCTGATAGGAGCCGTAGTTACACTCGTCACAGATGCGGACCAGCGTGCACGGCCTCACGTAGGAATCGCAGATGACGCACTTTCCATCGCCTTGGAGGAGCAGAAAAATGACAGATAAGAAGATTGATGGAGGATAACATTTTTTTTTAAAAAGACATGCAGTGTGGACAAAAGAGCATAAACAGACCAGAATGATAGTTATTAATCACAATCTATTTATCAAGTACTTCAGAACTGGTGATGCCATTACTTTTATAGACAAAATTATAAATCAAAAGGATAACTGATATTCATAATGAGAACAAACATATGGTATACTCATTAAATAAACTAAAGCCATAAATTAACACTGAAACTATGTATGAAGTTTTCCACAGCTGTAACGTGCACTGTTTTTAGAAGTGGTGACATAAATATATTTGATATATGTTGAAAAGATTCACAAAGCTGTTGATTATCGGACGATAATAGCCCATCACAGATTTTTAACTCCCTAATTTTCAGTAATAGCCTCAGAAATCCAGTATTAGTCGGGTTGCAATTATCATAATGTCCCTTTGAATATAATGTGCTTGTCTGGGTGTGTCTTGGTGCCATACATGTTTCTATTACAGATTAATAGATATGTATTCAATTAGTTGATTTCGTCTATATAATGAATTTTCAAGATAATTCTCAATCCTATAAGATATCTACAACATGGAAAGTTAGAGATGAGTATTTATATAATGCATAATTTTTACCGTACTGATTGTAATAAATGTTATTAACTGTGTAATACATTATCTATATTTTTCACTCTTTTCAACAAAAATAAAATGATCTGATTAACGTAAGTACAACGTTTCTGTTACACAAACAGTGGTGAAAAACAAGTCATACAGCTGATACCAGTAGATGTAGTAGTATTGACTTTAAGCTTGGAAGAAAACACACGACGAATGCAATTGAAATGAATGCAATAATCAATCTGTTTAAGTCATTTTAGGTATAAATACTTACATTTCTCACAGAGTCTGCCAATAGCTGCGGAATTAAAACAAAGACATTATTAACAGATATTCATTAACTGCATTAAAAGGGCCTACTTCTGTCTCATGTTCACAGCAAAAAACATTAATAGATACACAAACATGAATACATAGTGGAACAGTAATGTTGTTAATGCTTTTAACTTGTAAACATTTCTGTGTTAGCACCGCGGCTAACTTTCAATGAAGTCCATGCTGTTACCGTTAGCATGTAAGCTAGCATCGTTTTGATAAAGCAAAGTAAAACTATATCCTGCTACAGCTGAACAGCGCTTTGTTACCTATCGAGAGAAATTCATTAAAACATACCGACGCCTGCTTGTTTTCTGCAGAAAATCAAATCTGGATGATGCTTAGCCATTGTCGGCTAACGTGAGGCGGACGCTTAGCTTCAACTTTTACCTTTGACCTGTATATCATGAACGGTGGTGAAGCTCACTATCGCCCCCTACAGACTCCAAAAGGACATTTAAAAATCACCTTTACTCCATTTCTCCGTATTTACACCCCTCAAAAATAGTAGTATAACTATTAGCTTTCACTGAAAAATATTTATTGTTAGGGCATTAATAAATGTATCATGTATAAAAGCTACACATAAAATTAAAAATATATGTATCCTTTCAGTTGGATAGATCAATAAAATCTCAAAATGATTTGTTCCATAGTTATATATAGAAATTGTATTCTATTGAATGTAAAACTAATATAAACTCGAAGAATTCAAACATATGTGTATTAAATACGTTTTGTATACAATATTAAAACATTTCAAGCTTGTAAAGTACTTTTATCTTGAAGGACCTGCCAGACCCGCGCTTATAAATACGTGACGTCATCCCTGACCCGACACATCTTTGTCAGTGAACAAAATGGCAACTTACTGTCTCACCGTAGCCCGGCTCCAGGTAAGAGACTCAATTGGCTTATTTTTTTACCATATTTAATCAGCAGAGAGGGATGTCACTTGTTATTTTAGTTAGTGTTAACCCAGTCTAATGTGAAAATGGCTCAGTGAAGGCGTCAGGAGCCCTTACTGAGGATAAATGAGCCGCTCAACAGTCACTGGCTAGCTGGCCAGGTCATCGTGTCCCAGCTGCAGTGAAGCATCTAGCGGGCAACAACGACTCACAGGCTCCAGAAAACACTATGAAATAATGTCTCCTTTGATGAGAAGTGGACGCTGATAGCCTCAGTCACAAAAAACAATATAGCTTTGTGTGTTTAAAAGCTGGAGCTCGGTGTTAAACAGCAAGGTTAACCACAAGGTTAGAGCTGCCAGCAGAGACACAGGCGACCAGCTTGAAACAGACAGAAATATGTCTGATCACTTATAGCAGATAAGACACCAAACACAAGCCTATACTTTAATATGTGGAGACTGCTTAAACACAACATAATTGATTAAGCCTGTTTTAAAGCTAACAGGATGTGGGACATGTCTCCAGTAAGCGAAGGGCTGTCAATGACTGCGGTATTAACATATGGATTTACACGATTGTCTCTTGTTTGTTTTGTTTTTGTGGGCTTTAACTTGGAATAGTATTAAAACACCTTTTTTTTTAAAGGAAGAAACTATGGCTTATTTTTCTTTTCATCCACTAAAATGCTTTGATTATATTATGATTATTATCATGTTCCTATGTTTTAACTGTGATTCTCATTGTTAAAATGGCATTTTCTCTTATAATTCTTCTAAAATCTGAATCTGATAGATTTCTATGAGAGCTCTCTTTGATAGAAGGAAAAGAAAAGACAACCAGAACAAACATTTAAAATATGGATATAATAAACAATATCACTCTAGTCTCGAATCAATTTGAATCAATGAATATAATATTAGCTGTTCATGAAACCGCAGTCTAAGTGTTAACTATCCATCAGCTCTGTGATCAATGCATGAACCCCTTTTAACTCAATTCTAAGTGATGTGTTGAGTCTTAATTTAGCTCCTAATTGACTGACACCTAGAAGTTCTTTGACAGCAAAAGTCACCTGATTAGTGACTGTAGGTTCAGCTGTTCACCACCAAGTGTTTTACTGTAGGATTACTCATCTTTACCACAGGTTGTCTGGTCATAAGACACCTTCATCGGTTTCATGTGGAGAAACTCTGATGACCCCGTCCTTTATAATAATACACAAACACTTATTGAAAGAACACGTGCTCAGTATTATTAGCACAGTGTTCTCCTGGCATTTACTCAAGCAGCTTTGACCGGACGGAGTTAGCGTTAACGTGGCTTCCTCAAGGACGTCTGAGCAGTAGGGTGGTGCAGCGGTGCGAGATTCTATTTAACGTGCTTGATTTTATATCAACTCTGAGAGGAACAACTTCATTATGTAATAGGTTAAAGGCAGTGTAGTCACAGGTTGAGAATGTATTTGTGGTTGGGCTCATTAGGGGGCAAGGGGAGGAGGGGTTGCCCTCATGTGCATCCGGGAGTCTCTGACACCTGACACCTGTGAGTCCACTGCAAAGCACTGTTTCATTCACAAGCTAACTGCCTAATATGGAATCCTTTTTTTCATCAAGTAGGATTTTAAGCACAATAATCACTCAATCTGCTCTTTCAACAGTATATCTTATTAATAATTATAAAACATTCTATATAACAGAAGAGACAGATTCTAAAATAAAAATATATATTACAATAATCTGAAGTATTTTTGGGTGCAGCCTCATGGATTTATTTATTCGGGCTGTTCAAATAAATCCTGAATGTTGGACAAACTGCTGCGTGCCTGGTTTTTGCCTCCACTCTGTAATTTATATCTTTGTGTTTATAATAAATGCTTGTTTATGTTTTGTCGTCTCCAGCTGGCTCTGGGCCATGGTGCGCGCCGCCTGCATGTATCGGCAGCTTACAGAGCCAAGGCCAGTGTGTCCATGAGCCGCTTTGAGCCCTCTTCCTTCGTCAACTACGAGAAGCTCCAATCCAACGTCGACATTGTGCGAAAAAGGTCAGCGTCCTCCCTAATCTGCTGCTCTGTGTGTGTTTACTCTGGCCCACATCACTGGGTTGTCCGACACTCCCGTATCTCTATGAACGTTTTATATCTATCTCTAGTGTTTGTTTACCCTTTATCACAGTTTTTTTTCGGTCAGAGTTGTAGCCTCAACAAAGTCTAGTCTGTCATTGTGTGCTGACGGCCTGGAATTACTGTGCAGCTCAGTTGTAATCGTGTGTGTGTGTGTGTGTGTGAGACGTGGTGCTGTGATGGGTGTGTAGATCATTTGCTTCTCTTTGTTCGCCTCTGTAATTACACTGCAGTTTTAGACTGGTATAAACTGGTAATTATAAGAGACGAGGAGTGAAACCCTGTGATTTTTCTGTATTTTAAGCTGGAAAAACGACTTCAGGATGTATAAAGTAAATCTAAGGAGGAAACCCTCAATATTTTTTTTGGATAGGATTGCAGTTATTACACCATCATCTTCTAAAATATGAATATTTATTTCAAATATATAAAATTTGTCAGCTTATGTATCTGCATATTCCCTCTTTCAACCCACTGAAACGTCCTCTGTCATCTCAGCATCCTTCAACCAATCTAATTTAATTACCTGTTTTCTTCCCAGGCTCAACCGGCCTCTCACTCTGTCAGAGAAGATCGTGTACGGCCACCTCGATGACCCCCACAACCAGGATATCGATCGCGGTCGCACCTACCTGCGTCTGCGTCCCGACCGCGTGGCCATGCAGGACGCCACCGCCCAGATGGCCATGCTCCAGTTCATCAGCAGCGGCCTGCCAAGGGTGGCCGTACCCTCCACCATCCACTGCGATCATCTGATCGAGGCCCAGACCGGAGGAGTGAAGGATCTGGCCAGGGCGAAGGTGAGGTGTCTTTGTTTAAAGAAATGACACGAATCTCTCTAAAAGTGATGTTGTAATGAGTTGGGGAAATTAATTGTGGTCATGGTTCTCTTTCTAGGAAATCAACGAGGAGGTCTACAACTTCCTGTCGAGCGCAGGCGCAAAATACGGAGTTGGCTTCTGGAAACCAGGATCTGGAATCATCCATCAGGTATTGTTACTCAAAGTTTGGGTGCAGTTTTGGCCCCTGGAATGGCAATTGTTGATCCGGCTTTAATTTTAACGCACTAAAATTGATGTTTCTGACATGATCAGATCATCCTGGAGAACTACGCCTACCCTGGAGTCTTGCTTATCGGCACAGATTCCCACACACCAAACGGTGGTGGTCTTGGTGCCGTCTGCATCGGGGTTGGAGGAGCCGACGCTGTAGATGTCATGGCAGGAATCCCCTGGGAACTCAAATGTCCAAAGGTGAGCCGAATTCCTACTTCTTTCATTATCGTAAATAGCAGCAGCTGTTTTTATTTTCACCCTGTACTTTTTAACCACGATTAACCTTCCGATCGTTTCCTCTCAGGTGATTGGTGTGAAGCTGACCGGCAGTCTGTCTGGCTGGACCTCTCCTAAAGATATCATCCTGAAGGTGGCCGGCATCCTGACGGTTAAGGGAGGCACCGGAGCTATTGTAGAGTACACCGGACCTGGAGTCGACTCCATCTCCTGCACTGGTCAGTAAAAAAGGAAAAGGTAGTTTTTATTTAGCCTGTTACTTTTATATGTAGTAAAGATTGAATCACTGTAACACCACGGTAACAACTGCAGTCACTTCTGGGTAGACAACTGGCAGTTTTTAGCCGTATCTGTAACGTTGAAAGACACATAGTTAAACACAGTGGTCTGACCTATCTGATGTCTCTGCTGTGCCATTAAATTGTATGTAGGTGACGCAGGTGTTTTCTACCCAAAGTTATTGTGAACAAACATGGTGATTTGTTCTATTTCACATTAGATACAACTTGTTTGTGTTAGAGCTAATGTATAGAAACTATACAGCGAGATTGTAACCTCACTAATGTGTGTGTGTGTGTGTGTGTGTGTGTGTGTGTGTGTGTGCGTGCAGGAATGGCCACCATCTGCAACATGGGAGCTGAGATTGGAGCCACAACTTCAGTGTTCCCCTACAACCACCGCATGAAGACCTACCTGGAGAAGACTGGACGTGGACGTATGTTAAGACCTCACAATGAATCAATGTCAACACAATAACAAATGAATCGTACTAATGCAGAGCCAATGAAACTGATTTGTTTGTCATCTCCTCTTGTCTCTTCTCAGAGATCGCCGCCCTGTCTGACCAATTCTCAGACATTCTGGTGCCAGACAAGGGCTGCGAGTATGACCAGGTCGTCGAGATCAATCTGGATGAGGTTTGTCCATTTTTAAGATTAGCATTCCACACTTCTGGCTTCATTAGACAGTTCAAAGTGGAGAGTGACAGAAAATACTGGGAGGAGGTGACATGAAACAAAGGTCTTTGGGTAGATTTGAACCATCCATGGGCAACTTTAGACCTCTAGTCTAATAAGGCATACCACTATTTGTTTTATGAGATGTACTTTAGAGGGATTAATACTCTATATTAGTCTACAAAGTTATAAAAGTTATAAGTCTTAGATATTGTAAAATAAAGCTTTCCCTTTACTATTTGTACAAATCCAACTATGTTGTTGTTAAAGTGTTACGTCGTGTCTTTCTGTAGCTGAAGCCCCATATTAACGGACCGTTCACCCCTGACCTGGCTCACCCAGTGGCTGACGTCGGCGCTGTAGCTGAGAAGAACGGTTGGCCCCTGGAGGTTAAAGTTGGTAAGAGCTGACTGGAGATGGATGATGGCATATACTCCTGCTTCTTACCTCACTAAATAATATAATCTAGATTAAAATGACTGGACTTGGTGCGTTACTTATGTCATTCTACGTCTGGCTCCTCTCCGCTTCTTTTTTAGGTCTGATCGGCAGCTGCACCAACTCCAGCTACGAGGACATGGGCCGTGCCGCCTCCGTGGCCAAGCAGGCTTTGGATAAAGGTCTGAAGTGCAAAGCTGAGTTCACCGTCACCCCCGGCTCCGAGCAGATCCGTGCCACCATCGAAAGAGATGGATACGTAAGTGCTGACATTTAATTTTAAAAACATCAGAGCTTGCATCTCCTTTTATACTCTGGCTGATGTGAGTAAATGTGTTTGCGTCTTCTTCTAGTCAAAGATTCTGGGCGATGTTGGTGGTGTGGTCCTGGCTAACGCATGCGGACCCTGCATTGGACAGTGGGACAGGTAAGGGAAGCCGTAAGTTTTAAATCTTGAAAAAAATAGCTTAGTTAGACTCAGGTGTTAATACAAGACGTGTGTTTTGTATTCAGGAAAGACGTGAAGAAGGGAGAGAAGAACACAATCGTCACCTCATTCAACAGGAACTTCACCGCCAGGAACGACGCTAACCCCGCAACACACGCCTTCGTCACTTCCCCCGAGGTAAACTCACTAAACTAACGCACACTGCTGGGTTTTCAGCACCGGCTTTACTGGTTTCGACGCTGCCACGCTAGAATACATCTCCAAAAGACAGGTTTTCCATCTCCTCTTCCTTCAGATTGTCACCGCCATGGCCATCGCCGGCACGCTAAACTTCAACCCGGAGACAGACTACCTTACAGCCGCCAACGGCGAGAAATTCAAGCTGGACCCCCCCAACGGAGATGAGCTGCCCTCAAGGGACTTCGACCCAGGCCAGGACACCTACCAGCACCCTCCGGCCGACGGCTCCAGCCTGAAGGTGGACGTCAGCCCTCAGAGCAACAGGCTGCAGCTGCTGGAGCCTTTTGACAAATGGAGTGGAAAGGACTTGGAAGACTTGCAGGTTCTCATCAAGGTAAGGACCTTTTTTTTTTTTTTTTTTTTAAATCAGCTTGCTGCACTTTCAATGTCAACATTTGTGGTGGTTGTTTTTAACTCCCCCCCCTCTCTCTCTCTCTCTCTCTCTCTCTCTCTCTGTCTCTCTCTCTCTCTCTCTTTGTCTCCGCAGGTGAAAGGCAAATGCACCACAGATCACATCAGCGCCGCCGGGCCTTGGCTGAAGTTCCGCGGTCACCTGGACAACATCTCCAACAACATGCTGATCGGTGCCGTCAACAGCGAGAACGACGGCGTGAACAAGGTGAAGAACTACCTGACAGGAGAGTACGGAGGTGTGCCTGATGTGGCCCGGCACTACAAGGTGAGGACCGCAGGGGCGGGGGTTCAGGTTACTGGATTATTAGGTCAAAGCTGCTCTTTTGGCAGAATATTACTTTGTTTTACTACAATTTATTCATGCTCTAAATACAAACCCTTGTTGCTCTTATTACTTTTAACTCATTTCTTTTCCTGTTTTATCAATTACAATCTTTCTGGAATCACAGGAACGATATTGCGCTATTTTTCAGTTTAAAGCCTGAAAGTCAGACTTACAAATTGAAACATGCTTTATATAAATGTCCATAATGGAGGCATGACTTGTGTTTTGCTCTCACTGAATATTCTACCTGTCTTATGAATATTCTACCTGTCTTAACATTGTATTTATAGTTGTGCGTTAATTCGATTTTCACTTGCTGCTGCAATAATGTAATTTTCCCTACTGTGGGACAAATAAAGGAATATCTTATCTTATCTTATAAATCTAAACCTACGATGTAGATCTCTACAGCAGGACTACTGTGTGCATTTAAAGCACGAACCAGTATTAACACTTCTTCTTCTTTGTTGTTGTGTGCAGGCTAACAGCGTCTCATGGGTCGTGGTTGGAGACGACAATTACGGCGAGGGCTCCAGCAGAGAGCATGCGGCGTTGGAGCCCAGGCATCTGGGGGGCAGAGCCATCATTGTGAAGAGCTTCGCCAGAATCCACGGTACTGCACCAACACCGCAGAGAGATTCAGCGCATGAAAAGAAAGACTTAAGCCTTATTAGACTATTATTACCTGGGGGCCTCTAGTAATTTGTAATAATTGCAGAGGTCGTCTGTGATCTTAATCCTGTGTGAATCCGCCAAGTCCGTGATTTGAAAAGTTAAAAATTCCACAGCAAATTACCCACCACATTTTGCAAACACAGAGATATTAGTCCTGTCTCTGTGATTAATTTTTCTCTGCGTCTCTGTCTCACTGGCCGGTAGAGGAGGAGACGGCAGAGATACAGGATTTGTCTGTTTAAACAGGAGTTTAACTGACTTCTCTGCATTTAACACTGTTGCTGAGAGCTCAAAACAGGAAACCCCATCAATCTGTGTCACGCTGTCCTCTGTTTCCATCACAGTTGTGTATTTAGGTCATTTAGAGATAAGACTTTAAAAGTCATGTTGGCACGCATATAAAGGCAAATAATGTCAGAAGCAAACATGAGGTCCCCAGGTAATACTAGTCCCATGCAATTAAGGCTTGAGAGACCCTAATATAATATGTTTATTTCTTTCCTGAGTTTATATAAAGTGATAGTTGACTTTGTGGAATCCTGCCCCTCAGCATTTGCACATTTTATTTCCTACCATTTAATATTCTCAAAGTGAACATAGATGTGTCCTGTCCTCAGAAACTAACCTGAAGAAGCAGGGTCTGCTGCCCCTGACATTCAACGACCCCTCAGACTACGATAGGATCCGCCCCGATGACAAGATCTCCATCAAAGGACTCGAAACCTTCACTCCGGGAAAGGTGAGAGCGCGTTTCCTCGCGTTCACAAGTCGTTGCTTTTTCCAAACCTCACGAAAAAAAAAGTCTAACGAGAACTTCCTCTCTCCTCAGCCTCTGAGCGCAGTCGTGAAGCACAGTGACGGCAGCTCCGACACCTTTCAGCTCAACCACAGCTTCAACGAGACACAGATCGAATGGTTCCAGGCAGGCTCCGCCCTCAACAGGATGAAGTCGCTGCATTAATGAGGAAAGAGTTAAAAATGTGGAGGAGGAGGAGGGTTTTCAGTGGGGGGAAACAGAGTGCTAGGGATTGTGGGGAAAGAAGGGAGGATGAAGAATGTTAACGATAGCTCCATCGTCTGCATTAACGTTCAGTTTGGACTGAAGTAATACGTCGGTATACCTCTAAGAGTTTGTCAGTAGGTTACTTCAGACTAAGTGCCAAGCTATTGCTGACGATGGAACAACAGCAACCTGTCAGATATTTTTTTTAAAAACAAAAACAACCTTCATTCGTCTCAGTGCTTAGTGTTTCCCTGAAGGTGCTGTTCGCTGCTATGTCTCAAAGTACAAAAAACAGTGGGAGATAAGAATATGAGATGTGAAAACAAAGACCAGACACACACACACTCTTACACTTTGACACACTAAGCTTTGACCCAAGTGTTGACACAGTACTCTGCCAGCCGATGAGCGACCGGTGTGTTTGCAGTCGTTCAGTACAGCGCTGAAGCCGCCTCACACTGCAGCACAGCTGGCTGATGGCAGTCAATCCGTCTCCTTGTCGTTTTAGGTGTTGCACACTGCATGGCAATAACCAGCTTCACCCAACCTGCCCCAGTGTTTATTTAAAAGTCCCTGGAGCAGGTAAACGCGTCTCGGTTACATCTCTGGGCCTTTTTCATTGCTCGTTGTAGTCGCAAAGTACTGTACTTGTCATTCACCTGTCTGCCCCCTTGTGGCCATGAGAAGGTACTGTAGAATCTACGATACACAAAAAAGCAACACCTTGTCCGTAACGGTCTTAATAGATTGTTTTAAAGGTTTTCTGGGAAATGTAGGAACTATTTAACATCATTTAGGGGTCATTTCTTGTAACCATGTCCTGAATATGCGTAGAATGTCATCCATCACAGCATATATTGTCAGTGTTACAAAAGATCACCTTTCCTAATATACAAAGGGATTCGTATGCTTCAACACCCATCCTCCCTCTCTGCCCCTCCCCCCCTTGTCAACCTTAACCCTCACAAGGTCAAATCACACCACATGATTTTTCCCTTTGTTTATATATTTATATTTTTTTGCCGCAAAAGGTTCAGATTCTGTGTGCGTTCTCATGAAAGGCTATTTGTCCTCATGCACAGGGTAAACTTCATCCAATATTTCATGCCCTTTTTTGTGGGGTAACAAGTCTGTTTTTTGTGTTACTTTGGCCCACCAAAAAAAAAAAGGAAAAAGAAACTGTACTTAAAAAAAGGACAGACTTGAAAGTGGATATTATACTGTAAGTTACCACCTGATCAGAAACAATGATGATTGTTTTCCTTGTGTCTACTTTGACACTGTCTGACCCTGCAGACAACATTAAGTTTTCATCAACAGCTTAATCAGATGAAGTGAAGTCATTATCTCTTCCTCTAACCCGCTGTATGTCAAGTGTCTGGTCCCATGTACATTTAAGTGTTTGTGTTTTTTTTTTTCCCTCCCAGATCATCTCTTCTGTATTACAGAAATGCCAATGGGTTGTAAAATAAAACTTCACAAATCTCATTTATGTACAACGCCTCCAATCATCTGTTAAAGGTTGAATTACTGATATGTGTTCATTTAGAGTCATAATAATGAAGTATGTGTGTAACATGTGCCTGGACATATTACAACAAGCATTACTATTAAAATCTGGTGATGAGAGAGCAGTGACATAATACGGATCGAGTGTGTATCATCACTGTAAATGTAGATATATGAGTCCATATATCCTGTTTTGTTGGACATGTTCTCAATAGCTCCGGTGTTGCAACACACATCTGGAAAAGACTCATTAGTAAGGTCTGCATTGCCTCTATAGAGGAGGGTAATTTATCTGACACATTATGATTTATAATATCCTGTGTTCTGTTAGTGAATGTGAACAAGAGTCATTGCTGTTTTTGAGTCATGGGTTGACTTCATATCCCCAGTCTGCAGTGCAGATTAAAATCAGCTCTTCTTACAGTGATCAGCTGATGAGCTGTAAATTAATCTTGGAAACAGTCTGATTTGCATTTAAGCTTCCTCTTTCAGTGAACATTTAATACTATAAGAATGTTCTGGTGTAGCATAATAAGACACTTGTCTCCTCTTATCCGGACTGTGCCGGAAAAAAGTCCAGAGCTCTTCCAGACAAAGTGGTCATTCTGAAATGTCACAGAAACAAAAAAGCCTGCAGGGAATTTCTGACGAGGAATTTTCACTTGGGGAAGAAGTTGAACATTTGGACAAATGGAACCAAAGGATATTCACGACACCAGAGCTACAAACTTTAGTTTGGAGAGTTTATAGCTTTAAAAAATGGACATGCACAAATAGATTTTAAGTCACATGCGTAACATCATTTAACCCAGTATGTTTGAGTAGAAGCCATGTGCTGCTGGAGCATCCTGGTGGGATTAAAGGAACTCTGAGTTTTAACTTTTTTGTCCCAGTGGGGAAATGTTAATCTAACCCTAACCTGTTTAAAACATAGAATACATGTACATCAAGTGACAACATAAATCCTAAAGTGTGTTATCTCACCCTAATAGTTACATATAAAACTCATGATCAGAGTCATCATGAATATTTAACAGTTGAGATAAAAATAATCAAACCTAAAAGAATGCCATACCATTCAGAGGCTCTATGAATGTCAGTCTGTGCTCCACTTTACTCCAGACTGAACAACTACTAGTTGTAATCATCATTAAAGTGGGTTCAGACATTCATGTTCCCCAGATGATGTACCACACTGACTTTAAAGTGACTCTGGCACGGCTGATACAGACACTCATGAACTTGCATTGGGATATAAAATATAAGAGTACAGTAGCTCTTAGCAAGGCCTTTACAAGTGTTGATGTCATCTTAGATGTGGTCCATTGAAAATGAACGGGAAATCAGATGTTGATGGGGAAGGGGAGGCACACCTGGACACTTTTTGGGTCCATGTTACCCACAAAAAAACATACATGATATTTATTGTGGTTGCAACAAAAAACAAAAAAAAATCACATCACAATATGATAAGAAAAAAGAAAAAAAACCTATTTCATCTTAATTCTTATTATCTTCAGTCTATGTTGTTCCTTCTATCCTATTAATACACTAGCGCTTTAAGTTAAACTATGAATTAAAAGTGTAAATACCTGTTATTAGGCTACTATTATTATGATTATTATTAGTATTATTATTAGTATTATTATTAACTGAAATAACATGGAAAAGTGCTGTATTTGTAGTCATGTATTATTCAAACTGTAAAAACACACTCTATCATGTGTTTAATGATTAATGTGACCTTTAGTATTTTCATTGCAAATCACACTGATCATTCAGTACCTGCACAGAGTGATGATGGTCAGTCCCAGTCCATTAAACATCTAAGTGAATCTCACGTTACGGTCGATTAAATCATTAAGAAACGGGCAAGAGCAGAACAAAGACTTGACTGTGGTAGTGTAGTGTTGTTTTTAGCAGTGACCCCCGGCATCCCCCCCCCCTCCCTCCCTCCCTCCCTCCCTCGCATCATCTCCTCTCTGCCTCCTTCTCATTTGCTGCTTTCTCATCCCGCCTGTGTGCACCGCATCCACACCGAGACCCGCTGACTCCTCCGCCACATGTCCCCGCAGCTTTCACCGGCTCCACCGAAACGATCACCGCCTCTAACGTCGCGTCTGACTGAACAGCTGATCCCGGTAAGTCGTCGTTTAAATCGATCGGGGTGTTGTTTTGCTTTTGGTGTTGGTGGTGATGGGGGGGAGAAGAGAAAAAAGGAAGGGGGTGTGATAATTAGCTTGGCTTTACACATCCGATCCTTTCATTCTTCCAGCCGATCAGACGGTGTCGGGTTGTGGCAGTATTGTGATCAAATACCAGGTGGTTGTCTGTATCTTAAAGCGCAGATGAAGCATCTCAGGCGTGATTTTTTCACCTTTTATCCCGGAGTCACATTTTATTTAGAGGAGGGGGATGATGCGATGCAGTTTGTGGAGCATCCTTCTTCCCTTGGCTTCTTGTGTGGAGCTGCCTCAGTATGTTCTGGAAACAAACCGCCTGCGAGTGAATTATTCAGGCTCTGCCAAACACACTTTCCAACAAATCATACCATTACAAGCATTTTAATAAGCTTCTTATCTGTCTCTAATAAGGGCTAATTTAAAGTTTAAAGACAAGCTCTCTCTCTTTATGTGTGTGTGTGTGTGTGTGTGTGTGTGTGTGTGTGTGTGTGTGTGTGTGTGTGTGTGTGTAGAGAGAGAGAGAGAGAGAGAGAGAGAGAGCGGTTGACGTGCCTCACATGCTGATGAAGAGGAGTACAGACAGCCACAGTGCCCTGGTTTCACTGTGAGGGTTTTGGCCTTTTGTCTGTCTTTTCAAAAAGCTCCTCTGGCTCTCTTCTGTCCTCTCCTTCCTCCAGTCCAGCCCCCCCCCCCCCCTCTATCTCAGTGATTCTCAAACTTTTTCACATCGAGGACCCCTAAGCTGCCATAAATTACACCACGGACCCCCATTTGATAACATTTTACCCCTAATCTGATAAGACTTCTTTTTTATTACAGAGAGTGTATGAAGCCCGGAGCAGAAAAGTAATAAATTCTGTCATTGTGTTACATATAAGGAATAATAGACTCCCTGGAACCCTTTCAAGGACCCCCCCCCCCCCCCCAATCCACCCACCCACCCACTTTGAGAACCACTACCCTATCTGGCTCCTGTTTTTTAAAGCAGCCCAACACCCTCCTGATGAACTGTTTCGTCAGATCGTCTGACACAGAAGCACTGCAGACCCATTAAAGAAGCCCATTTCCTGTCCCGCTCGCAGCCTAATAAGCGGGCTAATGAAAGAGGAGCTCACCAGTTGAATCAATGAATTATTAAGGCTACATACTTCTGCCTCGTCATCCATCAGTTACGCTATCAGTGCTGTCCCCCGTGTCACCGCGGTGACAGATGTGTGTGTTCATCATCAACACTGTCCAACATGATACCAGGAGGATAAAAGCATTGCTCATCATCAGCCATTTGCTGTATCATTTCCCTAAATGAAGATAAATAAATGAGCTTAAGGGATGGAGAGATTAGTGCCACTCCTGTGCCACTCAGACTATGACCTTTGAACCCTTGTACTGTTTGGATGTGTGGCCTAAATCAGTGTAGTTTTCTCATGTTGCTCATAGGTATAGCTTACCCTTTTAAAATCCCTCCTTTAATCTCATTGGCAAAGAAAATATGGGTTTTTATTCAAATAATAATAATAATAATAGCAACATAAGGTTTATTCAAGGACTTGTTTCATGACAAAATATGATTTAAAGAGTTTAAACCTGATACTTAATCAATATGAATTATTGCTCCTGTAATGCACAGTCTGGTACAATGATACATGTATTTTTGCTGTGTTCACGTGTGAAGAGTTTGATATAATCTTGCATTCATTTTTCTCTATATTATCATTTCTCGGCCTAATCTATACACACAAGGGCACATGCAGTGAGCTAAATAATAAAGCTTCAAGACAGCAAATGATCTTTGTTGGGTTGTTGACTAGAAGCAATTGTGAAACAGGAAAATCCACTTCCATGATTGTAGTTACAAATCTGAGAAAACATCCAATATATTGAACAAGATTTAGCTAAAGTATGAGTGTAGTAACAACTTCTTCACAAAAGCAACTGTCAAAGTACAGCTTCATTATCAATTAATCTGCCTATTGTGTAAAATAATTGTGATTATGATCATCAAAATGTGCTAAAAACTCTTAGATAGACATCAGAACATACTGGAATCCCTTTGTCTTATCTTTTGTTAAGAAATAAATATTTTTATTGCATCATAGGATACTTTTTTCTTTTTTTTTTGGGAGGGCATCCTTTCAAGATAAAAACAAGGATTCAGACTCTTGCCAACACCCACCAGGTAATCACAATGATAGAAAAAGAAATCCATGAATAAAAACAATCTACCTATCCACATGATATCCAAAGCATTCACACTGAGCCTTCAGCCATGGTGACGAATGACTTGAAAGATGCCGACTCCGCCTGCATGACAAATGGTAATTGAAAATAAATCAGGACTGCACGTTTTAAGCATTTTAAGTCCCTCGTGAGGGTATTTTACGATTATCCTGATAATCAAAACAAACCATATGTAAATGTAGTGTTCTTATCCCAAAATAAGATCAAATGTTATATCGTCCCATCCCTCATATAAAGTCAGTAAGAGAAATAAAATGTGTGACATAGCTCAATAGAAAAAAGAGGAAGAATAAAAAAAAAAGAGTACAAAGTTGCGTTAGCAGCACGTTAGCATCAGACAGGTAGCATAACAGTTGGGGGGTGATTAGCACTACTCTTATCACACAAACTCATTTTACAGCTCAAATTAAATACACACAAACATAGCTAGAATAAATAGAGCCTTTTGGAGAGTAGATTAAAAAATTCTGCGTGTTTTATGACAAAACAACGGATGTAAAATTGTTGGTTAAACTGCAACTTCTAACGACAGAGATATTAGCCATTAGCTCAGATCTAAAATACTTAAGTTTAAGTGTTTTGTTGTTGTTGTTTTATCATACGCACATATACAAATGATCAGAAACAAACAGGGATTTAAAACATCGTATTAGATATACTGAATTGTTAATTAACATGAAAGCTTTTTAAAACATTATTAGTCTGTATCACTTTCAATTAAAAGAGATATGGAATAATCATCTCACTCTCAGATATCAGCAATAAACTGACAGATACATCCAATCACAATAATATGAACCCAGCAGGTGAAAACTGGACCAATAAGCAAATGAGAATGAGATGATGACAACAATAGTGGATGCTAACTTCTTCAAATGCAGCCACTGGTGTTGTCTGACGACTTGGACTTCATCCCTAACATGAATCTCAGTGGTGGGACACACAGAACACAATGAGATGATCTTTGTGTAAATCAAACTCCAGTGTGGGATGTTAACCTTTTGCCTCGGGGAGTTTTAAAGCTTCCAGCCTGAGACCCTGCTGTCCAGTTTGAGGGAGCGCCTCCATCTCACCACACACGCACGCCGCTATATTTAGACTGACAGCGAGAGAGAGGCAGAGTGTGATATTGAAGGGAGCCTGTGGGATCGGCTCATCGGTCTTTGTCAAACACTCAGACTGCAGATGTCACATCAGTGCTTAGTCTCACTGGGAGGTGGCTGCTGATAACCCCAATAACACATCCGCCTACGTCTGTGATGCAGTTAAACCAGGTTTCAGTGGAGAGCAATTTATAGCTCTTTGTGTTTGTAGCTATAGTTATGATACACACATCAACCCCAACTCTCCCCAAGTTACAAAATAATAACTGGGTTAGTTGCATGGCGTTGGAGACGGAGCTCATTCGTCCTGCAGGGACTGATTCGTACTGCAGGGACTGTCTGAAGCGGTTCAGAGAGCAGCCTGCTGTTTGTATACAGACTATAAAGAGCAATCCTGTAATGGATGTCAGTTTTGTGCGTGCGGGGCTTTTAATATAATAAAGTGTGATGAGCTGAGCCAAGGCCCCTCCAGGGCAGGATTGGTATTTACATCATCTTGGGACCTTTTCAAAGCGAGCTGGATTACAGTCTGGCATTCGGGAATCAAATTGCTTTGTTATTCTCATTTTTCTCACAGCAGCTTCCAGCTGTTGTACGCCTGCATGTTGCTCCTACCAACCAGGAAAAATCCACTTAAACACTATTAAAAAAAGATCCAGCTATTAATTCATTTTTAGAGGCAATGTCTCTGTCTATTATCTCATATCTTGATGTTACCATGCCAACTTTAACAATGTGAAATACTTCCCTCAACACTGCGAAAAGAGTCTCAAAGCTGAAACAGTGAATATGAAAAAGTATTGGGTCAATATTAATACAGGAAAAAGTATCTTTTGAATTTGGTATTTTTCACTAAAGTAAAGAATATACTATAGACAGGAGACTCAAATGACCAGAATGCAATGCAGCTAGATGTTAAGTTGTATTTTGAGGGTTAAATCTTGCAATTCACAGTTATAGCTTATCAGTATTGCATAATCATTAAAAAAAAAAAGTTATGTCCCCATCCCATAATATCATTAATATGTCTGATACTTGACTCTGAGTTGATATGTGCATGATTCAGCTATCATAAGTACATGATATTCTCCACCTCCATCAGTGACTCTGACTATCCTGCCATTAAAACTTTAAACAGCACTTACATTACTGCTGCTGAGTCATACACATACTTTGGCTTGACAGCAGACTATCATTCAAGACTCGTATTCATAACATTAAAAATTAAACTTGGCTTCTTGTGCAGAATCAAAGGTTGTCTGCAGACTATTGTGCAGTCAAACCTTCATGTGTGTCGTTGACTGTGGAGATAATCTGTATAGTCATGTTGCCACGAACACTTCAGCAGTTAATCATCACGCATTATGCTTTATCACAAGTGACACATTTCATACTCATCATTGTTCTCTGTATCAGGAGGTTGGTTACACTTCCTTACAGACAAGAAGAAATAACTATCTGATGTTATTCATCTATAAAGATTTACTTTTGCAGCTTTTAAACTGCCTCACATCTGTTTTTCTCAGTAAATACCTTAGATATATCCCTCATGTTCACACTGCTGTTTGAAGAACTAGTTTCATGCACTTTTTAAATGAAATAAACTGCGAACTGCCCTCAAATATGAGTCTCACATTCCTCTTAGAGATTTGAAAGCTTTATTATCTAATGTTTTTATGATTCCCATAGTTGTTTTATCATTTCTTTTAATCTCAATGAGACTGCCTTATAAAATAAAGATAAAATAAAAATGAAAATAAATAAACTGCTGTGCTGCTTTACTTTAATGACAGTGCATATTTGATGTAATCCAACAGGCTTTTCAAAAGTTTATTTGATGTAAAAAGTGGACAATTTTCTCACAAAGGAACATCTAATCCTTCTGTTTTTCTAAATCACCAAATATGGTGATGCATGCTTTTCACTGGACAGCGACTCTAAGTGTGGTGGCCTATTTGGGGGAAAAAGTGGATCTCTTAGTTCATGTGCGCTTCTAAAAACACTGCTGTGATTTGTGAAAGGAGCAGATTTCTATGGCTACATTAACTAAAACTTCAGTTGATGCCACATGGCAGTCAGCATATTATAGAGACGCTTTCAAGGACTCAATAGGTGAAGAAAATACAGCAACACAGAGATTTGACAAGTCATGACTAAATAATAGCTACATGTTTCTACATTTAAGATGATGCAATTTTCTCACCTCTCCCTCAGTCTTACTGTAGTGTTCATTATAATGTAGGGCAGGTATGAATAAATCTGTTTTAGAGCACAGCAGCTCCCACATCAGCTCCACTGCTGGGAATTCAGCACATAAGGATGTTGCATTGAAATGAAAAATATCTATCAGTATTGCTCTAAATGAAATGAGAATGTTGGTGTTTTGGGAAATGATTGTCTTTATTAGATAGACAGAGACAAATCGGGGACGTTGGTCAGCATCTTAAAATCTCCCTCCACTCAAAAATGTGTTTTTCTTCTTGTTCTCCCAGTTGGATGTTTGAGCTTCTCTGTGCAGTATGATGTAGGTGCAGTTTGACACTAGAGGCTGTTTTCACATTCATCTTCTAAAGTTGGAAAGTTTCTCTTGCTCACCTTAAATTGAGTTAAAGTGTGATGTTTAAGTGTGAAGTCGAAACTTGAAGCCTCCGGGGCACAAACAGTGAGAAGAAGTTAAACTTTTGAAGTAAAAACTATTTAAATATTCACAGATTCTGGATTTTCTCAGTGAGGGAGAAGGAGTAGATGTCATTTTAAGGACTTTTAACAAGGTAGCTGAAAAAACACAATTTAATATTTCAAGCAGAGGATGTTTCTATTTCCTAAAACATGTCTGTGTACGTCATGTACTTTTAATTATTCTCAATTTTTGGGACATACAGGAAATGTCTGACTAAAATGAAACTAAATGGATAATCAAACAGGAAATTATGGCACTTAAATATACAAATGTCTCCCTTCTTTCAGGGTATCACTGCTGCACTCCACCTGTAAGACCTCCTAACCTTTACACAGACTCTTGCCATGCAAGAGGTGTAACCCTCCTTCTTCTACTAAAAACCCAAAACAGAAAAAACAACACAAACCCGCAACAAGTCAAGATGTCCGACCCCGACCCCTCCTCGCCGGCGGACCCTCCGTTGCCCCTCACCTCCCCACGCACCCCGCTGCAGCTCTCCTTCCCCTTCCTGAGGGAGGGCAGCCGGATTTGGGAGAGGGAGAGGAAACCGCCACAACCTGGAGAGCTGCCAAGCCCACTGCCCACCAAACGCACCCGCACATACTCAGCGTGAGTAGGAAAGATGTTTAATTGAGTCTTGTTGAACTTATTATGATCTTGATAATTATCTCTACACAGCAGGGGCATGGCAGTGTTTCATGTAATAACTGTTTATGTTATCCTGTTCTATTTCTCTTCTCCTGCTGTGGCTCTTTCTTTGTGTCCTGGTCGCTCTCTCTTTCTCTGCAGGACAGTGCGAGCCAAATCAGGTCCCGTATTTAAAGGCATGTGTAAGAACTTCTCCAGGTCTCAGGGTCATGGATTCATACGCCCCACTCACGGAGGAGAGGACATCTTCGTCCACATCTCTGAGTGAGTGACTTTTACACTGTTGGGGTTTTCCTGGCATTTGATGGTTTTCATAAGGTTGCCCTGAGAAATGATGATTTTATCTCTGTAGGTTCAGGTATTTGGCCTGTGGAGAATACAGAAGTTTTAACATAAAACACCACCTGCTATTAACTTCATAGCCTTCCTCAGAGCAAGAAGGCATACTATTTGCTAAATTACATGAACTTACTGAATAATATGATCTCCCTTAGAGGTTATTAAACATATCAGAAATGATTTAGTTGAACTGTTGAATTAAACTACAATGCTGACAATTGGTGGGAAGAATTTAAAGGATAAGGCTGGGGATATTCTGTGTTTTTCTTATTGTCAATGAATCTCATGTGCAGAGCCAAACCAACAATGAACTCATCCTACTTCAAAGTATTGTTTGTGTGTGTATCTAAAGCCTGATATATCATATTCTTCTGTGCTGTAGAGCTCAGTTGTTGCCCAAAAACTATTAAAACATATCAATGAGTCACTCCGCTGCACTGGGTCGACAGTTTCCTTTGCCACAAAGATTATGATTACAGTAGTTTGTTTAGAAAGAAGACTAAAAACATCAAGTTTTCAGTCTCTGGGGAGTAGTTCCTTGTACAGCAGCTTTACTTGGCAAATAATGTGGTTCTGTTTAGAGAGTTTTGCTAGCTTATTCTACTACATATCACAACTTCTAGACTTTGTACTATATTGTACATTGTAAATGTCTGTAGTAATGTTCCCAAACTCTTCATGGTGAAGGAACATATTACTGACATGATTTTAATAGTTTTTGGACAACAGCAGAGCTCTACAGCACAGAAGAATATGATATTTCACACTTTGGATTCACATAGGATATTTATGTATGTTAATTGGTTTAGTTCTGCACATGAGATTTGTTGTCAGTAAGAAAAACCTAGAAAAATCACCAGCCAAATCCTTTGATGCAACAAAAAGTTTGAAAGCAGTCAGCTTGCCCTTGAATGGAGAAACTTTATTTGACTGAGTTTGTATTTTTTCTTCGATAGCATTGATGGAGAGTACGTGCCTATGGAAGGAGATGAGGTCACGTACAAGGTGTGCCCCATCCCTCCCAAGAACCAGAAGATCCAGGCGGTGGATGTGGTGATCACCCATCTGAATCCAGGCACCAAGCACGAGACCTGGTCAGGTCAGATCATCAGCTCCTAGACTCTATCGCTCCAGGCTGCAGGGCTGCAGAGGCTCGTGGAATGGAGGCGGGGGGATTTGGATTTTATTTGAGGTTTTATGTTTTCGAGGTGTGAAGTGTGAGAGACAGATCAGCGGGAACGGAGCGTGGCGAAGTTCAGCCTGAGAGTCAGGACAGGCACAGTATAGGTCTGAAGGAGAAGAGAGGGTGAGCATTTAAGTATAAAGGATTGGATCGAAAATTAAGCTTTGAATGTATTTGTTTGAATGTTTTTCTTTGAAGGGTAGGGGGTTGGTGAAGCAATGTCTTAGAAGGGGTGCGATGCTGAAGAGAGGCAGCTGGGTTAGAGGCCGAAATGCTTTTTGAGCAAATTTGCCACAGTTTGGTGAGAAGCAAGTAAGTTTCAAGGGACCAGCTCTGTGGAGGTCTGAATCCACTCCCACTTTTATCTTTCAGTTGTTTCAATTTAACAAATAGAACTGATGTAAATTGATCGCCATCACTGCCAAAAATCATATGATAAAACCTATCCCAGCCACATTTTGTCTGTTTACAATGACAGATTTAGATATTTTCCACCAGTAAAACAAAGATTAAAAGGGAAAAAGTAAAACTACTTCTATAAAATCCTTCTCTGTTGTCTATAATCAAGATAGGGTTTCATGGTCCCCTTTGGAATTTTCTTGAAGGTGCACTGTGTAAGAATTATGTATATATGAGAATTTTAGTTTAAAGCATTCAACATTTCACTAAAATTATCAGAATTTAAAGAAATAGTAAAACATGACCTTCACTGACTATCAAGACAATTTAAAGATGTGATTTTAATGTGCACTCAGTGTCTTGCCTCTCTCCCCTCACCATACAGTGCCAAAAGGGTGCAACACCAGCTAACATTAGCTTAGAAATGGAGTCTGACCCAGAGCTGGCTTTGCTCCTATTGGAAATGTGAGCTAATATTATGCAAAGCAGGTAAAAATATATTGTGATATTGTGGCCTTAGCTAGCTAATGTTAGCGCTACTGCAGTTCACTTAATGGCCACCTGTGTCATTAATAAGTAGGAATTTCTGATTCTTACACAATGCACCTTTAAACAGACAACTTATTCTCACCAATATACATTCAGTATATATTCATCAGTGTGTATTAGCTTGCAGTCTTCCTCTTCCCTGCCTTTGTTGAGGCATTGCTCCACTTCTTTGCACATTACCACCACCTGCAGATCAGCAGAATACTGTAAAACTGGTGGCCGGAATGTGTATTGCGTCGCCTGTGACAAACAAAACAGGGATTGACTTGTAAAAACATTGTTCCATGATGCTACAATGGGTCGAAAACTCCACAGAGTACCTTTAACTTTCAAGAGATAGTAGCTGCGTTCAAATGGAACTCGTGAGCTCGTCGTGACGACATGGGAAGTTGTGTACACATATAATATGCTTGGTGTTCAAGTTGTGAGAACACCGCTGCTAGGCAACATCGACGCCAAAAGCTAGCTACATTATTAATATTACTGTCGGTGTCTAGAATCCACCAAGGCTGACAATTTAGCTAGCTAGCAAGCAGGTAACGTAATGAATCAGACATATACAATTACTAAGAAATACTAAAAATACAATATATTGATTTACCATCTACTGAAAAATGAACTTCCATAGCTTCCACTGTTACTTAAAACATCAATGACACTTCGGAAGTTCTGAATACCACAAGAGGTATGAACATGTTCGTATTTGAAGGCACTGCGGCACACATTCAATCCACTCTTAATGTGGTTCGGCCTCAGGAGCTAGGATTAGCTCTACATATCAGGATTTATTTTCCTTTTAAACATTGTAGCACTACTGTATTTTTTGTCTATTTGACCAGTGTAGAAATCCAGTATAATTGTAGCCAGCACCTATGACGGTCGTATGTTTCGGTGGTAGAGGCGGTAGCTGAATGTTGTGTGTGCCTGCCGCTAGGAAACCAGGCCAGAAGGTTTTGGGTTGGGGAAAGAAACCGGAGAGGGAGGAGGGTAAGGGAATGGGCCGAGGAAGGAGTGACTGTAGATGTACTTCAGCATAGATACATCTAGATTTGAAATGTTATAAAGCATGTGTAAGGAGGAAGATTAAAATCAGCAGTTCTCAACCTGTTGGTCATCAGGGGAACGTTGTAACATTTTTTTAAAAAGTGCTCAGTCGCTTCTTGCCAGGAGTTAGATGAGAAGACCGATGCCACATTTATGTCTGAGTGGTATCGTTATTCTTATCCAAGGAGGAAGAAGGTGAATAAGCGTATGTCCTCAAATTGCTAATATTAAAATCGTTTATCTAATCAGAAAAGAACAGTTTTGATGCCCAGATGTTTCTCATGTTTTCTATCTTTGTGATAATGACTCCCTCTTGTAAAATGCAGTATTTGCACCCCCTCAGGTTTTTCCTTTTCTTTATATCAATCAGTTCAAAATAATCTAAAAGATGGTGGGTCAGGCTAAGGAGGATGAACTGCTGATTTAAGTTGAACATGGGAGAGTCCAGTAAGTTTCATACATCACGGCAAATGACTGTGACAAAAAAAAAAAAGCAAAACAAAAACAGATCAGCAAAAGCTTCCTGGTGTAAGTTTTAAATTACTATTTATTTATTGACTTATTTATTTTCATTTGTAACTATGGGAACATCAGGTGTTTGGTAATTAAAGGCTGCATTTATAAGTATTTGTGTAAATCTTAGCCTGTTTGAATACACTGCACACCTCACTCTAATGATACTACCCTGTTAAAAATCCCTTTGCTACTGTCATGTCATCATCGACAGGCAAAAAAACAAAAACAAAAAAACCCTTCAACCTTTCCTATCACAAGTTTCTAATTTCTACATAATCTTTGTCTAATTTTTAATAACTATGTGACGTTCAAAATAACAAGCAGTTTTGTTGTTTTGGGCATCGGCATGTTCTGTACTGTTTGTGTAACTTTACGTAGAATGTGTTGATTCAGTTTCATTATGCAGTATCGCAGCCGGAGCCTTCAGAGAGGCGTCGTCAGGTCTCCTATGCATCTTTGATTTGTCACCTGGAGTGTGACTTGCAGTAACATCATAGTAGCACGCTGCACCTGTTGGATTTCTTTACTGTAAGAGGAGTTTGATTGTGTGCAAAAGCATTTTTTTTTTTTGTCAAATCACTGTGACACTGTCTTTTGTCATTAAGATAAAGTTTGAATAAAACTTACTACTGTATTCACAGAGCTGTGTGAAGATGTGTTTGTTATTTCATTCATGTGGTGCAAATACTCCTCTGTGCTCCTTTTAAGTTTAGAGTTTTCCGGAGTTTTTCTCACTGGTGTCAGAACAAAGTGGAATAAATAGGGCGGTTATTTTAAGAGCCCTCTTTTACTTGGATAAAGTTTTTTCTATGCACTCTGCTTCAATGTCGCAGACAGCTGTGTGTGTGATCTTTGGAAAAGTTAGTTTGGGTTTGTTTTTGCACAGGCCGCATTATATCCATGTCTTATTGGATCACGGGAATCCATTAGAGAGCATCGCAGCACAAATAATCGTCAGGTTGACTCTTATATAGTGGAAAATAAAAGGGTCAATGAAAACAAGCCATATGTGCCACAGAACATCTGTACATACACAGTAGTTATGTTTATTTCTAAAACAGTAAGAATCTGTAAACAGGACTTCATGGATAAACTAAGTTGATGCAAGACAGTTTGCAACAATAAGTAAAGAAACCACACATAGATACATACAGTAAGTGGCCAAATGTACGAATAATTCCAAACTCCCTGACAAGAAACAGGCCACTGCAGGAGCTGACAGACCTGCACCCGCTTTCCCCAGGGACTGCAGTCTGGATTTCTATATACAGCACTGTGCAAAGGTTTGATGCACTAAAAGTAAAGTGAGGAAGCTTTTAAAAATAATGCCATGAATAGTTCTGATTTGTCAACTAACTTCATGCAAAGTTTTGTCTTTACAACAGCAGCAACTCTCCTCGGTACACCCGCACACAGTTTTTTTTCCTGCATCTTGGAGACGTTGCCACAGTTCTTCTGTAATCCCAGGCTGACTCCATGATGTTAACATCAGGGCTCTGTGGGGGCCAAAGCATCAGTTGCAGGACTCATTCTTGTAGCCAAAAATAACTTTATTTATTTTTATGGGACAGATTAGATGTCCCCTTGATGGTATTGCATGTGTCTAAAACCTTTGCATAGTACTGTATATCAACAGCAATGTTGGAGGAAGCGTTCAGGTCATTTTACTGAAAAGTAGCAGTGCTACTATGTAAAAATGACTTGAAGTGAAAGTCCTGGACTGAAAATGTTATATAAAGACTGACAAATATTATAGTATTGGAATATTATTACTGACAAATTAATGTGTATGTAGCATTTTACTATTGTATTTAGTTGGAGTGGAGCTAGTTTTAAGTATTTGATATACTGTGTGATAGTTTAATTTATCTCAGCTGTTTTATAAGATCAACCCAGATTTTGTACAATTTCAATTTGTAAAGTAATTTATAGCTACAGCTGATAAATACATGTAGTGGAGTAAAAACAGTATTTCCATTCAAAAGATAGAGTTGTAGACTAATAAAATGGCATGAAATAAGTGCTTCAATTGTTATGAACAAACAGCAAATGTAGACTAGTTAGTTATATTCCTCGACTGATCGGTGATGGTTAGAGTACATACTGTATTCTTCAGTCATCCTATTCAGATTATCTTCCATATTTGAATGAAAACAAACTATTACTGACACCTGATGTATCCAATTTTATTCTGTTCAGACTCTATTGCAAAATATGCTCACAACAAAACTTAAGACGGTATTATTGGGAAACGCGTATCTGGTCCCTTTTATTTGACCTTTTTTTATTGCCCCCGATACCGGCCACTAGATGTCAGTAATATGAGTGTTTAGGCCAACTGCCTGTTGATGAAGGAGTATCAGCTGAGGGAGAAGCAGTGAAATCCTCTACTAGTGGACAAACTAAGTTTTCACTGCTCTATCTAGCTTTTTAAAAGGGGTGTACTATATTCAGTCACTGAAACTCTGAACCAAGTTTTCATAAGTCCTTTCCTTTCATCACAAACAAACAGCTGTAGAAAGATGCAAAGACACACTGCAGTTTTTCCCCCCTTTTTATGTCATTTACAAATGGTTGTTTCATACTTTGTCTTATTATATTCAACCTCACATACAGAGACATGCTGAGTCACTGGACACACAAACAGATACAAGCTCAGTGAACTGCTGATGAGACGTGCCATAATTCAGATAAGACCGATAACAGCTGAGCAAGTTGCAGGTGCCAGGACAAATCAATAAAATCAACACTGATACCAATAATAAAAAAGAGAAGAAGAGGCTAAGGGAGACACAATGAGGCAGAAAAGATGGGACTTTGGGCAGGTTTCCCAACAGGTTTCTCTCACAGGTGTCTCACTTACACAATATATTTTTGTGCAAAATCATATCTAACAACAACAAAAAATGTCTGAAATGAGCAATAAATAATGGGCTTGAGTTTAGCTCAGATGAAACACTAGAGCAACCTCAAATAGGAACATTATATTCACACATTCCCACTGGGTGATGCAGGCCTGCTTTGCTAAATTATTAACAACATACATCATCCCTCAATGTGCCGATGCAGCAGTTGAGACTTTACAGTTTAAAAATAAAATGTTATTATAATGCCTTACAATACAATCAGGACATGGAACAGAATCTAAATAAAGAGACATTTTCATTGCAGTAAAAGCACAGATGAGACTAACATTAACAATGGCGCTGGTCCAACAATTATTACAATGTTATGCAATGATTAATAATGTTAGTTTGACTGTTGTCGGTCGTTTTTTGTTGTAAATATGTGACAGCTGCTGCACATTAAAGGAGCAAAACCACTGGACAAAAAATACAAATAAAGTGTATGAATGTGTAGTAACAAAGAGACAGTGACTGAGATACTGATTTGTTTTTATTTGTTTTATTATCTTAAAAAGATTTTTTTTATTTTCAGTTACAGATACCACACAGACATCCTAAAGACACACGCACACACACACACGCGCACACACACACACACACACACACACACACACACACACACACACACACACACACACACACACACACACACACACACACACATGATTTATGGGTGAGTGGTTAAGGTTAGGGTTAGGTTAGGCAAGTAGTGGCTATGACTAGAGTGAAGGTAAGTCTCCAGGAAATGAATGTAATGATGTAATGAACATGTGTGTGGCGCGTGTGTGTGTGTGTGTGTGTGTGTGTGTGTGTGTGTGTGTGTGTGTGTGTGTGTGTGTGTGTGCGTTCCGTAAATTGATTGTTCCAGGTTAGGAGCTGATAATGATATTGAATTCCTGTCATAAATTGTGTTTGTGTGTGCGTGTGACCTATATGCAGATTTAAAGAGTCACACACAGCTGCTGCTCAGACCAATCAGACACCAGTAACCTGATTATTTAGTGATTTCATTGAGATGACCAGATTGTACTAATTGAGTCTCTTTGCAGGGTTAATTTACTTCATTCAATCATCCCCAGCGACTGCACTGTGAGGAGAAACAGATAAACAGTACAAAAAAGCTTCCTGAGCTCAATCACAGATGTGGGTGTGTTTTTACAGCATGAGGATATTATCCGTGTTCAAGTTTTATGGCCTGGCCAACCTTTGCTCTTCTCTTTTCTGCCCTTGCTTTGCTTTTAATGTATATCAAAGCTTTCCAAGCTGTGTGTTTGTGTTTGCTGTCTGCCCGTCTCTGACACATTTAATGACAAGAACACACACACACACACACACACACACACAGCGAGGCCTTCTTTCACCTGTCATTTGCAGGGTGAATCCAATAATCCATACATGTTTGTTTTTACAAAAGGTTATGTGCCGGAAATTACTGTTTCTAGGCGGCAAATTGTCATTTTCACAATCGGGTTTAGATTAAACAAACAGGGTTACATGTATTAATTAATGAGCTTTAGATAGGTTGTTTTGTTAACATTGGACAGAGCGAGTCTAGCTGTTTCCACATTTCTAGTTTTCATTATAAGCTATACTTACCATAGTTTCCTATTTTTTTCAATTTTGTATGAATCTACCAATCTAACTCGAATGAGCATATTTCCCCACTACTCCTTTAAATTGACTTCAGTCGTGTAATATTAAATTAGCTAGATAATTACATGTCTTCATGTGTTATTGAAGGTACAGTAAGTTGTGGGGTCTGCTTCATTGATTGAAAAGTGTGTCCACACATTATCACCATAGCAGCTTCATCTCATGAGCACACAGTATACCATAGGACCAGTTCCAGGTGACTTCCTAGACTCGGTGCATGGGTTTGCCACAAACCTGCTGTCGAAATGCCTTCAATGTCAATGCAGTTGATGTTAAGTTTACATTACAGTGACATCACAAAAGCAATTATTTTCTTTTACTAACTTAACCATCTTTGCCGTCTCAACCAGCTTGGAATCGTTACTGGTCTCATTCCATTTTAAAATGCTTGTCTTTTGTCATGGTGTAATTTGTGTTTATTACCAACAAGATCCCAACCAGATTCAATCTGTGCTCTTTGTGTTTGTTTGTGTTTCGAGCTTGTGATTTATACAGACCTTGGCATACCAGCAGTGAGGTTATATGGCCCGTCTCTGTGCCTTTAAAGGTTGTATATTAACTTGATGTGGAAAGGACAGGTGAGTGCCCTCTTAGAGGAATAGAGGAAGTGTGAGCCTGAGAAGTGAAAGACTCAAAGGAGAAAACAGAGGAGGACTTTTGCACGTGATACTGGTCGTGTAAATTAAACCTTTCGGTGATTCTTTTGGTGGATTAGACAATATTTTATTTCTGGAGGTGTGTGGTGACTTTATGACGCTGTAGACGTGCTGGACTCTGGAGTAGAAAAGGTAGAAAAAACACTGAAAGCCTTTATAGACCATGGACTTTTAGCTCAGTAATATACAAACTGCAAACGTCTGAGCTGAGAATGGCTCCAGGTGGCTGGTGGTTGTGTTTGTGTACCTTGGGGATTCTTGCTGCTCCATTTCGGGTCATGGGACAGTGTCCAAATGGGACTACAATCAATGTGATCCTGCTGGAGGACGACTCGTCTCCCTGGAGCCTTAGTTTTGTGAAGGGACTGGTACTGAAGGCTATAAAGTCGGAGTCTGCCATTCATCCTGGAAACGGTAAAAAAAAAAAGAAGAAATACAACCTAAAGTTATCTGTTAGTTACACCAAAAAATTATATTACTATGTGTTGCGGTACTAGATTCTACAGTAGAAATCTCCACTAGTTTACTGTATTATCACATGTAGTGTAGTGTATTAACATGATCATATTTTTGTCTTTAAGTTAAAATTTCTTGTCTACACCTTCTCCAGTGTTTTTAAAACAAATATGCCTTAATGCATGCGTGATCTTTGGTCTGCATTACAATAATAAAATAGGTCCAACCACTATTGCCAGATTAATTTATAATGGACCCAGGCTGTGAGCCCCCTTTTTTGTGATAACTTGTTTAAACACACATATATTTAGCAGTATGGGCCTCTCTACAGGACAGGTGATGCAGAACTCTCATCAGCCATCATCACTTGATTTGGTATTATGCTTTTTCCCAAAATAATTTGCACTTCACCAAATTACCGCAGAGACTCCAATAGCAATTCAGCCCTGCACCTGCATTTTAAAGGAGGATATAACCCACAAACTAAACTGAATGAAAATCCTGAAATGTTTTTTTCTGTCTTTCTTTCTTTCCACAAACCACAAAAAAAAAAAAAAAAAAGAGGAGGTAAATCTCACACCCAGCTTCAACGGGTTAAACACGACCATTTATAGACATAAAGGCTGCCAGGGAAGCACATGTGAGGGAGTGGACATGCTAAAAAACCTGTCGGTGAGTTGCTGTAGCATTATATTCCAAACATATTAGCCTCATGATATACATTTACCAGCATGTATGCTTAGGCTTGTATAGTATATCAGCATTCTTAATGTTAGCTTTGTAAAATAAATGTGAGAAACAAACAGCTGCACTGACATAACGACAGACATAAACTCACACTTATTACACTTCTTTTCTCTTGCAGACATCAGGCCAGCTGGGATGTGCTGTGCTTGGGCCCACCTGCACCTATGCTACTTTCACAATTGTTGAGTAAGTGCTGGTTTTTCCACGGTCATGTCTACACTGGTGCAGATGCATTTGAAAGCACCATTTACACATCAAAACACAGTTTAATATGTATAAATGTTAGAGTAGTTCTGTGGTGGACGTGTGTGTACCCTCCATGTTGATGTCAGGCCCTGTCTCTCTCTCACACCACCTTTTTGTCTTTCTTTATCTCTATCCATCAGTCTGGAAAGAGGTCTAAATCTCAGCACACCCATCATTTCAGCAGGAAGCTTCGGTACCTCCTGTGACAACACTCTCAACCTGCAGCGCCTCCTGCCGCCAGCACGCAAGCTTTCACACTTCTTCATCGAATTCTGGAAAAACAAGAATATAATCAAATCTCAGTGGAAGACAGCCTATGTTTATAAGAAACAGAGCAACACGGAGGACTGCTTTTGGTGAGTCACCTATGAGGTGTCTTTAAAGGTGCCTCACAAAATACAATATACATTTAAGCAAAACAACATTAAAAGAACAGCATACACAATAACATAACACAAGTAGTATGAGTATATCATTATGTACAGTCACTTAATTACACCAAAGCTTGTACAGCACTTTGGTCAACTGAGGTTTTTAGGTACATGTGCTATAGAAATAAACTTTGATTTGACTACACCATCAAGAGATTATGGTCTGAGTCTATGGTGATAATGTATTTTTTGAGATTTGAATGGCAGGTTTAAGTGATAGTAACAATAAGCTATGAGAATAATCTGTATCTGCTGTATTTTGACTTTCCTTTACAGGTATATAAACACACTGGAAACAGACGGCAACTTTGCCCAAAACATTACTAGGAAATTCCTGCGCAAACCAGAAGAACTGACCCCATTACTCGCATCACCTCAAGATAGGATAAGTAACCGTGAGTTGTCTGGTCTTATTGTGCAACTGTTGTTATATGTAAGTAATGACTGTATATTAAATAGTAATGATTTATCACTTTAACAAGGGTAAATACTTCTAAAGTTTGACTTTTACAACTTTCCCATGTGTAACCTTTGCAAATATTTGACTATTAATGGAAGGAGGACAGATTCCTACATGACCTTTTGTTGTTGGGATGACTCAATGACAATATTAGTTTTATGAAAAACAATATTTAAAAGAAATAATAAAATCTTACTTTGCATAAACTTTTCAAGTCCAACATTGTTCAATAAAATTGTCCTCTACAAGTTTCAAGACGAAGTCATTTTTAGTATTGTGTTAATGCAGCTAACAGGTCAGTTTTGGTTTGGTATTAACTTTGGTTTCAAGGTTGAAGTGGAAATTTAAACGGAAATCAGAGTCTGGCTGTTAAATGGAGTTTGACTCCCACCAAGGTCACCTTTGCTTTAAATGCATTAGACTGTTGTTACAAAAAGCTTTTCTGTTTGCAGTGTTCATCATATGTGGATCACCAATGGACATAGCAGAACTGAAAAATCTCTCTAAAGGGGCAGATGGCAGTGATATAGTCTTCATCCTTATTGATCTTTACAAGTCAGTACACATTCATCTTGAATTTCTTTGTATCCCTTTTGCTGACTTTCTAAGTACTTTCTGTATGTGTATGTACATTTACATATATTGTACAGATACACCAACACTCACTCACTTCATTAGGAACACCTTTGCAATGTCACGCAATACAACTGCTTATACTTTTTCAGTTTTTGTTGACATTGTCAAAAAATGTTATAATTCTACTTTATGTTTATTGTTGAGGTTGTAGTGGATGGTAGTGGTGTACTGGAGTGCATTATACTAAAAGAAAAGTTTTGCTAATATTTTGTCCCCATATGTTAACAGAGTGGTCCTCATTTCCTGTCATGTCTCAAGTTAGCTAAAAGTTAGCTAAACCAACCTAGCTAGATAAATAATGGATAAAGACTTAAAATAGTCAGCTAAAAGTAATAAATAACTGGTTGACACAAAATGAGGATAAAGGATAAATGGGCAAAACGGATAAAGCTAAGTAAGAATTTAACAGGTGAAATTGTTTAAATTAATGATAAATAATTGTCATAGGCAAGTAAAAGTAGCCTACTACAAAAGGTTGTTCAGCTTCTGCCACCAAGTGGTAAAACTTGCGTAAAAAACACAAACTTATCCAAACTGACCTAAACATAATATTAATTTAAACACAAAAACACTGTTTCCAAGTGGTATTATATTTTGCCCTGCTGTTCCCAAGACTAGTGAATAATTTTCAATCCTCAGAGCGTAGCTCTATGAAGAACTTTTAAAATAATAAATATTCAACCATCTGTCTACTCATCAGTTCCTTGATTATAACAGAATATAATCATTTTCACCATCACTCATTATTTGTTTGTTTCTAGCTAACGCTAGCAGCCACAAACAAACATAGTTAGATGTTTGAAATATTAGCTAACTTGTTCACTGAAAAAAAGGCTAAATGTAAAAGTAAGGCTTAATGGTTAAAATAATTAGCTAAAAATAATAGATAAAGAATAGTTAGATTAAAGTAAGAATACATGTTTGAGACGCTAAAAGTTTTACTGGATAAAAGTTTATAACATCCAGTTACACTTCAACTGATAGGACATATAGTAGAATAACAAACTTATTATAACATCATATCCACTTTTATATTATCAATAGTTAATAAAATCCATTTTAAATGAACAGATTTGTAACATGATGTGTTGTGCCAATGATGAGTTAACATTACTGAAATTCATCTGACAGGGATTTGGAGCCGGGTATATCTTACAAAAAGAACCACTCAGTAGGCTATATTAGGACTTTTTCCAATAACTAATTGAATTACATTTGAAAGGTTTCACTTACAATTCATTTTATATTGATACATTTATTCTTGATGAGTTTTCTGCCCAATTTTAATAAATGATTTAAAATATTTTACTGAATCGGTCAGCTACAGATAATTACACAGGGAGTTACAAATATTATACAGACATGAGAATGATTTATGTCAGATATGTAAGGGTTTTAAGATCTTCTCCTGTCTCCTTTCCACAGTGATGAGTACTACACCAACAGTTCATCATTGCCATTCATGAAGAATGTGTTGGTAGTGACGATGCCGAACACCAGGAATTATACAATCAACGCAAACTTGTCAGACACCGATGCAGTAAGAACACAATGTATTACTCAACAACATTCTTCCTCATTCCACTGTTTGGACTTAGATATACTTACTTGTTTTCTTGCCAAGAATTAGAGAAATTAATACCCCTTTCATATTTGTCTGTTAAATATGAAACTACAAGCCAAGAGATGGTTAACTTTCTTGGCTGGGAGTGTTGTTCTTTCTGGAGTCTTGTTGTCACGGTGAGGTTGCCACGGTTGCTTTGTTGGGTGGCAAGAAAGTGAAACACGATTCCCAAAATGTCAAACAATGCCTTTTAAGATATGTGCGGCATCCACTCATCTATTATATAATGCAAACAGGCTCTTCTTCTCTTCTTCTTCTGCCTTAAGATATCTATTGAATGTAGTTAGAATCTAGTTAAAGGGTCAGTTCACCCAAATTACAAATAAACGTTATGTCTCTCTTTGCAGATGACCGATTACATGGCTGCATACCATGATTCAGTGCTGCTGATAGGTGGAGTGATGCGGGAAATTACCAAAAAATCACCGTCAGAGATGCATGATATGCAATATGTTAACGTGAATTACTTCAGGAACACCTCCTTCGAAGGTAAGAAAAGTGGATGAGACAGTAAGTAGAGAAGATATTAAAGTAAAATGTCTCCAATTCTCTAATGTACCTAACTTTCATGCCAGCAGTTAGTACAGTTGTGTATATCTTTTTCAAGAAGTTGATTAAACCAAAACTCTTGAGACTATTATAGGGAAACAGTTCAATGATAGAAAACAGAATTAAAAAAGAAAAAGAGGGAAAGGGATTTTTCTAGCTAATGAAAAACATCTATCTCCCAAATGTCACCTTTTCATGAAATGAGAATAAAATGCTTTCCATTTATGGAAAAACTGGCAATATTTGAATCATTGTTAAGTTTTTCTGTAAATTTGATTTTGCAACATCAAAGTCAAAATCGGTTTCAGCACCCTCATCGCATTACCAAGCAGCCTTTATTTTTGAAATTATTTCATCGGCCTACAAGTTGACCAATTTAAATATATTAAATGTGCAGTGCGTATCTAGTGGTGAGGTTGCAGGTATTCAAACTGAATACCCCTCGCCTCCCTTCTCCAGTTCCAAGCCTGTAAGAAAACCTACGGTGGCCGCGAAACTCACAAAAAATGCAACAGGCCCTCTCTGGAGTCAGTGTTTGGTTTGTCCATTCTGGGCTACTGTAGAAATATGGCGGTGCAACAAGGTAGGCTCCATGGAAGAGGACATGTTGCCTATGTAGATAAAAAGGTCTCATTCTAAGGTAATGGAAACCAAATTCTTATTTTCAGGTGATTATACAATAATTAAAACATACTTATGAATATTTTATTCCATTTCTGCCAAGTCTGTTCCTCTAGATGCCACTAAATTCTACACACTGCACCTTTAAGTCTAAAATACTGGAATAAGTTTTAGATTTTACCAGATTTTACCAGCCAAATTCCCTGACTTTACCTCAGTGTCCACACTTCGGCTCCTGAGATCTGACATTGGTTTTATGTTGTGAGTGAGGTTTAACACACGGAGGCTGTCAACTGCTCTCACTTATTATTGTTTTGACTGACATGATGAAGACAGCGCTGAGATGAGGTGTTATAGTCTGCAGGCTGCAGCTGTAAGTAGCCTGTGTGTATTTGGATGTGAGTGTACCATTGAGACGTTCATTCATAATGTGATGTATGTCAGGTCCTTTTATTGTCTTTCTTAACTTAAGTGAGATCAATACCAAACCTTTAAGAATCTAATGAAAATACAGCACACTAATTCACAGTTTTGGATGACAAAGACATTTCTTTGATTGTTTTCAGGTATTGCTGGAAATTACAAGCTGGACAAGCATGGAGACAGAGATGTGAATCTCTCAATCATTTACACCACTACTGACAACAAGGTATTTCATTCTTCTGCATTAATTATATTTAGTAGTGAACATATAAAGAAAGACAGATAACTCTTCTTTAACCTGAAATGTGTCATTTTTTCCTCACATGTGATCCTCAGTACCGAACTTTATTCATATTCGACACTGAGCACAGCCTCACCAAAGTGAATGACACAGCCCCTTCTTTCGTCTGGGGAAGCAGACTTCCTGAATCGACTCCCGACCAAGGTAAAGGTAAAACACACACATATGCACACTCAGACACAACTAATCTTATTGTGTCAGCTAGCCGTCACAAGTTACAATCATTAACTATCTTCACACAAATACAAGCACACAAACAGACACACAGCACACCTGTTAGGCGACCATTGTTGGCTGTTTATTGCTTGCAATCTTCAGATGTGCTATCAGTCAGCAGTGGATCTGACATTTAACTCCAGATGTGTTATAAAGACGAATACGTTCTGTTTTTAGTGAAGATTTTAATGTCGTAAAGTGAATCAGGAAATGAAGGAAATAAAGAGGCTTTCATACTGACAGATTTGACCTACAACTGAGTGACAGTATTTTGCCAAAGAAATGTGTCTGTACTTACGTTGTACACTGTTTCTCAGAAGGGTAGACAGCTGCACAGTTTTTCTCAGATTTTTCAACCTAAGAGGAAAAACTTTCACAAGATTGCAATATGTTTTTATTTGCTACAATTTGATAAGTAGCTTAGAACTGCTTTCACACAGAAAACACTGGTTCAACCCATATTTGACAATTAAGTAATGTGTAGATTAAATGCATCCAAAAATAAAGAAATGCTGATTGACTTTAGACGCAACAAGAAGGCCTTCACTGAAAGCGTCATAGATGGAGAGAAGATTGAAACTGTCAGTTCCTACAAATATCTTGGCACTGTTTTTGACAACCAGTTTAAATGGGATGCAAATACCGAAGTGTTGGTCAAACGTGGACAGCAGAGGATTCATCTCCTTCGGATGTAGAACTCCTTTTCTGTCAGTCCAGTGATTCTCTGTCGTTTTTATCAGTCATTTATTGAAAGCCTTTTAACTTACTCTTTTGTCTGTTGGTTCAATAATCTGTCACTCAAGGACAGAAACAGTCTCAACAGTATCGTGAAAACCGGCTCCAAGATCATTGGACTTAAGCAGAGAGACCTAAGTTCCTTATGGGAACTACAGGTCATTAGGAAGTCACAAAACATTTTGAGTTCTTCCGGGCATATCTTAAGAAGTGAATTTTCATTATTGCCTTCAGGGCGTCGCTATGCCCAACCCGCTTGTAAGGGTAACTGACTTTCCAAGTCCTTTATCCCCTCTGCTGTCCGACTGCTGAACAAATCTTTATGAGGTCCAGTTGTATCGGTTTGTTATTGCAGTGTGCAGCTGGATACTGTGGTGCATTTTTAAAAATATTTTATCATTTGACACTTGTATAGGCTACCTCTCAATGAACTATTCATTGGACTATAGGACCTGCTGACTTTGCACATTGATTTTTGCACTTTTGCATTTGCACTTTTGCACACAGCTGCCAACTCTTCTTCTTACTTCTGTGTTTTCTATGTACGAGTATGTTGTGGTGCGAGCTGTCAAATGAATTGCCCTCCAAGGGATTAATAAAGTTGTCTTGAATCTAGATCATTGATGTCTAACAAACCTTCCTCCTTAAACACTTGCAAAGTGGATTTTAAGAATATTTAAAGTCACGCATTGTTTACATCCATGTTCACCAGCTTGTAGCTTCATAACTTTAGCGGGTTAATTGTTACCACCAACTTTCGATCATCCAGCAATGTTCATTTTATTTCAAGTACTTATGCTCCATCCCCACCAATAGGGGTATATATGAGGCTTATTTCCAGCTAATTGTGAAACCAGAAGCTCTAGTGACACTGGGGTCGCTTCAGCTGCACAACTTATAAATATTCAGTTCACAACACATAGACAGTGTTAGATTTGTGTGATTTTCACAGCTTTCTAAACTTCATAGCGTAAACATATTAACTCCTGTAAAATGCCTAAACTATAAATTGTAATTGTGTTGTTTTTGTTTTCACACTTCAGGCCCTGCACTTCACGACATCATTGTCATTGTGTTGGCCGTCACAGTGGTTGTGGTGGCCACCATCGCCTTCATTTTCTACAGGTGAGACTTTAATCCTTTTAGTGCAACACCTGTGCTCATGGACATCAAGACTCATGGGTACTAGTAGTTGTTGAATGGTAAAAGTTAGACCAGGCCAAGAGGGTTTCCATTTAATTAAAGTCCCCCTCTAATCAAAAATGGAACACATCTCCACATCTTCATGGCTAGTTTAGTGATTTTTTTTTTCAACACTTAGTTGTATGTTTTGTCCCATTCAGACAGAACAGGAGAGATCGGCTGCAGAGGAAACGCTGGTCTCACATCAGCGGTGATCTCATCTCACTGCTGGAGAACAACGAACTGAATGTCATCTCTCTAAAGGTAAATGGGGTGTGAACCTCTCAGTCCACATGGAGACTTTTCTATTCTTGAACATGAATGCATCAGAGCATTAAGAGAAACAAAGAGCTTTGACATGTTCCGTCTGTTAAATCTGCCCCCATCAGATTGAAGATGAGAGGAGGAAGAAATTTCCAACCCGCCGTGCACTCTATGACAAGAAGGTAGCTGGACACAACACTCTGCAGTTGTTCTTAGCAAACAAATCACCATACTTTTGCACTTTGCTGGATGTAAAGATGTCTTATTCGGGAATACTGCTCTTAATTGGCGTTGCTGCAACATTTTCAGATTGTGATTCTGAAGGAGCTCAAGCACTCAGACGGGAACTTTAATGAGACCCAGAAGATAGAACTGAATGCGGTAAGATGCGCACACAAAGCAGGTGACATGTGATGATGATGGTTTTGACTTGACGCACTGTGCGGTCCCATCAGATTTGAATTGCTTGTCCTTTGTGTTAATGTGTTTCTAATCTAGCCTCTGAGTAACTCATAGAGCTGCTGTTTCCTATGAACAATCAACCCCTTCTTCCTTTTTCTCTGCAGCTCCTGCAAATCGACTATTACAATCTCACCAAGTTTTATGGCACGGTGAAGTTTGAACAGGGTGTGTTCGGAGTGTTTGAGTATGGAGAGCGGGGGTCACTCAAAGTACGTATGGCATGTATGCACTCAGCTCAAGTCCATTCAGCTTTAGATTTAGTCAGTTTACTACAGAACAGAAGTGCAGAATACAATGGATCATTCGAAATATATTTCATCATATATTTCGAACATATATTCACTGAGACACAAAGTAGTAATGGTCACAAACATAGACACACACACAAAAATGCCCTTTGTCCCTGTCTTCTTCCAGTATGTGCTGAATGACAAGGTTTCATACCCAGAGGAGACCTTCATGGACTGGGAGTTCAAGATCTCCGTCATGTACGACATCGCCAAGGTGAGACAGACATGCTCTGTTCTGCTGGTGAACAACATTATGTAACTGTGAAATGTTATAGTGTATGTGGAGCATGTCACACTGAATACCTGGAGCAGGCATCATTAGCAGAAATGCTAATGATATTACATCACACAAAACTGACATATTATCATATCTTAGAGATGAGTAATAACCATCTGTATCAGACAAAAAGTTTCAAACAGTTGGAACTCATCTGTCTATTTCCCTGAAACTGTACAAGAAACTGTAAATACACCCATGTGATAGAAAAAATAGAAATAATAATGCTTTACACTACATCATTGGTGGGAGAAGTAAAAATGTGTTAATGATGCATTAGCTCCAACAATAATCACTGTAACACAAATGGAATATAATAGGATTTATTTTTTGTATGTGTGGGGTTTATACCAAGCACAGTGTTTTTATAAAGACACATGAATGATTCACAGCTAAAAAAATTGTTGTTGCAGTTCTTCCAGACTACCAGTAGAGATCAGTAAAGATCACAGATGACTTGCTTCCTCTTAAAGCTCCTTGTCTCCTGCTTAGTTGTAGTGAGTGTGCTCCAGCCTGATGTTCATTCAGTCTGGTGTATAAATCCTCTGTGCAGGGCATGTCCTACCTTCATGCCAGTGACATCCAGGTGCACGGTCGCCTCAAGTCCACCAACTGTGTGGTGGACAATCGCATGGTGGTGAAGATCACTGACTTTGGCTGCAACACCTTCCTTAACCCTGGCAGAGGTAAAACCACAGTTACAGTGTTTCTGCTGTAGTACTAAATCCTCACTCCATATGTTTTTCTTCATTCCTTCACTTTCAGCATATCATTTCTTGCGTGTTTCCTTTCTCTTTTTACTTTACCCTCCCTTTCCTTCTTCTCAGACTTGTGGACAGCCCCAGAGCATCTGAGGAAACAGGGCACCTCACAGAAAGGAGACGTCTACAGCTTTGCCATCATCGCTCAGGAGATTGTCCTCAGAAAGTGCACCTTCTACACTGAGCGCTGCTCTGAACGAGCAGGTGTTACACATGTGCTTATATTTACACAATCATGGTCCAAAATTGAAGTGTTTATACAGTGCTTATAAATGTTGAATAGGGAAGATTAAAGTTTTTGCTGTCTATTTCCTAACAGAAAAGATGGCTAAGGTCATCATGTCCTACTTCAGACCTGATCTTGACTTCGAGACAGCTTCAGAGAAAGAATTGGAGGTGCGTTATTGCCATTTCTTTGGCAACTTGTTGTGTGGTGTGTTTTGTCTATTTATCTATGAAAGATTAGTTTGATATTTTGGAGAAAAGGCTTATTGGATCTCTGACGGAGAGTTATATGACAAGATTAATTCTCAAATATGTATAAATATGAGGCTGCAGTCAGCAGTCAGTTAGTGTAGCTTAGCATTAACACTGGAAACAGGGGGAAACTGCTAGCCTGGCAGATCCACCCAAATCCACCCACCAGCACATTTAAACCTCATTAATTAGTGCATTACCAAAAGATAAAAATGACAAGCTGTGGTTTTATGGGGGGTTTTGTGCCAAGTTATTTCTTCCCTGGTAGCGGTTGTCAGGTAACTATTGCGGGCGAATCAAATAATGCATTGTAAAATGACACATGGTTGTTTTTATGTGTTGTTTTTTGTACAGTATGACATGTTAACAAGTGGGCTTGTGCCTCTAAACAGTGCCTGGCTAACTGTTTCCTTTTGTTTCCAGTCTTTATGCTAAGCTAAGTTAACTGGTGTCTAGCTGTAGGTTCACATTTTGCATAGTCATGAAAGTGGTATCAGTCTTCTCATCTTTCTCTACACTACAACAAATATATTTCCCAAAAACAGTGAATAAGCAAATAAATAGTGTTTCCCCCCCAAACTGTTCCTATAAAGCTTTGTGTCTCCTGTTATAGGTGTACATGTTGATAAAAAGCTGTTGGGAGGAGGATCCAGATAAAAGACCTGACTTTAAGAGGATAGAAAATTGTCTGGGGAAAATCATCAGGTAATGACTATCTTTACATTCTTGGGCTCTTGTTGTCGCGATGTGATCAATATATGTGGCCATGTGTAGTCTATGGCCTTTGAGAAATTAATCACAGGTTTAAGTAAAAGATCATGTTTTTCTTCCAGTAAAATTCATAACCAGGACAATGAGAGCTACATGGACAACATGATCAGACGGCTGCAGAGTTATTCCAGAAACCTGGAGAACCTGGTGGAGGAGAGAACGGCTCTCTATAAAGCCGAGAGAGACCGTGCCGACTGCCTCAACTTCATGCTACTTCCTGGGTCCGTTTACACATAAAGGGGCACTCCACATTTTGATCAGTACCACAGTTGAACAAAACGGTACCAGCGTTGAAAACAGGATACTTAGCTGTAATAAAAGATGGATCGTCTTGTGTCATCTGTCTATGTACATGTTTCTCTCTGTGCAGCCCAGTGGTGAAAAGCCTGAAGGAGACTGGTGCGGTGGAGCCAGAGTTGTACGAGGAGGTGACGATATATTTCAGTGACATAGTGGGTTTCACCACTCTGTGCCAGTACAGCACACCCATGGAGGTTGTGGACATGCTCAACGACATCTACAAGGGCTTTGACAGCATCGTCGACCACCATGATGTTTATAAGGTATTGACGAGGCTGAAGTATAGTTAGATAAACAGATAGATTACAGATAGGTGACTTGAGGTAATCTTTTTCCCATCCACTCACAGGTGGAGACGATAGGTGACGCCTACATGGTGGCCTCTGGGCTGCCAAGGCGAAATGGGAACAGACACGCGGTGGATATCTGCCGCATGGCCTTGGACATCTTGGCGTTCATTGGCACCTTCCAGCTCAGACACCTGCCTGGCATCCCTGTGTGGATACGCATTGGTGTACACTCAGGTAGACTGTGCAAAAGTCAGGGATGTGCACTGTTGTAATGTTGCAATAATAAAATACACATTATCTGCAGATGGAACAGAACACTAAAGAACGAAGATAAATTTGAGGATTTCTTTGGTTTCCTCAGTGTTGTCGTAGACTTAAAATTGCTGACTTTCAATTTATCAACACGTATATTATACTAAGCTTTCATCAGCTGAGGTACTTGCTTGAAAGTCTGCACTCCTTCAGCTGAAAACATAATACAGGTAGTAAATGGAGAAGTAGGAACCAGTCAAAAATGCAAATTCAAAGATTAAATCTATTTATCAGTGCTATTTTTAAACCCCTTTTAATGTGATTTATTAATTGAAATGTATGTATTAACCTCCATTCATCTACACACCTCTTTACATACTCCATGGCCAATTACAACTGTATTCTTAAAATTCTCACATTTGTGTCTGTTGATTCTCCTCCCTGTGATCTGTATACTTACTGTCTTTTATTTTAATAAGTTGTAATGTATGTTGGTGTGTGTTGTGTGTCCAGGTCCCTGTGCAGCAGGTGTCGTGGGGATAAAGATGCCCAGATATTGTTTATTTGGAGACACAGTCAACACAGCATCTCGCATGGAGTCCACAGGCCACCGTGAGCACCAGAAATAAACACACGCGCACAAAGAGGCATTTTTAACGAGCAAACTGATTTACACTGACGTTAATGCAGACGACTAGTTTGACCTAGCTATGTTACATTAGCATCTTACTCCTGTGCAATTACAGAATCTACCAATCAGCCTAATTAAATAAACCCACCACTGCCATGCTCGGGTGAAACACAAACAATGTTCTATCCTTTAATATTCTCCAGCCCTGCGGATCCACGTCAGTCAGCCTACTATAGAAATCCTGCAGAGGACAGACTGCAAGTTTGAGTATGAGATCAGAGGAGAAACATATCTGAAGGTAAAGATGATGCTCTTCATTAAAAAAAAAAAAAAAAAAAAACATAATTAAGAAAATGAACAGTTTTGAAATCATTTCAGAAACACTAAATTCTGCAGAAAGTGTGGATATCTGCAGGCTTACATTAACTGTCACACATTGATACCAAAAGTCATATATGTGTGTGCATGTGTGTCTTTCTCCAGGGTAAAGGAATGGAGACAACCTACTGGTTAACAGATGAAGCGGGTGAAGACTACAACCTCCCAACTCCACCTACGACGTAAGCAACAGATTTTCTACTATTACTACTGAGCTTAGTTTATGTAGCTGATCTTTATTAGATTGATGAGATTGAAATTCATAAAGGTGTTTGAGGCTCACTTTATATATGTACAGTTGCTTAATAGTGTTGACGAGTGCAGATCTGATCACTGACTGTGAGCAGGTTGGAAGAGGCTTTTCTGGTATCCAGAGAATTACCAACAGACTTTAACAACATCTGCTTGTTCTTAAAGCTACATAAGGCAGAAAACATGCAGAAATACAGTGAATTCATATACAAGCTACAGCAGTATCTCAACAACTATTGGAAAGATTGACATGAAATTGGGTACAGACATTCACGATGAACTACTAGAGTAACTTTAGTGATCAGGTGACTTTTCATCAAGTGTTATCAGGTCAAAATTTCACTTTGTCCACTTTGGTTTATGTCCAAATACCTGCAAAACCAATAACATTTCCATCGGCCTTAGCTGTAGCTGTAGTATGTTTATTATAATTAGTAGAGTTGCAGTGATAAGTCACTTAATCGATTAATTGCTAACAATTTTGATAATACATTTATTATTTTGAGTCCTAACGTGGAATTTGGTCCTTTCGAAACCATTTTATTAAAAGGTTGACATGTTGATTGCTTATGATTGTAAATATACTAATTTGAGACAGGTGTCTTATTTAGCCTGAGTTGACTTTTGAACTTGGTCTTGCCTTGACATGGACCTGATTCTCTTCCAGAGAGAACGTCCAGCGGCTCCAGCAGGACCTCGCCCACATGATCCTGATGTGTCTGGAGCGCCGCGCTCGAGGGTCTGTGCGGAGAAAACGGAGTCACAGGAAGGAGGATGACCAGGAATCAGAGGTGGAGTCTGAGAGTGACCATCCTGTGTACCTGCAGCTGGCCACGGTCGATAACACACTCAGTACCTTCCTGTAGGACAAACCTGCTCTACAGTACATCACTGTCAAAACCCTGACTGAATGACACTATTCAGGAAAAGTGGAATATACCAGTAGATAGAGCTGCACAGGGAGGAAACAATAAGGACTGTAGCTACAAGTATTTAAAGACGTCAAATATTCATGAACAAATAAGTGCCATGTTTAAGACCTGAAAGTCAGTAAGAATATAGTTCATAAGTTCCTCTCATCATTGCTTTGTATGGGAAGATAACACGGAGCCCAGCAGGGTTTGTTATTAATGCTATCCAAATCTATCCAAGGCTAAACTGAGGCTATAAAGAGCAGCAGTGCTCTTAGGCTACATCCAGATATGTTCTTTGACTTTCCTCCTGTGTACTGTGGTCACTTTAAGGGGTTCATTAATTGTTTAAGTGTGTAATTTTTTACTGCTGGGCACACTGGGTCTAAAAGTGTGCCATATGGAGCCAGTTGCTTGTATGTCCAGTGCTCAATATGTCATTCATGTATTTGGAGGAGAATATTGAGCATCCATGTTGATGAATGCATTTAGAGCTTAACAGTAACTTCAGCATGCAAAAAAAGACAATGGTGACATGAAATGTTTAGCAGGTACCATATTCACTATCTTAGTTTGCACGCTATTTGCTAATTAGCACTAAACACTAAGTACAGCTGTTGATGGTAATGTTATTAGTTTTGCAGGTGCCAAAATATCGGACACATTTTTTAAGTGATAATGGAAGTTAAATGGTTCATCCTCAGGGAACCAAGAGGAGTTTTCATGATATTTCAGTGAAGACTAAAGTTGGACTGACTGCTAGCATGGCTAAAAATGCAGCATGGTGGTAATGGCAGTGGAAATATTTATTAGTGACTTAGCTATCTTGATCTTTGGTCAAAATCTATATATCTGTCTTTGTTCTTCCAATGGTAACTTTATATGCATTTATATTTTTGTGACTAAATGACATATCTAAAGATAACTGGAGAGATCCAGGGTGAAACTACTGCTTCTAATACTCAAATGTTGAATGTATGACTGTTTTCATTTTACAGCACTCAATACAAGTTTATGGTGACGTGGGCATATTATGATCACACTGTAGTTGTGATAGTGCTTTCAAAAAATGAGAAATTTATATTTTAAACCAAAGGACAAAGTTTTATTTGGTTGATAATGGTGACATTCATTTACATTAAATAAAAAAAACAATTGACCTTTTGTCACATTATTGAAAATGTACGCATGTTATTCCGGTCCTGATGAAATACAGTTCAATGAAATAAAAAACAAACAGTGTTTTGTTGAAGCCTGAACAGGTTCATCTGAGGCGTTACAATTCATGTGTCACATTGTTTTGTATGTATACAGACAAAGTACACTGAGGCTCTATGGACAGCAGAGGAAAGAAACTCCAGCATCAGATTAAAAAAAAAACCTTTTCTATCCACATGTGCCTGACAGATGTTTGGGTTTTTTGTTATTGTTGTTGGGTTGTTTTTTTTAACACAGAATAATGAAAAGACGACTGCTATGTTGACATCAAATACTATGTGAAAATATACGCTACTGTACAGCAGAAACCATTCAACAAGTAGTGTACAAATTAAAAAATGAAAGTGTGGATCCAGCAAACCAAACAGGGTAACTGTACATGCAAATAGTGTTTTATAAAACGGAGCTAATGATAACACATTTTAAAAACTATTCTTGGGGGAATGTTTAACAGCATTCATGATGTGAAAACTACAAACTAGCTTATTTAACCTGATGATTATATTTCTATGTGCTGTTAAAGATCACCAGGTAAAACATAATTCATCAAGTAGAAAAATCAAAAGGTCACCGTAAGATGACATAAATCCCCCCGCCCCCCCCTTAAAAAAAAGTCCAAGCCCAAATTATTTTCACCATGTAACATTCAAAAAGAAACCTTGAGAATAAATTATACAACCAAAACGTACAAAAGAATAAAAAAAGGCATGACATATTATACAAGAGAGCTGCGTGAGACGGCTTCCCCTCAAACATGCAGCTCTGCTCTCTTTATCTGCTCGTCATCACCTTCTGAAAAATAAAACTCTCAGAGCAAATAAGCACTGGAACAAATTTACACAAGAGGCTGAGATTGTAAACTACCCATTCTTTAACTAAAATATTAAAACAGCTGTTTCTAAATTAAAAAAAAAAAAAAATGCATGTAATAACACCCACGATCGTTTTGAAATGTAAGTTTTGCTGCTCGAACTCAAGGCACCGAATGATCCGAGTTAAAAAAGAAAAAGCTGAAGTAACAGAACTAAATGAAAAATAACCGTGTCTCTTTCAGTCTTATCCCTCCTGTTACTAGTACTGTTGTGATTATCATAAGCAGTAACTGCATTATACTAACATTTATTGTATTCTGGTGATCCAGCTAAGGTATTGCAAGGATCCTAATGATCCAGGATATCAGCTTATATTCTACACTTAAAATAGATGAGACACATCTGCACACACACAGACACAAACACACTCCTGTTATTGTTATTGTCATTTTTAAGCTTTACTTTTAGCTTAAAATTATCAAAATATTATCAAAAGCTAGCCGACTGTGATCTTGATTCTCGATTGTCTCACATTGTAACTCTTAACTGCTTATTGCCGGTATAAGACAGTCTATGTCGTGTGTGTATGTAGTGTCTATTTGTGTGTTTGCTTGCATTGCTGGTCAGTCAGTGTTGCACAGCTCAACAGCAGGGGCTCGGACATAAGCTGCTGACAGCCAACGTTTCAAATATGGCTGCGGACCTCTCAAAGGCAGAAATAATCTCTCAAGATGTGCTAAACCTCAGCGGGCTGAGCTAAACAACTGCTGCTTTTTCGGATTACTGCAGGATTGCTTTAATAACTAATGTGAGCTAGTGATATTTATATGTTTATTTTATCTTAATGTATCATGGAAAGACCAAAACCAACAATAAATGTATCTGGCTAACAAGAACTGTCTGTATAGTCAGAGCAATGAACAAGTCCACTCTAGTTGACTTCCAGTCAATCCCCCACACGCTGTCCTGCTGCTGTACTTACTAGCACACCACATGTGTATTAATCCACAGATGAAAATAGTCCCCAAACTGCAATATTAACTTATGTTTGAGTAGAATTTCCTCAGAACTACAGTAAAAAAAAAAAGACACTGTATTCTTGAGACATTTTGTAAGATTTACAGCAGGGTAGCAAGTAAGTAAGAGAGGGTTAAACATGTTGTTGGTTTTGGTTTTTCATGGTATTAGACAACATTGTAATTATTTATGCCTCCAAGAAATATTTTAAAAGAGCTAAAGTCCTGCCCCATCTCCATGTTAACATGTTTTACAATGTTTTACTTGGTTTAATGTTTTCTGATAAGCTACAACATGACATTGGGCTATTGTAGACATATCCTAGGCTGAATGCATATTTAGACAATTCATTACTTGCTGATAAAAATTATTATATATTTCCAGCATTCAACAACTTCACCTCCAGTGTTTTGCCATACAGTAAATGTGCTGTCAAATCGTTGTGGGAGGTGCATTTGCGGAATGACACCCGGGAATGAGTTCTTTCATTACACACACTTGGTTAATACGGTTAAATTCATTACACAACATTATACAAACGACTGCCAGGGGTTGTGCTCAGTCTTGTGCAGGGGATACAAATTTAATCTGTGGTGCAGTTCGTACAAGTTGCCAATAGATGTTGTTAAAGGTCATGTGTTATCTAATTAAATACTTTTTTAAGTCCTTTTCAATCAAGCACCTGCACTGCAGCAGACCTGCCCACTCTGAGGGTTGATACTACGAGTGTTAAGTGCTGAACTTTACTCTACCAAGCAAAGAAAATGGCAGTGACTTTTTTTTAATTTTTTTAAAAATTTCTCTCCCTTCTCCTCTAACCCTCCCCTCCCTTTCTCTCTCAGTTCAAGCTTTTCCTGACTCTCATCAACATCTCTGTCAGCTGAGACCAAAGCTGGCTCTGGATCCAAGCCAGGGCAACAGACTGAGACAATGCTGCTGCTGCTGCTGCTGCTGCTGCTGCTGCTGCTGAGCTAGCATGCACGGGCAAAAGGTGAAGCAGGTGTGTGTCAGTGCATGACTAGTTGTTTGTGCCAGGGAAAAAAGTAAAGCAGTGTGTGTGTTTTTGTGAGTGTAGTGTGTGTGTGTGTAAGCTGGCTGCTTTTGCTGTAGTGTGTAAGGTGATAAGTAAAATAATTGGTTTGGTGCTCCCAAAGCTTAAAATGCCTTCCTCTTTCTCCAGCTCCATCATTTAAATCTGCATGCTACCCATGCATACTTATGTTTATGCTTTGAGTACGACCTACGAGCATATACTGCGATCCAAACATCTTACGCAACTTGAAACCAAAAGTTATTGACTCGAGGCGACCGGGATTATGAGGCCTTCTCTAAGGGTTAAAGGGGCGGTTCAAAATGTTTGTGTGCTTTGTATGCAGGAAAAAACTTCCTTTACTACATGAACCATGGAACCTGTGAACTACTCAATCAAATCAGCTTTAGCAAACTTTCTCTGTGCTGGTAATGGCTGAAATGTTGGCCGTTTACAGCTAGTGCTTTCACTGTGGTTGTTTGTTTCCCAACCAAACTTCTGCCTCAAGTACAAATTTAAAAAAAGTTGCTTACAGTCAGGTCTGTATAACACAAAAACTACAGGACTAATGGTCTTGTATATTATGGTCTTATATTTGGGGAACTACTGCATCCATCACTGGGATGATAGTACATATTGAAATATTTGGTTGGATTGTCATTAACTCATTAATGCCTCCATGCCAGCTGGAAATGCAATAGCTAGAGAGTAAATGATCCAGAGCTGCACCACACAGATGTAATCTGATCCTCTGGCACCATCTGCTATCCGTCAGATCACATTGTCACAGCCACGTCTCCTCACTGTTCAACCAAAACTATTTCTATTTCCTTCAGGCGGGATTTTATATTCTTGTTCAGCACCTTGGTTCAGCCAGCTTAAATCTGGATCTTTGGTTATAATTTACTAAGCTTCACTACCACCCTTGGCAATAACACATTTTGCACACCAACACATGATCATTTCTCCTAATAAAATGAGCTTCACTGGTAAATATCTTTGAAGACACTTTGCTGTGACTGACTGCACGATTCTGTTTCGTTTTGTGTGTGTGTGTGTGTGTGTGTGTGTGTGCGTTTTGCTTATTTTCCCCTCTCCATTTGGTCATCTTTATAACTGGCATTTTGTCGACGGACCAATAAAAACGCTACAAATCTCTTCTGGTGACTGTTCATTTGATGCGAAACACACACATACACCATGAACAGGATGTCATAATAAGCCTAGAAAAAAAATAACTTAGATTCTTGCGATTTCTACATCCGGGACCCGTGGATCTGGAAAAGCTGTGAGATAAAAGAAAAACATGAAATCATTAGGAACTGCAGATTGATAGCAATCTAATCTATAAACATTTTACATCTTCTAACTCAAGCTAATGGTTTGGCTGTGATGATGGTGATGATGATGATGTAAAATGGTGACAAAATGGGAGTAAAAATGATATCACTGACATGCATGATGGCTGAGAACATTAACAAAAACATACATTTGACATTTGTTTGGTGTTGTGTGTTTAAATGTATGTATTTGGGGGTCACTGTGTGTTATTCTACATTGAGATACAATATGTACACAGACTAGGAAGGACTTCTAACACTACTGCTGCACTTGCAATAAAAGGTCAAGGATATTTCATGTCATAGCATTGGTAATTAGAGGCCATAGAGACGCAACGCACAATCAATATCTGTAGGGCTGTTGGGTCACTGTTCGACCAAATAGAGCATGTGTATGTACACACACGCGCATACACATACAAGCTTGTGCAGGTCATGATGACAAAAAAGCACAGGGAAGTGACATTTTTATCCAAGTTCTAATTAGCAGTGTTCACCAGACATGTCACGTATTATGCCAAATGGGATTTTATATCACAGAGGCTTTTCATCAAAAATTTACCTTTTGTGAATTGTATTTAATGGCTTTGAAGTATTTTGCATCGTACACCCTCACAGTTGGAAGAGAAATCCTCTGAGCAGCATCAGAACTGGTCTAAATAACTGGAAAGATTTTTATTTGTTACTTATACTATTATTATAACTTATAGCCAGTACAGCATTAATTCATGTCATCAGTAGGTTTGGGTGATAATTCAACATTATTTGTAACAATCTTTTTCAAATTCTCACAGACATATGTTTCCCATGTGCTTCATAAATCAACTGTTTGACCCAAGGCTTATAATTTAAAATTGAAACCAAAATCTCTGCATGAGATTACTGATGATACAACTGATATAACTTACTATTATTTCTATTGACTATTTTCTCAATAAAACTATTAATCTCTAAAATGATTATAGTTTCCCAAAGTCTAAGTTGATGTCCTCTAATGTCTCCTTTTTGTCCCATCTATAACCGACTAGTTTTGGTCTAACCCAGAATCACATAGCTTACGGTCATAGAAGATGAATGAAACAAGAAAATATTCACATTCAGGAATTTAGAATCATTGAATTTGGATGTTTTGTCTTTTTCAATTACTCAAACTAATTATTCGTTCATAAAATTAGTTGGCGATAAATTTTCTGTCAGTTGACAAAATGATTAACAGTTACAGCTCTGCTTTTAAAACACAAAACACAGAATTTTTTTAAATGAGTGCTGTACCAGATGCTGAGATACTGCTGTAAAATCATAATTTTTTATTTTGTCTGATGTAACAACAACAAAAAAAGATACTGCTAGCCTGTGAAGGCTTTTCAAAGCAGTGGTGTGCCCTTATAAAGGTTTCCTGTGTGATTGGGCCATTAAGCAGCTAGTAAAAAGAGACAAACATCTTTACCATCATGTGGTCATTTTACATGTTGCTGTTGTTTGGTTGCTTGGGAATTTGGTTTGTCTCAGTTTGGCTGCCATGGGGGTTAAAATGATGGTTGGATCAAATCTGGCTGGGACCTTTGTTGCCTTTGTTGTTCAGCTTTCTCCAGATGGAGTGCTCACTCTCTGATATTTGCATTTGTCTATTAGGCGTCCTTTAATTCACACTCTTTTCATCAATTACTGAGTCTACTGAAACAGAGGAGCAGCTCAGATGTTGTACCCAATGCAGTGCCATGAAACACCTTGAATCCTCGTAGACATCACACATATACACACACACACACACACACACACACACACACACACACACACACACACACACACACACACACACACACACACACACACACTAAAATCTACCAGGTTCTACCCACTAAGCACATCTATCGCAATCTAGCGCAGTTCCTCACCCATTCCCGCCTCTCTTTGGAACAAAGAAACATGATTCCCTCATTCTCTAAGCCACTCATTCGGTGCGGTATCTCTCCCTCCCTCCTCCTCCACCTCCTCCTCCTCCTCATCCTTCGCTGCTTCCTCCTCCTGCAACTCCGCCGGCTTCATTCAGCATGAAGGACGGAGGGGGAAAAAAACACAAAAGAAAAAAAACAAAACAAACAAAAACAAAGACAGAAAAAAAAAAAAAAAAAAATGAACACGCTGATGAGTGTCAGTGAGTGGACAGAGAGAAGCTGAGTGGTAAATACACACACAGATATATGTGTCAATATATCCATATGAAAGAGCGAGAGAGCGGACGGATACAGTGAGAGATAGACAGGAAGACAAAGTGAGAGATCGATAACAGCGGGAGAGAGAGGCAGAGGTGTGTGAATGATGGAGTTGAGTGTGTTTGTGAATGACATTTCGAGGTGATTGACATTTGGAGCGTTCAGTGGAGAGCGCAGGATCAAAGCGCGCACACACACACACACACACACACACGCTTCCAACAAGAGGAGAGACCCCCCTTCTGTTACACACACACACACACTACTACAAAACAGAAATACACACAGAGAAAATAAGGAAAGGACCCCACGTGGACACACAGCTTAGCAACTAGATCATGTGAGAAAAAAAAAAAAAGAGATTCACCTTAGTTTTGTGGCTCTGCTCCGTCCCCAGCCCGGATCCCGGCGTGTGAAGCTCCTTGGAGACGACGCACAGAAACTCTGCCTGGTCCTCTGTACCGTAGCTGTACGACGAGCCGATGTTCACCATCTAGAAAAAAAAAAGGAGAGAGAGACGCAGATGCAGGAAGATGCATAGAGGAGAGAGGGACAGAGGCAGAGAGACAGAGTGAGTGTCAGAAAGAATTAAGAGATAAACAGCAGAGAAAATAAAGGCAAGAAAGTGACGGAGAGCTGAGATCCCAAAGCAGGAGGAGGAAAGACTCTTGTGCTCATGCATGGTGGAAAGAGGGGTGGGGGTGGGAGGGGGGCGGGGGCAAGAAGCGGACAGCCTGCCGTGGACTCGACAAGAAGCGTCTTTGTGGGGACAGCAAAATAACTGCGGGGCAGCTTCTCACGGAATCGTGTGCAAATCATAGCTGTGTGGCATGCATTGGAGCTCAGTGCCAAAGCGGAGGACAAGGAGGGGTCTCTAAGCTGACCTATGTGACACCATGAGGCTCAGAGAGGTCATTGGTGGAGAGGGCGTTAAATGAATTAAAACCTCTCAACCTACGAGGCCTTCACTGTAAAAGTCACATTAACTCTAAAAGGCTTTCTTCTATTACTGAGATTACATCTTTACTGTGTGTGTTCACACTGTGAGCAATGCAGTTAGTGACTTTTGAATCATTTGTGTCCCACAGTTAGACACTTGTTGTGATTAATCTGCTCATTATTTTTTCAATCAATTGATTCATTTTGATCTTTAATTGCTTGTTTTTTTTCCAAGCAGCAGTCCAAACCCAAAAGTGTACAGTCCAGACAAATAAAAAAGAAGCTCAAGTCAGTGAATTTTGGCATCAAATAAACTTAAATGACTAATAATCAAAAGAGTAGACAGTTCATTTTCTAACTCGACTCATCGTTTCCGCTCCAGTACAGTTTGGTCTTACATCTGTAACCGAGACAGTCTAAATATAGTGAGAAAACATAAAGAAATTAGAAAGGCAAAACTTTAAGGTCACATTCATGTTTTCAGAATAAATGCATGTAGTAGTATGAGTTAGTCACTGGTAGAGATAGTGATGTACAAACATGCACGTGTCCATAACAGATGCATAGAAGTGACTAATTAGTTGTTAAAGTATCACTTGTGTTGCTCACAATGTGAACACTTGGTTAGTGTTAATACAGCTGTACTGTGATCTATAGCAGACTTAATGTGAAGATTTATCTGTTCACAGAAAGGGTCTACATTATATTTTTCAAAAATGTAACAGCTATAAAGACAAAAGCTACAACTGTGGATCGACTATTACAGGTTGCACCCAGTGCCGTTCCAGCAGCAGTGCAGGATTTAGACTCTAACTGGGTTCTGAGCCCTTTACAGGAGGCTGAAGGTGAAAGACACTGAAAATTGTGAGGTGCTATGTCTGCAGTGGATGATATCTTTATGTCTAGAAGTGAAATTACTTACTGGGACTACATGTGTACTAAAATAAAGTGGTGCTTAAGATAAACACAAAACAAGATCTAGACTATCTACTCTGGGAGTCCTAAACTCATTTTTGGGAGTGCAGAAGGAAGAGCTCAGGTCAGGGCCAAGGGGTCAGGCCAAAGGGTCAAGATTGAAGGGTCAGCAGCAGCGTGAGTCCAACCCACAGTCCAGAGCAGTCCGGTGCGGGGCTTTCTGCAGGTGCGCACGCTGACCTGCTCAAACTTCCAGCCGTCCGACATTGTGGAGACCATCTGGGTCAGCTCCTCTTCCTGGCACTGCAACACTCGGTAGACGTGCTTGGGGGGCACCTGCTGGAGAAAGAGAGAGAAGATGTTGAGGAGAAAGTAGATGGATCGAAAGGCAAATACTATCATCATCAGAGGGAGAAAAAATAAGTAAAAATGTGGTGATGATTGACTAATAATGTTGGTACAATGACCAAAATGTTAACATATTAATAAACTGAATTTAATATAAAATTTAAAAAAATATGATGTAAACCAGTGTTCAAAGTGAACATAGAAAATTTAATTACAAGCAAAAAAAACGTAAAGAACTGACTTGTAATAATAATTACATAACATTTAAAAGGAAAAAAAACACTTAACCGGAGAAAAATCAATTCTAGTCGTGGGCTGTCTACAAAACCAGCATTTCGTTTGCAACCGTATTTAACTCCAGGCAAACGATGGCTTATGTACAGTAAAGTACAGTAGAACACAGGGAAAGTGGGTGTATGTTAGTGATAGCTGTGGGATTATATAAGATTGAGTGCTAGCATCCCGAGAAAGAAAAGAACGGAGAGAGAAGCCTGGTGTACGGCAGTGCTCCCTTTACAGAAACACAGAAGGGTGAAATCACTAACAAAACACAAAAAAAGACTGCGAGGCATTACACCATAGTGGTTCACTGTGTGTGTGTGTGTGTGTGTGTGTGTACAGATAGTAAGTATTGCAATATCTAGCACTATCGATTAGAAAGGCTAGATTCAAAATAAATGCAACAAATTGTTTATGGTAGACTGTATTTTTACAATAATATAAACATGATATCTTCGTTAATAATGGCTGCAGTGACTGAGATGATCTGTGTATGACTGTTAAAGCCCTTAGAGCAGAGTGAAGCAGCAAATTCCTTTATGAGAAAAAACACTTTGTTTATATAAATATATTCTGCGAATACCTGCGTGGCCTTGGAGTCTCTCTCTATGATCCTCTCCTTGATCAGTTTGATCAGCGGGGTGATGTTGTAAAACTCGGCCTCCTCCAGCACACCTTGTAACAAAACAGACACAAAATTCAGCTGCTGTGTGCGTGCTGCAGCGCCCACTTACACACTATCATATGAACAAGGACCCGTTTTATCAACACCACCCCCATCATTTAATTATCAATGATATGTGGATTTTATAGTAGTTACAAATGTTATCATATAATTGAAATGTCATGTTTTGGTTAAGGTCGGGTTTGATTAAGTTTGCATTCATACTAACACAACTTTGAGTGGCAGAAACGGAATGTTTAATCCATTTATCCGTTACTTTAACCTAACAATTTCAACGTTTTATTCACTACTTTTGGCTCTTTCCACCAATCATACATTACTTTTAACAGCTATTTAAAACATTTATCTAAGCTAACAATTTAAACTGTTTGCCATTAGGTAGTTCAATCATTTATTCATATGCTACTGTACCTTTTATTCACTATTTTTAGCTAAAAATTACAACTGTTAATCCACTACTTTTAGCTATTTCCACCATTTATTACGTTTAGCTAACCTTTAGCTAACTATTTCCACCATTTATTACTTTTAGCTAACAATTTCAACTATTTGCCATTAGGTAGTTTGACCAATTATTCATTGGCTACCATTTCTCCACTATTTTTAGCTAATAATTACAACTGTTTAATCTACTACTTTTAGCTATTTCCACCAGCTATTACTTTTAGCTAACCTTTAGCTAACTTTTTCATCCATTTATTCCATTTATTCATTAAGCTAATTAGTCTAGAATTACTATTTTTTTAATCATTTATTCATTATCTATTGTATTTCAACTATATATCCATTACTTTTAGCTATCAAGTTCAACTGCTAATCGCTTTTAGCTAACGGTTTCTCTTTATTTGTTTTTCTTGCTAACTAATTTTCTCACATTATTTGTCATGTTCGGTGATGTTAGTTGACTCAATGTGTGGATTTACTTTTTAAAATCAATTTGTAATTTCTATTATACCAAATTACTTACTACTACTACACAGAAATGCCACTGGTTGGGAATCACTGCGCCTGAACATTTTCACATTTACTTGACTAGAAAATATGGTGGCAAGAGAAGTGAAGTTACAGAGACACATGATAGTATTTTAAAGGAATCTGATTATTTACACCTGCCCAAGTAATGAAACAAACTCATGCACCCCGGACCCATCATATGCATTATGAGACCTTCTTCAGCCAGCTCCTTGTTGTAGACCAGTTTTCCATGCCGCAAGTAGTTGAGGATGGGACCGAAGTAGGTGGGGTCTCTGTCAATCACATACGCTCCTGTCTCATCCTGTAACAGAGGAGGAAAAGAAAGACAGTACACTGTCCATTAACACCTTTATCACATCCTGAACTGCTTTCACACCACCACACTGAGTCACTTTGAGAGGCTCTTTCGTTGTGTTGTCACAAATGAACCACAGAGGTTTTTTGTTGAACTTGAAGGTAACTTTTTTTGTGTGGTCATGAGTAATTAAATTCCCTTTTTCCATCACAGTATTTATCAAACTTGAATTCTGCTATTTTTATCTTCCTTCTTCAAGCAACTGACCTTTTCTGTAATATTTTAAGTATTTTTAGATACTCGCTAGCAGGAGAATAACATCCTGGCTGGCTATTTTCATCTTGGCAGATGACTTTGTCTCCAAAATATAACTTTCCCGTACAGTGGAGGCTCTGTTGATGTTACAAGGATGTGATGCTTTTTAGTTCTTGAAAAAACACCACTTTTATCTTTTGAATGACTAAATTGATCACGTTTTGCAATATCTTTGAGTACAAAGGTGCAACAACTCCCAGCAGTAAGATAAAAACTAACTTTTCCCAGCCCTGATTATAAAAAGTTCTGTGTTTCCCCTCCTTTTCCATTAAACCCCTGATGCTTCCTGTTGCAAATACAACACTGCTATTTGCTTTTCCCCTGAGAGCTTCCTGACATAACAACAGCCTTTTGCAGCTGGACACACAAGTTCTGGTTACTGTCACACCAGAGTAGTTGCTGGTGACTTTATTATCATATGTGGCCCTCTTTTTCCCCACTATTTCTGCTAAGCCTGCCTGGCTGTTAGTGTTACGTCATGACTATGTACTGACCCTCTAGCATACACACACACACACACCATCCCCCTGTTCCTCCTTGTGATGATCACTTGAAGCAGAGCCCCCTTTTAGAGCTGAATTCACACAAGACCTAGTGCATGAGAAGTCCATACAGGCCTTTAGGAGGTTTAATCAGAGGGCAAAAGAGCAGGACTTGCTGGGAAAATGAAAGAGGATGTTAGGAACTTGGGTAGCATCTGCTGATTATGTGTCATTATAACAGTTTGATGGTTTACCTCTGTAGAGAGAAGCAAACTGGATGGGCAGATGGTGTGTTATTATATCATATGGACGGACACAGACAGAACGTGCATGTATTATCGTTCTAAACTCTGATCCATGAATTAGTTCGCCCCAGAGTTCACAAACCATGTTCACGGCTTCACACAAACTACATGTTTAAATATAAAACTGGCCTTAAACATACTAGTATATGAAAAGTGAACTTCTTTTGGTATTCGAGAGAAATAACATGTTTTTCCTACTGACATTTCCTACTGACACACAGGGTCATGAAAGTATTTCCTTAACTGACTGCCAACATTTGGCTGGTGGCATGTACATTAATATTTCAGCCAAAAGTCCCCCCCCAAAAAAAGTTAAGCTTGATAAAGAAAACCTGCTCGATTCACATGACTGATTCTTTTTATGGCTGTTTGCTGAAGCAGCAATGGACAACCTTAGCCTCCAGCAGCATCTTGTAGAGATGCATGTTACTGCTTTTATTACCGGGTCCCCTCGCTGGCTCCACTCACCCTAACTGTCACTATCAGGACTTTCTTGTGACTTGCTTAGAATCCCAACCTCAAAGACTAAACCACACAAAACATTTGTAATGAAAAAACAAAAAAAGGTTTGTTCAGTCTGAACTGCAGCTACCAGCAAATTGGGAGTTGCAGATTTATGGTCCAACTGGGCTACAAACAAAAGAGCTGGCTTACAGTCAGTTTACAGTTCAGTTCATATGGTTATTATTATCTCTACCTCCTCCTCTCCTCCTCCTTGGACATAGAGGCTTTTAGAGGTCACTCTGAGGCTTAAACCTGTGGAGTTGGTTTCTTCAGCTCTGAGCCCTTAGGAATGTGTTTACTAGGAGAAGCCTGACGCTTGTGCTTCCAGCAGCCTGGACCAATATTATCATTGTCTCTTTTTTTCACCTCAAATTTCTTTTGTGTAAATGTGAGAGCTGCACCAATGAGGCTCTGATGTGTTATTGGGGTGTCAAGGATGTTTTCTCTTAATGCTTTTCTCTTAATGCTCCTGCAGAACCACCACCAACAAAGTCCTGACTTCATTTGTACCTTTTGGAGCTAGAGCCAATTGCGCCAGCTTTTTATAAGATTATTAGTTAATACTATAATTATTACAAGGCAAGTGGATATTTATGCATCAACAAAATAAAGTGTGTTAGACCAAACAAACTAGATCGTACGTAGATTAGTTGCTACTGAACATTTACACCTAGAAAGTGCTATGTGTAACTGCTGCATAGCTAACGGTAACTGACAAATCTAACGTTAGCTTAGTTATATATGACCTTAGACTTATAAGTAAAAAATACAATATGGAATGATGTAGACTGTAAAGTATTTTTCACAAAACTACTTCAAATAACTAAAACCCATGCTCGTAACAGAGCTAAGAGCTACGTTAGCATAATCGGATCTCTCCCAATCTAACTTCATGAACGCTACTAACTGAAACACACACGTTTCATTATGTACATAAATAAACAAAGGTAATACCTGTATTTACAAAGGATTGGCAGTTAAGTTTGATATATCATTTATATCCCTGAAACTGGTAGTTGCATTACAGCTTGTGATGCTACAGTGACTTCCTGTTTACAGAGTTGATTGCTTTTGACTGGACAGTGCTACAAATGTTTCCTCGCAAAGTTAAAGGCATACCATGCAGGAATTTTTCCTAAAAAGTATAGGATCATACAAAAGTAATCCCTCTCAATCATTATGTATGACCCCTTAAAGTATGTGGTGGTCTATTTATCTACAGAGACTCTGCCCTCTGTCTGTATTTTCTAATCCTGAAAATAAAAAGTAGGGTCTGAGAACAGGTTTGTTCTGCTAATAGTGAGAAGACATTTCTGAATGACTGTTGGTGTGTTGCCAGCCCAAAAAATTCTCTTTCATGTCTTTGGGTCCGGCCAATCTTTGCTGGCATAGCGTGACAAGAGTGTCTGATGAGTTCAGTCACGCAGGAGGCGTTCCCAATGTGAGACATGAAGTGAATGCAATGAACGAGGTCTCCTAGATACAAGCAATGTGAGACGACATTGTTGCAAGATGAGGGATGAATTAAGAGGAGAAAGAGACGAGGGGGGAGAGACACACCTGCAGAGATCAACGGGATTGGGAGACATTAGAAATGAAAACGTAGATGTAAAAAGAAGCGATTCTGGCGTCGAGACAGGATTAAAACACACGTGAGGTTCTGTGTGTGAAGGAGAGAGAGAGGATGGAGGGAATAGATATCAAGACTGTGAGGCGGCACTATGTGTGTTTGAGTGTGTGTCTCTGCACTGAATATCACAGTGATTAGCGTTTGCAGGGGCTGTGACTGCAGCACGGAGTATAAATGGATTCATCCGCAAAAACACACACACACACACACAAACACACACCATCCTAAATGAGCAGAGCTGCAGTGGAAGACAGACCGACGCCTCATCAACGTGACTTGACTTGACAGTGTGGGCATGACAACACCAGAGAAAAGCTTCCTGAACGTGTCAGAGCTATAGTCTCTCACACACACACACACACACACACACACACACACACACACACACACACACACACACACACACACACACACACACACACACACACACACACACACACACACACACACACACACACACACACACACACACACAATTAGTTATAATTCACTGCGACAGGAGTTGCAGCGACTGACTTTTTAAAAAATGTGGTCAACTTGCTGATTCACTGATTGAATCTGTTTAATGCAGCTTGAGAGCTTTTTCACACCACCGTCCATCATCTCTTCCTCTCATCTTCTGCTGCCTCTGTGTATTACAGATTCATTACCGCAGCAAAATATTCAACTTCAGTATGCTGAGAAACTCCAAACTTCAAGAGCAACATGTTTGGGAACCTTTATAATAAAAAAACACAGCATTTACTCTCTTTTTTCAGGAAATTCCTCACATTTCTTTGACCTCTCATGTACATATTGATCATCTGCTTGTTACAACATTTCACTAAAGCTTTTTAGATGCTAGGACAAGGAAGTCATATATTCCAGCAATGCTCGGATGCACGAATTGAGTATGTAAAGATGTTCCTACCTGTGGAAAGTACATAGGTCAGAGTGCTGAAACGCTCGCTGGTGAGTTAATGGTTTACAGAACATTTGTTCAGGGAAATAGGATGTGGCTCCACAACATCTCCCTGTAGAGGTGAGTACATCCCACAGGCTATCATCACCAATAGCCAAACAAAAGCCCTATTCACCTCTAAAAGAAAAAACCTAAATTAAAATTAAAAAAACACACATGCTCGCCTGCATTCTGCTGTTTGCTTGAGCTTGTGTCAACACTGTGACTAAACTAACATTGCTTCTTGTTTTCTTTTGTTGCATTATCTGTTGTGGTATTTTGGTAACATTACTTACATATGCAGTTTATGAGAATTAGAGCAGCCACTTGATTATCTGGTTGATTTAACATTTGACAGCTAAATGTTGTTACTCATCAATCACATTCAGTCAATACTCATCAATCAATCCAGACTTGTCTTAATCTTAACCTGGGCTCAGACTACATGAGTTTTAAAACCCGATCCGTTTTGAAATTAGGTTGCATCAGGAACATAAGGAGAAATTTCATAGACATCCTTCTCTCTAATCTCAAACATGCACACACCGCAAGGTTTAAAAAAAAAAAAAAGAAGGCACATCAAACATTACAGGATATTACAAAGATTATCGTGCCAGAGGGAGCAATGCACCACCTCATGTGATCTTTTTAAGATCCCTGATCGGTGCCAATGCCTCACATTAAACCTGTCGTAGCATAATTAAAGTAATAAAGCAAATCCAGGCATGCAGTGGAATCCATGCTGACACTATAAGACGGGACAGAGAGTATCATACTATTTAAAAGTGAAACAGAGGAAAATGTGTCCAGATAACAATCTGAGTCACAGCATTGGGTCATTTAAAATCTTACCGGCATGATCCCTGCAATATTTAATCAGCATAACTCATAATCTGTGATAATACGATTATGTGGTTATCATCTGCGACTGGGCCGCCATGTTATACCTGTCCGGTTAGCATCAGCTTGGGGTTAAAGCTGAATCTTAGCTTCATAATGTAATTAGCTTTGGACAGTGTGAGGTCAGCTCGGGTTGTATTAACGGCAGAGAGTCCTGAGTTTGATTCGGTGTGGGGGCAGGGCAGCTGGAGTGCCGTAATCTCATTAAAACAGTCGAACGCAGCCAGACAGTGTGTATCTGTGCGTGTGTGTGAGTTTAAAAACAGTCAAGAACCCCTGAGAAGAGACACGCTAACGCCAGAGGATTAGAGAGGGACTCCAGTGTGGATAAAATCAGCTTCTCTCCTGAGTGAGACAAGAAAACACAAACAGGCTGGACTGCTCCTCTGTGTGATTCAGCTTCAGGTTGAACTGTGTACTAAACAACCAGAGCAAAGGCTGGTTTCAGTCTGGTGTCTGCTGGGTTAGACAGTGTGCTGGCACAATATGCTCCTTCACATATGCACTTTTCCAGACCTCATTATGACACAGGATTTTGCTAGATGCTCAATTTACTGCACTAAGAACACTACAATGAGAACATTTCCTCAGAAATAAATCTGGAGGGAATCTTTAACTTTGTTCATATGAGGTGTACCAAGTAAAGTATAATCGTGTGTACACAACTTGTGTAATGTGAAATGTGTTTTCTGAAACAATACTAATGCAATACTGCCTTTTGAAAAACAATAACTTAAAAGACACTGCCTGCCCCCCCCCCCCCCTCCTCCTCCTCCTTCCACCCCCCAAGTTGCACCCAGTCTGTTGTATTGTTCATGCTTGTGTGCACCCACAGCTGTTGCTCAGTGGGTATGACTGATTCAGTCCGTATTCATCAGGAAGCTTTTTGAGGGTAAACCTGCCGAATGAAAACAATGACCTCAAACTTCTCACTGATTTCACATTTCCACAGGAACAGTTTACGTGACTTAGAATAAATCACAACGTACAGATCATCAAACCAAACAACACTTTCCTCTGCAGCTCTCCATATTTTTTGCTCAGTCACGTCTACAGTCTTCTGGAGGCCGATATTTTGGTCGTGACTTTGAAAAGGAGAGTCTGTGTGTACAATACAAAGGAATGAGTCCTTGTGTCAGCAGTGAGGGAGCTTTGACATCTTAGATAATGACATAAATACACACAGGAGCGGCAGCACCTACAGCAGGCAGCGTACGACACATATATCTGGGATCAGTTGGCCGACCAACCTGAAACATGTCACCGGAAGGGAAATATTTGCATTTCGCTGACTTTGCATGTGTGTGTACAGTCCCCGCGATTGCTGCGGTCCCTGTTGTCCCAGTGTATTTTTTGTCTCCTCGAGAATAGACGGAAAAGAGTCCCATAAATTATCCTATTATTCAGTATTACTCTGGTTTATTGAGGAAATGATAGAAAGTAGGTTAACTCATCTGCCTGCCAGAATCATTTGTTTATATTAGTTTAGCATTGGTTTTATAGTCTAATGAAAGTTCTTGTTGGAGGATGTACGTCCAATACCCGTCAATACTATGAAAAAAGTTGATAAGTGTTAAACTCTGTAGATATTAAAAACATCTAAATAGTTTATTAAGAAGCTGAATTGATTGAACTTCTTACAGTGGGTTTAACTGCTGAAATACTGTGGAGAAATATGGGTCATGAAGGCCTACTATAAAACTCATTTTCTTTTCTTATAAAGACAAAAGTTGTAACACAATCATCTATTAAAGTTCCCCTCTGGCTCCAGTTAGTCACTGAGTCCTTTACTTATCTTACTTTCAGCCACTCTATAAACTGAAGACACTGGTTTAATATTCATTCAACTAGCCTGTGGTCATTCGGTGTTGCAGAGGTTACATAACTGAGCATCTTCAGTGGTATCGCCATCATCAGTATCAGTCATGAGATTGGCCAGCAGCTCTGGATGCTCTACGATGACATCATTGATGACTTTGCCTCCAAAATATTCCAGGAAGCCAAAGTTTTGAACATGGTGATGCTTGATGACGATGATGTAAACAATGCAGCTACATTCCTTAAATTAAAATGTTTTTTTTATGTGTCTCATTTATGCAGATGCAGATTTGTTGTGTATTCATGAGTGCCTGAAATAGGGGGAGGAGGGGGGCACAAACAATATTTAGCATAAGGCCTCCAAAAAAGCTAGAAACAGCCCTGCCTGCACAGATAAATCATGAGTCTGATAGCTGTGAGACGACTGACAAAAAGCAGCTTTGGTGCTCCTCGCCTGTCTTGTTCATAAGTCGCAACTCACAGAGGATTCAGCGCCTTGCCTACAGCTCAGTTCCCATATTTAGGATGACAGCAGTGTGACGGAACCGGTAAAACAAAACAAAAAAATCAAGTCTCTCTGTGTCTCTCTGCACTCCGCTCAAGAGAGAGCGGATATAAAAGACGCAAGACAGGAAAAAGGACAAACTTGCGTTGGGCATTCGGAGTGAGTCAGCTGCTGAGAGTGGAGAGTGAGGGAAGGACAGGACGATGATGATGATGATGATAGGGATGGAAAGAGCGGGGATGAGATGTAGGTGCGTGTGTTTGCATGCGTGCGAGACTCACTGTGAGATTCAGTGTGTGTGTGTTACTGTGTGTCTTCGGGCGGTGCAGAGGGAGCTCCTGTCAGGTCGCTGGCACAAGGTCACATGGGAATATTGTTTCCACAGCGCCTGCTGGTGCAGCGGGAGGGGAGGGAGGAGGGGGGGGGGGCAGTCACCGCTGTCGAGCAAAAAACCTCCTAACTCCAATTTTGTTTCGTCACTTCGGCTGAATGAATATGTGCTCCCCTGCACGGTCACATGACTCACGATGGGGATGATGAGGGTTCGGTGATATGATTATATACATTTATTATTGTCATGTATGTTCTGCCATCAGTTTATACTGTGGTTTAGTATCTGGTTGTGTTACACTGTTATGATCATTTGAGGCTCAAATGTGTAGATTTACTGGTTTCTTTCTTCTTTTCTGACAGTAAACTGAATATCTTTTGATGTGGACTGGTCAAGACAAAAGAAGACATCACCGCTTTGGGAAACAGTGGCTGACATATTCATCGTTTTCTGACATTTTAAAGACAAAACAAATCGACTAATGAAGAAAATAATGCTCAGTAGCCCTAAAACGACTTTCAAATAACCTTAGAGGGGCTGCGACTAAACATTGCTTTCATTATCGATTCATCTACCAGTTCGTTTTGCGATCAATCCTTTTTCACCGTTTTCCAGGAAACGGGGGAAAAACGGTCATCATCAAATTACCAGAGCTTGTGATGATGTCGCCAGATGTCTTGTGTACTCTGATTATGAATCAATAATTCAAGTTTCCTGTCTTAGAAGAGAAAGAAATTCAGACGATAATCACACTTCAGAAGCTGAAACAAGTGACTCTTTCCAATTGCTTAAACAAATAATATAAAGGATTTAAAACTGATGCAGATTAAGGTTCAGTCGATTAATTAATCAAATAATCGTTGCAGATTTAAACTTCACGTTGACCATGTAATTACATCATCAGGGGTCTTTATTGACTGTAATCCCCTCTTTCCCCCTCTCTCTCTCTGACTACCTCATTTCCTATCAGTCATACTTACATACAAATGCCAAAAAAAAACCACACACATGTATGGATACACTGGTATACATGTGCTGCAGCTATCCTTTCCTAAGGCGGATTTTCTTAGTGACATTTTAAAGATGAGAGCCTTTCGCCCAACAGCAGCCAAATGTCAGATAGACAGTGGACTCCAGGCTGAGAGGAAGACCTACCCCACTCTGTCTGTCACACGCATACATATCAAAGGCTGCAGCATAATAGAAATTTGCATAATTTATGAGCCCTTACATTGTGTTCAGTCTACATGTGACTGGGAGACACATAGTACATCTCTCTCTCTCTCTCTCTCTCTCTCTCTAGCTCTCTCTCTCCTCGTAAGATGCCAGCTGCACAGCTACTGACTGCGCAGCTCCCTGCAGAAGAGGAGGCACGTGTTCATCCATCTGACCCGAGCTACATCCACACCACAAAACGATGCTGACACACACGCAGACGCACACACACACAAACACACAAGAGAAAGAGAGAGTGAGAGTGCTTCATGCTGCACATACTGCATATCAGCTGGTCATTAGGCAACTCCACGCCCGCTCTGAAGCTGCAGGCGTGCAGCAGAGTGGAGATGTAGTAATAGGTTTTGGTGATGGCACACACACACACACACACACACACACACACACACACAACAATGGATTAGTATTGTTGGTGCCTTCAAGCCTGCATTGATACTTTAGGAGATATGTTTGGATAAATCACTAATATCCTATCCTATCAGCCAATATTGGCTTAACTGCATGCCAAGACCTGCACACATATTATAATCCTTTTAATCATGTTTGGGCAAATCCACCTTTCATACCATTGCAATGCCTTTGTATTTTACACATATTAAATTACAGTTTGATCACTTGTGAGGGTATAAAAGAAAAAACGCAGCCATGTCCTGGTCACTGTAAACTGACTACTTAGAGCCACAGAAAAATGATGGGTCACAACAGTGTTATTGTGGTTTTTCAGCAGCTTTGTTGCAGTGTAAATGGGCCAGAGGGTTAGCTTGCCCTTCAGGTTTGGCCAATACCAGCCTCTTCCTCCTCCTCCTCCTTCCTCCATCCTCCATGGCTGTACTCACTAATGAATATTACATGCAGACTAATGTACTAACAAATGTCATAACTGAGCTGCCTATAGGAAAGGCAAAGCATCACCTAAGTCATTGGTTCCCATCCTCGGGGGTGGGACTCTCACAAGGGGTCACTGGGTTGATTAAAAGGGTGCCAAGATGATAGGAGAGAGGATAAGATTCAGAAAAAAAAACTTATTTTTAACACATTTTTTGCCAAACTTTCATCTTATTTTATCTTTGTTTCTTTTAGGGTGACTCTATTTTAAGTTATTCAACTAAAACAAAATAAGCAGTCTCTCTAGAGCTGCGAGGTTAGCTGATTAATCCATTAGTCCAATCAACAGAAGATTAGACAGCAGCTATTTTTAAAATCTATTTTTTATTTTCACACATTTTTTTAAGCAAAAATGAAAACATAATCTGGTTTCACCTTCTCACATGTGACGATTATTATTGCTTTTCTCTATCAAACATGATGATCAACTGAATATCTTTGGGATGTGGACTGTTAGTCAGACAAAACATTGCCCTGTGTGGAACTTTATCAGATATTTCTTCCATATTTTCTAACATTTTACAGACAAAATGATTAACGGATGAATCAAGACAATCATCAGTAACTTAATTGGACAATGCAACATGTGGTGAGGGGTATTTCAAGGGGTCCAGGTAGACTTTGCTCTATTTCAAGGGGTCACAGGCCAAAAAGGTTGGGGAACCATAAATGTAAATCACATATAACAGTGGTTCTTAAACGTTTTCATATCAAGGACCCCTTAACTGACACAAATTAGACAACATTTAACATGATTTTGTTCCAGGGTCCCCAATCTGATAATACTTTTGCTTTGAGATGTTTTATTACAGAAAGTGTATGAGACACATGACCACAATAGTCATACACTCAGTCATTAGTGTTACTTATGGATAAAATTATAGTGAAAATGAATTATTCCCCTTTTTGCAGAGGACCCATCAAGCACCCTTGGGGGTCCCTGAACCACTGACGTAGAAGAGAGCCAACTGGACTCATCAAAGGCTACATACACGTGCACATCTTCCGTTATAACAATGTAAGGATTAGTATGAGTTGTTGAGCAGGACTCACCGTGTCTGAGTGCAGGTCCTGCTGCTGGCACAGCCGGTACAGGAATGAAGTTTGCTCTTTTAGGAGCGTCTGTCGTGTTGTGAGGAACACCGTGCCTCCGACGTTCAGCCGGACCCACTTCCCGTTGTTCCCCCCGCTGGGGTTAATGACCGAGCCGTTACCGATGCTCTGCGGCGCCGTCCCGCCGGGCTCGGTCGGACTGGCGGCAGTGGTGGTGGTGGTGGTGGTGGTGGAGGTCGTGCTTTCTCCCGCCTCGCTGTCTTTGTTGTTGTTATTATTATTGTTGTTGTTGCTGTTGCTGTTACGGTGGTGGTGGCAGCCGGGGTGAGTCGACAGTGCAGCGACGTCCGCCGGTTCTCGCTGGTCGTCCGCCGTCGTTGCCATTTGGAAAAGCACACCGCTTTGACACGCAGTGAAGACGTCCGTGTGCTCGCTGCTGCTGCTGCTGCTGCCTCCGCTTCTTCTCTGCTCCGTCACCCGCCGAGCACGCTCCGCCCCGATCGCACACCCGCACTACTCAAAGCAGCCGTGAAGGCACCGCCAGTGACACGTACCGCATCCGAGAAACACTCACACAACAAAAGCTGGATCCAAGTCATAAACGACCTAGTTACTCATGAGGTGTAAATGTGGGGTATTATTATCAGTGTTGGAGCAAGTATTCAGATCCTTTCTTAGCAGGATAACCAATAAGGTGGAAAATAATGGAGCATTTTACATGTTTGTATTGGTAAGTTACAAGAAGCCTAAAAATCCTGCATGAAAATACTACTTAACCTAAATAAAAGTATTATGAGCTGGATGAACAGCCTCTGACCAGAAGTTTCACCTTTAACCTAAGCAAAACATGTGTTTGAATGCCACAGGACACCAAAGGATGTCACAGGATATCAAAGGACAAAGGCAGAACAGATACCACACTAGTTTACACTACTTTTCTACAGTTAGCTAGTTTAGTCCAGTGTTTCCCAACTTAGGGGTCGAGGCCCTCCAAAGGGTCACCAGATAAATCTGAGGGGTCGTGAGATGATTAATAGAAGAAGAACGAAGAAGAAGAAAAAAAAACAGTTCTGATACACAAATCTGTTTTTGGACTTTTTCTCTAAAAATGGGATCATTTATTGAAATCAAACCACGTGAGAATCTCAGAAGCAAAATCTCTCTTTGGTGGAGCTGTAACAACTCATAGACCTCTGAAATGTGACCCTTACTACACACTGCTTTTTGTAAGATGTTAAAAGCAACAAAAAAGGGTTGGAAACCATTGGTTTCATCTATCTGTTCAATAATCCACTATTTACAGCGAATTAGGTTTAATGGTTTACAGGCAGGTGGAGTTGCAAATCAAAAAGTATTGTACAAAGTACCAAAGCTGATTATATTTTTCAGTGGGAGTGATGGATAGTCAGATCTGTCATACAGTCACATATTGTGTCAATACAGTGTTTATTTTAATTATTTTATTTTGAAAGCAGACGTTGCCCAACTTCCGGTTTTGGTCTAGTTCTCATTTGTAGATCTGACAGGCCAAAACAACTGGGTCTTGTAGTTTTTTACCGCTACTTTGGTCCAGACTGAAATATCTTTACAACTATTTGATGGTTTGCCATGAAATCTTTTTTCAGATATTTATAGTTCCCAGAGGATGAAGCCTACTCACTTTGGTGATCCTCTGACTTTTCGTCTAATTCCACCAGCAGCTGACTGTTGTGCCTGAGTGCAGCCTCACAAAGTCACTATAACTGCTGTAGACTCTCAGTCTTTTCTGAATGCTCACCAGGAGTAAAAACACCACAGTTTATAACATTCAAAGACTTTATTAATGTTAATATTTATATAAAGTTTGTCAAATAATAGTTCACACTGTGTAAACCTGAGTCAACATTGCATACCTAAGACAAATAAATGAATACCCTCAACAATATCAACAATCAAAAACTTTGCAGAATAAACCTTTACACAGCCTGAAAACATGTCAAATTAGTCCATGAAATTCATGTTGATTAAGAGTGCACCCTCCTGTTGTCACTGTTTGCAGTGTTCTGGGATCATTCAAAGGTGAAACAAGTACATTGATTTAGAAATGCATTTTAGGATGATGTATTCATGGATTAGTAAATAGCTTAAAAACAAACCGTAAACCTGGTGTCTATCTGCCTCAGACTGGCATGAATCATAAATCAATGACTATAATGTATGTAAATGACTGTAATGTAATTACACTAAATTCAATCAGACTACGTTGGACAATGGGAAATGAGGTTAACTAGACTGTCCCATGTCATCAACTAACCTTATGCGCTAGATGGTTTGTTACACAGAACCATCTGAGAAGTCGTCCTCAGAAACTGTTTGGAAAAAGGAAGGTACTTCAAAAACACTCGGCAGGTGATTGGATGAAGAATCTGTTTATCCCCATTTATCACCGTTTATCACCGTCTTACCTTGTGAGACAGCAGGCTTTACAAGATCACGAGAGAATCCTTACAGGACACTGATTGATCAGAACCACCGATGGTTCAGACATAAGCACATAACTTGAAGCCTGACGATGAAGATGGATTCACGCGTGATCTCGTAATCTCATGAATCCAGCTGCCTCGCAAGGTAAATGAATTAGTGCAGTTCTGATGATGCACTGTGTCTGGGAATTCAAACTGCTCATATTTTAATCATATTTATCACCAAAGTAAAGGGACATTTGTATAATATTTTCTATTCAGTGCTGTGGTAAAAACATTTCAGGATTCTTGATATGAACAGGAAGGGTATCTTCCACCTCTGTGGTCTCAGGGCCGGCGCAGCGTGGGCCTCATGGTGATGAAGGTAAAGTTGTAGCTGCGTGGGAGACCCTGATGAGTGGTGAGGTTGAAGGATTGCCATGAGAACGGACGCAGACCCCCCTGTGTCGTAGGGCCATTTATTGCCTCCGTGACAAGCCGAAGAGCCATCTGGTAGTCCGTCACCTGTACCATGAGACAGAAAAGAGGAGGGAAGGAGTGAGTAACAGGAAGAAAGTGGGACCATTTAGTAAGGTTCAAATAACATACTGATATTGTGTACATCTATGATGACATCCATGTTATTAATGGAGTTTAGTGATTCAAATCTGGTTCTGCGCTTGTGTTTGGGTTTGACGAATGAGACCTCCATGACATTTTAAAACTGCTGATCATTTGACCTTTTTCATGCCAGAAATAAAAAGGATTCAGTGTTTCCCCTCCCCTTTTTTTTTTTTTTTAGAGAGAAAAGGCTTCTGACGAAAGCCTCAGGCTAACAAAATGATGTTATCAGCTCTTTCAAATAGTGTAACCCAGTGTGCAGATGTTAAACTGTTGGATCTTTGAGTGAACAATAGTACCTTCTAGCCATAACTATTTGACACATTGCCAAAAATTTTATACAGATGAAGTTTTCCTCTGGCACTAAAATGAGGTCACAGAAACTAAAGAATTGATTGCCATTAAATGTGGTACAGACATTCACGTCCCCTTAACCTCTTACCTTAGTGTCATAGCAACCCCCCGGGCGTGGTCTCCTTGGTCTCAGATCGTTACGGCAACAGATGGTTTTACACGGATGGCCCTTGGAATAGGGATCTCTCTTGTAGTCTGAAACAGAACCAGTTTGACCATAAAGTCTGAAAATAGCAATGGAGCAATAACATCTCTGACAAGTTCAAAAGGCTGTTGAGTTCAAGAAGCTTTATAAAAAAAGACTGCTCTTTAGAAATGCTTTGATATAGGAATTCAAATCCCTCAAAAGAAACAAAGAAGAAATTGATCTTTTTCTAGTATCAGTAGGCTATATGAGGAAAAGTCAAATTTCATAAGTTAATGTTGCACCTACTATTGTATCTCATGATGTGTTTGAGGGAGCTGAGGTCAGACACCTTGGCCTGGTCCCTGCGCAGGATTTTGGCTCGGGGACAGAGGTCATAGGAGAAGTCTTCTCCATGTCTCCTCCACATCACGCCGTACCCACTCAGATTGTAGATTTCAATGTGAAATGGTATATTGTAGGATGGCCAATACCCTAGCGAATGTAAAGCACACTGAAGGTAAGAGTTGCCGAGATGCAATATCACATTCAAAACATCTACACAAAATGACAGACATGTAGGTCTTCGTTTCTTACCTCTGCGTAAAGCTTCACTCTGGTCTGAGTGCATCACCTTCCCAGGAATCTGCTCCACAATGGTCAGAGCGCCATTCCTGATGCTGTGACCCAGAGAAATCCTGCTCAGGTCCACTACCATGTACTGGCTGTTATATGTCCCTGAAAACCGGGGGATAAACAGCCTTTTTGACCCACCTTTCTGACCGCTGCTTTAACAGATTAAACAGATGGACTACCACAACAAAGATACTTATCCGCATGAGCTTTGAAGGTCAGCATTACTTTACACTAAAAGGACATACAGAAACAATGCCGGCTTTGCATGTTTTAACCCTTTTAGCAGTAAAAGCAACCTAAATCTTTCATTATATAGGTAAAACATCACAGTGAACCATTTGTTAGCTTCATTCTTATGGGCACAGTTATACCATTATTGTGTGATACTGTAGGTGCAAGCAGGGGTCATTTTAAAAAAGTTCCCTGACTGGCACTTTCACTCTGACAGCTGAGAACTGAATGTTAGTTGCTAAAAAGCAGCTGTTGTCAGAAAGGAAATCCAGAATAAACAAACAAACCTGGAGGTTGTGCTTCCATAACTTCCAATAAAAGTTTAATACAATTCTTTTAGGCATAGCTCTCTGGATGGAAATATCAGGTAAGTCAAGCAGTTGATCCGTCATTCAGTTGCTCGACCTACCACTTTTGGTTCAGACTGTAAGATCTCAACAATTATTGATTGCTGTGTAATTTTGTAGAAACATTCATGGTCCCCAGAGGATGAATCCCTCTGACTTTGGTGATCCCTTGACCTTTCCTGTAGCACCACGAGTAGGTCAAAGCTTTCACTTAACCTGTGAAATATCTAAAAAATGACTGGATAGATGGCACTTACATTTGTGCAGATGTTCATGGCTCCCAGATTATCTATCCTAATGACTTTGTCCCTTGACTTCCCTTATATGGATTGGCTTGAAATGTGGTACAAACACATGAATTTTAATCACTTTGGTGATATAATGGTTTCCTTGAGAGACAGCAGGATTCATAAGATCACAAGATCATGAGAGATCCATCTTGTGAGGCTTCAAGGTATGTGCTTGTGGCTGAACCATGGTGGTTTGGACCAGTCAGCGCCCTATGAGTGACTACTGGCAGGCAGCTACGGGCCTGGTTTAGGTACAGTATGATAATGGGTGCAGTACCCTGTGATAGATGGTGATACACAGATGGTTCATCCAATCACCTGCCAAGTATTTATTGAAAGGGGCTGCCCTTTTCCAAACAGTTTCCAAGGATGATTTCTCAGATGGTTCTGAGTAACAAACCATCTGGTACGTCAGGTTAGTTGGTCTTGCCATGGTAGAGTCTAGTAAACCTCATTTGTCAAATGCAAAGTCTATTTGAATTTAGTGTAATGACATTGGAGTGATTTGCCTACATTTACAGACATCTCCGATGGTTCTGTGTAACAAACCATATGGTGCATCAGGTTAATGTAGTGGCATCATTAGGTCAAAACTCAGATGGACTGAGGTGTTGACCACCAACAAGTGAAGTTAGACTATCCGCATTACCATAATGGCAATGTAATGGTCAGTGTGACGGATCACATATCTACACACCAAGTCCCTACAAGTACATTAAAACTGCATTGACATAAACTCCTGGCTACCAAAAGGAGGAAAATCAATATCAAAATTTAAAGTGACATTTGACAATTAGCATTTAATATGAAACACACTTGATTTGGGACAAAACATGGAAAACAACCACAATGATTAAAGACACATGTTTGGAAGTCTCTCTCTTACATATTTCATTGCTTTCAGAACACAAGTGGTTGTACAACAGATTCATCGATGTAACTCCAGCTGCATTTGCTTCTGGTTAATTATACGGCTGGCACAGGAAAAATAGCATGCACAGTCTTGCATGTGCTTTAGGGGTCTTGAACTAGTGGAAGAAACACAGTCAAATTCTGGCTCAGGATTTATATTGATTTGCACGATAAATCTGGAACCTATTCCTACCCAACCTCAAGATAGGTAACATTTAAGATCTTCATGTACTGTATTTTGTATTGTATCCAACATATTCAGTCAAAAGTGTGTAACCTTTATTCTCTAACAAAAAAAACCCTTGTAAGCCTCTTGTCTTGACTCAGCATCAACAGCATCTCACCTGAGTTGTATTTGGAGAAGACGTGCGCCCACTCCGCTCCGCTGCGCGCCAGGCTGTTGGCCAGGCGGACTCTCTGCCAGGCCAACAGACTGTGAGGGCTGAGCCGCGAGAACAGAGAGGCGTTGAAGACACTGTTGGATGTCTGAGTCATCAGAAGGCCGCTCCCGAGCAGGTAGAAGTCATCCAGAGACATCAGGAAGCCTGGAAAGAGAGGAGGAGGAAGAGGAGGAGGAGGAGGAGGAAGAGGAAGCGGTGGTCATAGAAGTCGAGGTTAACAGCGGTGAACGGCAAAGGATATGTTAGGACAAATATTGAAAAATTGAATATTTGAGGAGGGAGGGAAAAGTAAACAGAGCTGAGATCTTATCCTCAACTGCACAGCTTGGCAGCTATTTATCAGTAGTGGAATGTATACTTGACTACTGTTTTCAAGTAACATTGTGCTTTAAAATTTCTACTGCACCACATCTCAGAGAAAAGTATTGTATTTTGATTCATCATTATATAAAATAAGATGTTTTACAGTGCATGAAACTACTGACTAAAGTAGGAGCTGCTTACATATTACATATCTGGGGAGGTTTTTCTATTTCTAATAATTTCCAATCTGAATACATATTAAAGCTGAATAATCATTTTATCTTCCATTGTAATTTAATTATTTTATATTGACTACTAAGCTGTCATAGGTTGGTATTGTTTGTTTTTATGCTGTTTCAACAGAAAATGAATCTGCAGCTCCGATTCAAAATTGATTGATCATAAAATACCACAATTTCCCTGATTCTGGTATCTTAAATATGAAAGTTTACTGTTATTCCCCCTGTTATTCTACTGTATACAACAATCAATTGAAAAAATAATCTGTGGGTTAACTGACAATGAAAATAATTGGTAACAGCCCGTAATTAGGGCTGTTACCAATTATTTGTCTGCTGCTGCTACTGCTGTTTATAATGAGTATATAACACTGCTGTTGTTATTAATAATAAAATCATAGGCAGAAGAATATTTCCACCACCGCTACTACAGAATGTATCTGTTATTTCATCTTTTCTTCTGCTCGGCTCTGCTGGCCCTGACCTGCTGTGTATGCTAAATGTTTCACATTGTCAGAGAGAAAGCAGCTTAAGGAGGCTGCAGAGGTCACACACACCACCTCCACTGGCAGGAGTGTGTTTCATCTCTTCATTTTAATATAGTGAAGTGATATCGTCGGCCTGCCAGCCTTCTAAAAATAGTGCTTTAAAACCACTTGTGTTGTGATAGCAATGGAGCCTGTAAGAGGATTTTTATGGCCCATACCACTCGGCAAATCTTTGTCGACAAAATTACTCAGCCTCCTCTGACTTGACGATGAGGGAATACATTTCATCATGGCTCTGTTTTGGAACACACACACACACCGCGGTGGATGTTTCCTCGTCGCTAACTAAGCCGTGTACTTAGCAGAAGAATTACTTTCGGTAGAGAGTGTTCATTGAGGATTTGGGTTAAGTCCTGAATGTCAGTGTTTATATTTTCCAAGATGAAAACGAAACCATGTGGATTAAGGACAAGCAGGTCACCTCAGCTCAGGGTTTTTCCAAGAAAACTGTAGATAACTGTATTGTACAATGACAAGCTCTGTACTATTGAAAATGCAGGTCATGAAATGAGAAAAGACACCTTTGGCACAAGCTATAAATCTTACTTATGCTATTAGGTGCTTATAAAAGAAAAGACTCGTGTGTGTGTGTGTGTGTGTGTGTGTGTGTACCGGGGTAGCTGCTGAACGACATCTTTCCAGTGGCGGTGTGCACGTCAGACACCCTGAAGTCCCAGTGCTTATAGATACGCATAGTGGCTGCATAAGTATACCAGCTGGAGTGGCCCAACAGCAGGTTCTCAAAGCCTGGGAGCACCTAAGACACAGAGAAGAGAGAATGAGTCGTGCAGATGGACGTGTGTGCGTAAGTGTGTGCGTGTCATAAAAGTCATAAAAGTGTGTCCTTTTGGTCGAGCCATGTATGCTGTTTGTTAGATTTCCTGCATCAGTGATTTTCGCTTTAATCTAGATGTTTGTGTGTGTGTGTGTGTTGAAGAGACATTAGCCATGTTAGTGTGTCTCTATGGATGCCAGCATTGGATGGTTATTGGATAGATTGCCATGAAATTTGAACAAATCCCTTAAACTGAGATGATGAATCTTAATGACTTCGGCGATTCCCTGACTGTTCCTCTAGCCGCTAGCGCCACCGTGATGTTCACATTAGTGAATTCACATTAATGGATTGTTCCCCTCATTTTCTACCGTAAAATTGTAATCACTCTATAGATGCCCTGACACTTTATCCATCAGCTCAAACCCACACAACTATACTTTATATATGGATCGATCGCAACCCAGACTCTATCCATTTGTGATTCTGCGATGGTGGTATGAGGTCACCAGCTCCACACAGTCTGCTGACTCCTTTGGTGCATTCAAGAAACATCTGAAAACTCAGCTCTTCTGCTCACTCGGGCCCCTTTAAGTTTTTAACACTTTGTTTAAGGTTGCACTACTTTCTTGTTGCTTATGGTCTAATGACAAATATCTAAATGCAAATATGTACAGCACCAGTGAAAAGCTTGGACACACCTTCCCATTTACTTGAATAAGAAAGTGTAAGTGTTTCAGGGAAATGCTTAATTAAAGAGAAATGTGTTTAAAATAATGACCACATATATCTAGCATTTTCCATTCAATGTGCAGCCATTGAAACCTGTGTTTCAGATTTTAATGCGACACTGAGGTGATCTTTTTTGTTAAATTTGGGGCCATTTAAGGGAAAATTAAATATTTTGTGGACACCTAAAGACAGTCAAATCTTATAAAATGATTTCTGTTGATTTGTGACATATAAAAGATGGATCGTATTGACTCATTGACATTTAAGAGGAGGAAACCTGTGCACGAGGATCAACAGGAAAACCAATTAGGCCTGCATAGAGGTTTCCCGAGTGCTTGCTCACAGCTTGAGCCAAATGAGCCTGGCCTAACCTTTATGAGAGCAGTGCAGTGACCCATTCCTGGCATCCTGAAAGCCCCGGTCCCCGTGGAGGAGTTGGAGCGAGGTGTCAGAGCTGGGACGAGGTCCAGCAGGTCACCGACACCATTCAGGAACTGGACCGCAAACGCTGATAGAGGCTGGGCAGAGGAGGGAGGGCAAGTGGCAGAGATGAATGAAGTGATCCTGTGACAACTCTCTCATAGTCTCTCCAACACACACACAAACACATTCACACACCTCTGTGTGTTTGCTTTTGGCCCACTGTGCAGCTCCGGCGTGGAGCCCATCCAGCTGGGCCAGGATCAGTCCCAGATGCTTCCACAGAGGGTCGCTGTTCCTCCGCAGCTTCACCTGCTCTCTGGCCCACTGGTTCTGTTTGCTGTGGAGCGTTCAGAGAATAAAGAGACACTTAGGACTGTTTCTTTCTGCGATGAGTGCATTTTGTTAACGTCTCTACTCTCACTGTAACATTTACCTAAAATTACACCAAGCCCTGAATGCATAAATGTCATTTTTGCCAGCATACATGGTTTTAATCATAATGTAAGCCATTAACTTGAACAAAGAGTAAGACTGCACCTTAGAAACCTTTTCAGGGGATTCAGAACCTTCTCATCTTTTATCAGCTGAGGGAACATGTTGGAGTAGTGACTGAACATCTGTCTGCGTTGGAGAAAGAATAACAGTACTAAGTATGTTTCACTCACTGACAACAAAAAGAAGAGCCTGCATCAGAACCAACTCTATGATTACTAGTAATACATGAGTGGGTTACAGCCTTGGTTGAGTCATATCTATATTTGCAGAGATATTGTATGTTATTAGCTAAATAGTCAAACCTGTAATCAGAAATGTAACATAATTATTAACATAGTTGTAATAAACAATAATAATATTTTGTGTAGCATTGTATTGAAATATACAACAGGTGCCACACTTAAAGGGCCATTTCAGTATTTTGACTAGTATTCCCATAATTAATGTTACTGCATGCTGTCTCAAGTGTTTTAATTTAGAATAAAATACAGCTTACAGTTAGAATTATTTATATTTATGATATATTAACATACTGATACAAGTCAGCAGCTGGGCAATGATGATGTGGGATCATTTAGAGAAAAATAAAAAGTAATTTTCTCTGCCCTGCATTGCAAGATTATTGAGTGTAATAATGTGTCTATGAATATGAAATATGCTTGCTTATACATAGGCAAAATATGAGACATCATTGATCAAATAAAATTTGGGAAATTATGCTTATAACTGCTACACTTAAAGATGGAAAAAGCCCAGACAGAGACCTCATTAGTCATGGTCGATGATATGGTTATTGTGTCCCTGAACACAATGTTTATTGTATTATTTCTGATTCTGATTTCCTAAACACAGACTTGAATTAATTATGTGTTCAGGTGAGTTCGACTGTATAGCAAACTAGTAATTGACTCTGCGGACTCAAAGACCTGAACATGTATTGGACTACTCGCCCAGCAGTGAGGAAGCCTTCCAGGTATCCAGCCAGGAAAAAGGTAGTCTCGTCCTGCTGTGTGATTCCTCCATAACCGGCGCAGATCTCCAAGACGCCCCATCCAGAGAGGAGCAGAGTGTCATTGAAGTAACCGTAGGCACCCCCCTCTGCCTCCATCACCCCCTCCTTCAGGATCACACTTTTCTGGGCAGCATCCCAGTACACAGTGGCCTCTCGGAGCTCTACCATTGAGGGAGGATGGACAGGGTTACAGGGCTGAGGTTGGATAACACAGATTATGTAAGATAACGACATGACACCAATAGAATGTGCTATAGGCAGTGTTGTTTGATTCAGTAGACAAATTAATGTTAACATTTATACACCAGCACAAGGATTCAAATTGATTAGGTGTACTTACTTGGACATAGTATAGGTAATACAATTTGCTATTTGAAACAGAATCTAATTTATTTGATGGGTACATTGACACACCAAAGGAAACATAAAAGATTTTTTCCTAGTAAATGTAAAAACATAAAGTATATAGAATATATAATTGATTTAATATGCTGTATATTTATGTTACATTTCGAAGTACTATATATTCTAATCATGATGTATAATTTTCAATATGACAAAGATGTTTGAAAAATGTATAATGTAGTTTATGTAAAATAGAAATAGAACATGGAACAGATAGAACAAACAAAAAATAGCATTTTATAAAATCTAATTTAGGAATGATTGACAGCACGACTTGAACCTGTCTGTTTTCCATATAGCTAATCAAACAGCCTTTCTTTTTCAACAGTATAGGTTCAACTAAATTATAATGGCTTCAAAGGTTTCCGTCACGTTCACATACAGCACGCCACAGATACTCACGGTAAGTTTGCACCGATGCAGCCAAAGTGCTCAGCAGTATGCACAGTGCCATGCTGCGCTTCTCCATAACAACTGATAATTCCCTGCAAATCTCTGCCTCTCATGAATTTCAGTGAATAAAAATGTCTTATTACAGTCACTTCTATATTGAAAGCGACGACGATGTCGTGCGATTTCGCCGATTGCTGTTATTTGTAATGTGCTGACACATTTTTCGTTAACATAATTTAAGTGAATATTCCTTGTTTGAACTTCTTCGTCCAAGAGAGAAAATGTAAATGTTCACCCCAGATGGGACTCGAACCCACAATCCCTGGCTTAGGAGGCCAGTGCCTTATCCATTAGGCCACTGGGGCTTGATAGGAGATGGGCGTGGTCATTATACTATATATCGTTCAGTAAAAGGCTCCATTTAATTTAGTTATAGCTCTATGGTTAGCAACGTTTTTTATCGTCTAGGGCAAACCAAACATTGTTTTCGACAAGTAAACTTTCGGAAACCTTTTTTTTCTGATTACACAAGTAAACGATAAAAAAAAAACATTAAAAAGGCCGAGTGACGCGATCACCATGGTGATGCGCTTACGTTTCATGGATGATTCCACTATTTCTCCAACATGGGGGCATTCATGTTATTCACCTGCGACATAAACTTTAAGAATATGCATACAACGCCTTAAATTGAACATTCAAGCGCTAAGTTATACGTTAATTTCCTTAAACCACATCATGTTGTGTCAACCCTTCCAACTGCTACACAACGTAGCTGTGCAATAATTGAGGATTGCCTATTGTAGACAAATGGAACTTTCACACTTGCGCAGTAGCAAGCATGGTTTTGTTGGGAGAGAAAATAAATTCAAACACGACGTTAAGACTTTTAATAAATAGACTGTATGGAGGTAAATATACTACCTATGTATTTTCAGTGATACTACAACTACTAACCCATATGTGAGGTAGTCGACAGTTTCAATTAAATGTCAGGTATGAGTAGAACTCACAGCGAGTTTGTGTTAGGTAACTAGCATTAGCGTTAGCTTGGTCTGTTGGTAACAATAAACACAACGTTACTGTGGCTGCAAGTTACTGTTATCTCAATAAATACTGAGGCTGCCATTGGTGTGCAATCTCTTATTCAGGATCTTAAAAATTCGCTGAAGATGCCGCTCTTTGGAAACACATTCAGCCCGAAGAAAATTCCTCCTCGTAAATGTGCATCTCTATCCAGCCTTCACTCGGTAAGTACTGAAGCCTATACCCTGATCTCCTATTTCACCTCTTATTAACTGAATGATTAATGAACTCAATGACTCAAGGGAACATATACAGAGGATAAACAAAAGCTAATTAACAACACTGAAGTTAGTTTATGACGCGTCTTTAAGGGAAATATAAACATTGATCATATTTGGAGGCGGATTCTATTGTTTTTTTCACCTGTTATACTTATGAACGAGTGTAAGTCATTGTAACAAAAGCCTTCATGCTGTTTGAACCCACTTTCAGATAAAAACTTTAGTTTGTTTATGAAAAGTGACAAAAATCACAACTGCTATTAACTACTTATTTTTTTCTGGATGTGGTTCTTGACTTTCCCTAACTAACTTCAGTGTTGTAGTATTTTGAGGCTGCTGAGATGTGGATTGTGCATAAGGAGCTGCAGCTTGACACCATGTTGGCTAATATTATCGTTTATTGAGCAAACATGCAGATTGATCTATTTTCTCTTTCTGTCTCTTTCCATTTAGTTGGATCGCTCAACAAGGGAAGTAGAGCTTGGCATTGAATATGGACCTCCTGTAATGAACATTGGAGGCCAGAGCTGGAAATTTGAAGATGGACAGTGGTTAACAGGTAATGACTTTGATGGGTCGAATAAAAAACTAGTGCAGGAGCTGTGTTCATACAGAGAACTTAACACATACATTGCTGTGTTTGCTGCCATATCTGCTTCCTCCGAATGTCCCAACACAGCATTAATTCATCTTCTTGTGTCTCTTAAAACCAGAATCTGGTGGGAATGGGTCCAGTAGGGAATTGCAGCGGCTAAAGAAAAGAAATGGGCAGCTGGAGGAGGAGAACAACCTCTTGAAACTAAAGATTGAAATTCTCCTTGACATGGTGAGAACTGAACATATTTGAATTTATTAATGATGTAATATATGTATACAATGAGGCAGGGTTAGGGTCTTCCTCCTAGTGAGCGTGATTGTAATTTTGTGTCTTATCAAAGATGTTGTATCTAATATTTCTCCTATAGTTGACAGAGACTACAGTAAATTACCACCTGGTGGGGAAAGAAGCGGAGGAGATAAAGACTCAACATCGAAGGAAAAAATGACAAATCTAATCTGATGCCTTCATCGTTGGAAAAATCATTAAAGCTCTTTTTGTATTCAACAATAGTCTAGAGTTTGTTGTAAAAAAAAAATACATTTCTTAAATATTTTCTGTTACAGAGTACAGAGATAAAATAAAGGTCCTTGTTCGGCTTCAGCTGCAAAGAGAATGTACAGCTGAGTGAGTCACATATGGATCGACTTGTATCTGTTCTGTAGCATTTGTTGAAGTTAGTCACACTAAATATGAAACAACTATGAACATCTTTGTTCAATATCCACATCTTTTTTAAAGATTATTTGTATTTACTGTATTTTCTATTAAGATTAAAAGTGAAATCCTTCACAGAGAAGCAGGTGTTTTCTTTTCTTTTTGCATTCACTGTTTTGATAAAATGACACTAATCCCTTTTTAGATAAATACTTGATTTGTAACCAGGGACACAAAAACTTGAAGACTACCTAAAATAAAATCTTAGTTTTTAGAATAGAACATTTTTTGACGTCTTGTCCATTTCCACAAAATATGAGCTGTGATGTTGAAAATGTAGTAGTTACACTTTATGTGGCCTCATGGTCCACATATAGTATCACATAAATAAGTACTTTCCCAAGTAGCTTCAGTTGCATCATGAGTTTGGTATACTGTCAAATACACAGTTATCTGGTGGTGGCTTAATCAGCACAAAGTTGTTTGGTAAGTGGTAAGTTCCATACTGCAGGTTTTTATGCCTGATTGAAAGCTGTATTCTTAACTCAGTTTACAAATTATTTATTTATCTTTTTACACTGCATTTTCAAATTGGTTTTGAAATTCCCTTATTCATTTAAAAATCCAATAATGCATATTTGAATTATGTAATTATTGATTATTTTATGTTGTTTTGTAAATTAATTGATTAATTTAATCTATTTATGGATTCGTGAATTAATTAATGATATATACAAAAATAATTCTAAATTGAATCATGAAATGTTCAAACAATGGGCAAGACCCATTTTTTTTCAAATTTCCCAGTAAAATTAATGAGTTGACAGTCTGTTGAACTGTCGGGGGTTTATTAATTGTACTATTACATCATTGGCTTCAAGCTTAATTAAATGATTGGTTTGACTGTCAGAGTCATCTTCAGATCTTTGTTTCCCAGAATCCTGATGTGTATTGATGTGTATTTATAAAATAAATGTTTAGCTGTGTCTTCTTCAGTTGTTATAATTGTTTTCAATATCCAGAAATCTTTATACGAATTTATTGGTTCAATATAAAGCTCGATGCACAATTGTGTAATGTAAAGGAATGTTGAGGTTTCAGGTGCAAAAATTGAGCCTGTTGATAAAATCTTGTACTTATAAACAATTAAGTATTCCTGTCAATGAAAGGTACAGCCTTGTTTGCGTCATTTTTTCTTTCTGTGGTTAATTGGTGGTCGTACCTGTCAATCAAATTCCCAGCACAACGGTTGGTTGAATCTTTATAACCACGCATGCGCAGATATAAGCTAGTGAATGCGGCGCAGGGACGTTTTAGCTGCCGACAGCGGGAGACACGAAGCCGCTTGTAGCCTTTTCTTCTGCCGGCTGTTCAACCCATTCAACTGTCAAATTATCCAGCGATATAGTTGTGTACATAAGCTATATAAACGCTACTCTTCAAAATGCCGCGGGGCGGTAAGTGTTATTGTTTAAAATAAAGTACCACGATCATTTTATGAGCATGCTAACCCTAGCTAGCAAACTGTTAGCTCAAGTCGCATGAATTCCTGTTGAATACTCACATGCTTAGCTTTTAGCGTGCTAACCGGTTAGCAGAGCGGGGTTATGATATGTGTCGACCACCCGGGATAGGTTGTAAATGGGCCAATATGTGGATTTATTTATATATTTACCGGAACTCGCTGTCATTTTAACCTCTAAAGGCGGGTTTAATAGTTTAATTTTTCTAACCGCCTACGTTTAACCGCCATGTGCACAGGAGCTCCTTCAGCTCACTAACATATTCATCATCATGTATTTTAAGACGGTTGTTACCATCACCAGATACGTTCACTAACACTTGTTTTTAAGTGTTCACTGTTGGGCTGTTTTTGTCCACATAAAAGTTACCTTCTGTTGTCATGACTTACCTCATCCAGTTAACGTCATGTGTGACTCATCTCTCCTAATATACACGATCTCTGCGTACTTGACTCTGCTACAGCGTTTTGAGTGATGAGACTATAAATACAAGTCTGGACTGATCTGAACTGTATTATATTGTGTTTTATATTACTTACCACAAACACTGACCTCAGAAATGACTATAGTGTTATATTCAGGCCTCTTAGTAACAATAAAAAGCATAATTAAGGTAGTATTGTTTATTGGTTACCATTATAGTATCATGTTTTTACTGTTTAGGTGTAGCTGTTATTGTGTACAAACCTCAAAAACAGTTGGATATAGCTGATTTGACAACTTTGACAATTGTGTTGCAGGGAAAAAGGGCCACAAGGGCAGAGGAAAGCAGTTCAGCAATCCTGAGGAGATAGACCGACAGATGAAAGCGCAGCGAGAGGCGGTGAGTGAAAAACCTTTTGTGGCAGACAATAGGCAAACCTTCAAACCAGGTCTCATGTGATTGTGTGTGTGTGTACGTTCATTGTTATTTGTGCCTTTTTTTTACTACAGATGTTATTTCACTTACTAATGCTGTGCTTTTCACTATAATTTGCGCAACACTTTTGTCAACTTCAGTTGTTTTTAAATGTGTTGTTTAAATTGATTCAAATGTGTTGACAGGAAGCAAATGCCGGTATAGAGAAAGACAGCTCTGAGGAGTCAGAGGAGGAGAGCAGCAGTGACGAAGAATCCGATGTGAGTGAGGACAACAATATTGTCTTAGCAGTGGAACCACTTGGTCTGTTAAAATTGGCTTTGGGTATTTTCTAACTATATGACAAGGAAAAATATCTGAAGATGGCTGTTGTTTGTAGCTGATGGCTGCAGTTGTCTTTCTGTCTCACTGATGCTCACTGATGGGTGTTTGTTTATTCACGCAGTCCAAGAGGAGGAGCGGAGTGGAGGGGCTTATAGAAATTGAGAATCCCAACCGTGTGTCTCAGAAGAGCAAGAAGGTGGCTGAAGTAGACGTCACTGCTCCTAGAGAGCTGTCCCGCAGAGAGAGGTGAGTGCGTCTCAGTCACTCAGAAAACGGGATGTTTCATATGTGTTTTATTAATTTTGGTTCAACCCTGTTCACTAGCAACAGGTTTTGTGTTTTGTTTTTTTGACTACGTATCACTTTATTTTTTTATTCTGTGGGTCAGAGAGGAGATAGAGAAGCAGAAATCCAAGGAACGCTACATGAAGCTCCACCTTGAGGGGAAGACCGATCAAGCCAAGGCCGACCTGGCTAGACTCGCCATTATAAAGAAACAGAGGGAGGATGCTGCCAAGAAGAGAGACGATCTCAGGAAAGGTGAGAAGATGCAGAAGTGCTGATTGGATTAATAGTTATTTAGTTTGATCAAAGATTTGTTATTTTTTTAAAGCAGTTAACAGTAAACACATCAGAAAGCATTCGTATCATCATCAACATGTTGCAGCACAGCTTTTGACAACATGTTTGCCTTTTAACCTGCAAGTTAATGGTTAAACATATACATCTTGGCATCATGTAAGATTTGTCTTTTTATGAGGTTTGAGTATGTTTTCCTAATGTAATGTCCAACAGCAGACTTTAGGACTCAAATAAATTCTCTTTGACTTTTTATAGAAATTTCTGTCACTTTGAAACTTAAAGGCTCACACTAGTCTCTCCATTGTTTCTCTTTTCTTTTTTTCTACCAGAAAAAGATTCTGAAGAAGCAAAAGGAAAGCGCTAGTCCTTCACCTCAAGGCTTCAACATGCACATCAGTCTCAGAGGGTTGGAGAAAGATGGGGGGGGGAAAGAGGGAGATCTGGAGAAAGGAGAACAGGGAGGGAACCAATACGAGTGGCGTCAGATCAGGGGTGCTCCAGAGCTCCTGTCCCTCATTTTAAATCAGAGGGGAGTGGGTCTTCATGACAGTGTGGTCAGGACAGGGAAAACGGGTGAAGCAAAGCGAGATGAAGAGGAATGCAACATTTGGGATGCCTCTGATTTTAGTTTTAAAATTCCTCTCTATGTTTGAAGAGGAGACAATCGCAGGTTTTCCAAGTGCTTCACAGCCTCTTTACTCTTCATCACCCACCAGGGTTTTAATTCTAAAGCTGCTGAAGTCATTTTCCATTCCTTTTGATTACTACATTTTTACAGTAATTGCATTGTATTTTTACCTAAATAAATAATACAAGTTTACTTATTGACTGAACAGGTAACAAAGAGGGCGTGCATGAGGATTTCTTGGGTGCTTTACTTTTTCTTCTATCTAGCCTGTTTTTTGTAATAAAAAAAAAAGGCAAGCCAGTGACAAATGGAGAAAAGAACATTTATTTAGAAGATAAACTGATATATAGGAAATATACCGTGTAGTTTAGTATTTTGTTCTGGGTCAAAGAAATGGCATGCAGCACCACAGCTACATCTTTCATGAGTGTGGCTGTGTGGATATAAGACATTGGAATAATTTTCGAAAGATTTTTCCTTTCACACCATCCAAACATGATTTAAATGTTCAGCTTTTCCCACAGTTCTTTCTCTCAGCACATGTTTTGCCTTGTTTTCAGCCACCATCCACCCCACCCCCTTTTTTTTTTTTTTTTTTTTTTGAGAATTGGCAATTTACAGAGTTGGAAGACGTAGCTTTTCATTCTACAAGATCACCGGTAGAAAGTAGAAGTTTAGTTTGTTTTGTTTCAAAGGTACACCTCTCATCCATGAATTATTTCTGTCAGAAGTTCAAATTCACTTCAAAAATGTGTCTTGTAATCCTTTGCTTAAAGCACCAGGAATATTACTTGAATTGCCTAAAATAAGCATTTGAGTATTTGGTTTTGTTAAGTTGTCAAACATCAGTGCTGGAAAGCATTGTCTCAAACTGCCTCAGTAACTGTGGCCTTCCTCGCCCTGTTTCTGATGGGATCCTCAGTGGTTCTGAAGGAGGGATTGTGTCTTCTGTTGCCTTGTCAAAGTTTACATAAGACCAGTTCACTGTCTTTCTCCTCTACCGGACCTCTTTCACAGCAGACGCTCTTGACGTGTCATAGCAGCAAAAGCACAGTTGTAATTCATAATAGTAACAACGGCAGCGTTACATTAAGGTGTTGCTGCTTCAGAGCCGTGCTGTTGTGCATGTTTGCTTTCTGACACTTACTGTTCTTAGTTCCACCTGTGCATTTCCTGCTACGAAGGGTAAAATTGCCTGCTGTGAAAAAGCTCTATAAAAGTGCTATAAAACCTACAGTTAAATCACTAGATACACTTCAAATCTGACGCAATCAGCACCATTAAATGTTAAATGTCTCGAAAAAGAGCAGACAGCTCAACTCCTCTCTGATGGTTTAAAGTAAAACAACATTATACACTTCACTGACATGGGATTTGAAGCAGGGCATTGGTATTTGGTTTAGACTGTGCAGGTGTACATAATATACTGGTAACTCAGCATGTGGTGGATTTGGAAATTCCTTGGTCAGGAAAACAGTATTCCCTATAATAATAAAAATAATAATAATATGGAATTTACTATAAAGAACAAACTGTTGAAACCACAAAGTGTGAGAAATGTAGCCACAGCATAAAAGTGAATTCCTCAGTTTTCCATCATGTATTTGAAGTCATTTTTAAAAATAAATTCATTAATAAATAAATGACTGTTGTGTTTTCGTATTTTGCATTATGAATGTTAAGACTGATAGGACACAATGGTGCCACATATTATGAGATTATTCTTGTTAGTGATGTTGCATTTTGCCTTTGCCATCACTAGACTGCAGCATCTGACCAGGCAGCAGACATAGCACATGATCCATCTGAACGGCTCATATGTACTGCTGAGATCTGAAGAGGGATGTTCAGCAGTACACTGTTTTGAAAGTTGGATTAGTCCAAGGTGACAATTTATACAGAAGATAACCTAACAAGAACACAATGTACTAACCACAAGTTTGACACGGAGGGTTAGCAAGTAAGCTCCATTCACACACTGGATGTTTAACTGTGAACTGATTTTTGCAAAAATGCACATGTAGACAAACGTTTAATACTAAATCTATCTAAATCTAAGTCATTATAAAAAATAAAGGCTAATAGGGACAAATACAGGTAAAATGTATAGTCATGACAATCCCAATAAGGGTTCATAGCAGGTTTTTTTATGTTCAATTCCAGCAGTTTTTATCTTTATCTTTTTTCCAGTCTTTTTTTTTTATTTAACAAAGCCATTGTTCCTGGTGATTGTTCAATTTCATAACTTTTCATCAAAAAGTATGTATCTGTCTATCAAGAGAGAAAGTGCAAAGTCAATTGTGATTGGCTGTATGTTCATTTAGACTAAAGCAATAGACAATCAGATAATCCTGTTTGTCTTAATTGAAATGAACTTGTTTAACTCAACAGCTGGAATAAAACATGAATGACACAATAAATGTACATTATTGTCAGAAAACAAAACAATGAGCTGAATGACTTCATTGGATTATTTCACAATTTATAGTTACATATCTCTTCAACCCAATTCAGATTATGTCTACCAGCATCATCAGCACCGTACAATACAATAATCTTAAAGTTTTCAGACATTTTATTTTATTTTATAGAAAACTGACAGTCACAAAATGTTCCTAGTTGAACAACACAATATAGATAGATAGATAGATAGATAGATAGATAGATAGATAGATAGATAGATAGATAGATAGATAGATAGATAGATAGATAGATAGATAGATAGATAGATAATTAATCCCAAATAGAAATTAAAATGAGCCTGCCAACAATGAAGTCAAACAAACAATGAGTTAAAAAGGTTAAAGAAACATGCAATTAAATGTGTGAAAGAAGCTTCTGCAACAGGCTGAAAAAATGGGAGAAAAAAACCCAAGTGAGTAGAAACACTCCAGTAGTGAGTCATTGCTAATGTTGTTCCCTCCTGCAGGAAGTGTGAAATTAGAATGCGTGTGCTAATAAGTATAGCATGTCAATTTAAAAGGTAATACTAGGTCAGGGTTGTGTTTACAGTCTGTTTTTCTGCCCCCAAGTGGACAGAAAATAAGTTGTTGCAGGTTAAAATGAAAGGAAACAGTAATGATGTGGAAAAACTGTGAAACATTCAGAGGCTTGAGAACATCCACGATAAAATAAAAAATGAGTTTTTAAACAGACTAAACAAAAGATAGTGTGACAGACAGTTTCAGCAGTATGGATAGTTTCCTCTTTTGGACTTTTCACATCCTTTTAACAGTTTAGCACATGCTGTTAACATTTACAGAAGTGCAGATAAACTGCAGGACGTCAGTTAAATAATCACTAGGATAACATGTAAATGTGTGGCACAGTGGTGCACAAACCTGACCTTTAATGAGCTGCCAGTATGCAAATGTCTAGGTATCAAGAAATATTGTGTAGAAGTTTACCTGCTCATGAAGTTGGGGGAAATTGAACCTCATGGCTGAAAAACGGAATAATCTGTTTATATGCCTCCAAAGTCAAATGTTCACAGTGAATATACTTAGCATTGTTTTTATCAATTGTATTGTCTTAACAGGCTAAATGTTAGATCATAGTGTGGCAGTCAGAAATGAGAAAAAAAAAATCTCTCTTCCCCCTCACACTTCATCTGTGCAACTTCCTCATTCACTGCTTTGTGTTAGAAGTAACTTAAGAGACACGCTCCTGAAACAAGAACGAAAACTGACGGCCAAAACACGCACACACACAGAGACAACAACCACACAGGCGGAGGAGACCGGTCTGTACCTGATCTCTTACCTGATGAAGTGACACAGCTGGATTCAGAGTGGACGCTTTTTTTTTTTCTTCCTTTCAGAGAAGGATACCTTCAGGTTGTAAGAGAGGAGGTCAGGTAGAAAAAGCTGGTTGGACTTCACAGCCAGCATGCTCCGGCAGTCTCTGAGCATCTTGAAGCAGTTTGGCTCTACAGCGAGGTGAGTGCTTATCTACTCTGAAACTGTAACACAAACACACACACACACACACACACACACACACACACACACACACACACACACACACACACACACACACACACACACACACACACACACACACACACATCAAGGCTCTCACACTCAAATCTACACTGAATTCAATGGCTTTCAAGTGTTGTTTGGATCCAGATGTTTTTTTGTGTAGGAGAGGATGTTGATCTTATGATTTACACAGATTGTCAGATTTAAGAAATCATGGTAAAATCATTTTTATTTCATGGTAGTCACAGTGGTTTAAAAGTGGTTTAAAGCTACACTATGGAACTTTTCAAACGATAAATCCACTTTTCCTAACACACCCCTGCTTAGAACAGTACCCTTAAAGTTTTGCCGCCACACCCTCAAACACTCATTTTATTTTTCTCCAACACAGAAACATTTGCAGACATTTAAAACTGAGTAACTGCTGAACTAAAAGGTTAAACCGAGTCGTTCAGTTATGAGGAAATGTTGATTTCATGTTCTTGTTTTCACTGTTGCAAATATGGTGTCGAAAGGTGTGTAGAGCAGGAGGGCCTCGGTTTCAGGTTCCTCTCGAAAGCAAAGCGCGTTGTTTGGGTTTTTGGGGGAAACCTCAGACCCAACAACGCGTGAAAGCCAGAGATGTGTGGGCCACCGAGGTTCGGGAGACCCTGGTGGATGAACTGCCCCTAGGATGTGGTGTATGTTCTGCAACGCATTGTGAAGGCATGGGTAGTTGTAACAGGTCGGTTTTCTCTGTGATGTTGTGACATAATCTCTGAGGTCAAACACCATGACAGAATGAAAAGAACTCATTACAATTCTTATTTTTTCATATTTTTTATCATTCTTTCTTCAGTTTTTAGGTCTCCTGGTAATCCTCAAACTTTAAATAAAAGAACAATTCTTTGCTTTTGCTGCTCATTACCTCACAAGAAAGTCTCAATTGTGCATCCGTGCGTGACAATGACTGGTATGCAGCTGAGTGGGAAACCAAGTGACATACCCACACACTCTCTGGTTTTCTTGGTGAAAACCTTGCATGCAGCAAGGCTAAAGGAGTGTATGTTTGCAGGCCATGCTGCTGCTATCTCTGACGCATTCAGGTTTAATAATAAACCTGCACAGCATGCATCTGCTGCAGAGCAACGTGGGCTCCAAACTTCCAAAGCAGCACTGCACACAGTTCTCAGTTTGTGCAGACACTGCCAGGGTGACCTTTGATATGGGAATAACATATATTTACACACACAAGTTTAATGTCACCAGTATTAATACTTAGTATATCTTGATCCAAGTACAGAATAAGGTCAAGTCATTGACTCGTGCTTACATTTAGTTTAACAGTATAAAAATGTTTTGCACTACACACAATTTCTTTGAGGTATTACCCCTGTTATAAACTTATATGTTCAAGATCATTTAGTATATAACTAGTACAATTGCAGTATATAGAAGAGTTTACTTGTGGTAAACTTTAAGTATACTTCAATATACTAAAATGTGGACTAGAAGTATATACCTAGTACACTAGTGGTATATAGATGAGTGTACTTGTTGTTATAAACTTTTTATGAACTTCAAGTATACTACTTTTTGCTAAGGGCTGGCATACACACACACACACACACACACACACACACACACACACACACACACACACACACACACACACACACACACCCACAAACACACATACACACATGCACATTTACTTTCTAAATAAAGCATGCAGCACATCTGTTCACATGCCCTGATGTAGTTTAACTCTTTGGGGAATAATATACATTCTCTGTCCCAAAGGGAAAAGTGAAAATGAGAGTCAGAGATTTTAAAAAAGAAAGAAAAGGGAACTGGCTCGTGGCACAAACTCACTGGGGATTTCACCTCTTTGTGTTTTCATACGTCAGATGTCAGGATCAGAGGTACAAACAAAAAAAATGACACCTTGGAGTTGCTGAAGCTCATCTGACCCCATTATGAACTGGGTTGGGTTTCCTTCTGGTGTAATACCAGTTTGAAGATGTCAAAAAAGTTCAGCAGAGTGGTTTGTTGTATTTCACCACATTGTTGAAGTCATTCGCTCCTTCCTTTTTAAACCCATGCTTAACACAGCAGAGATAGAGGATGATTTTTGTTGTTTTGACTCTTCCTTCCGGGTACTGAACTATACCAGATCCATGTTTAGACTGTTTATCAGTCTGGTCTGAAAATGTCCAGTTATACTGAGGGTTGAGAGCACAAGAGATGTGCTTAAATATTAAAGTACAAGGCCTCTGCAGTGCTTTCGGTTGAGTTACCTTTTGAGGTCGTGGCAGGTGTTGCTTCTGCCTCAGCCTACACCTTTTTTTCAGACTGCAGAAAAAAAATATTTTAGTTAGATTATCGTGTGGTTTTAAGTTGCTCTATTTAAGTATTTAACTATTATTTTCGTGTGTCTATTTGTAGGCCGGAAAACAAGTCTAGCTGTTCGTACTTGATTATCATCTGTTATCATTGTTACCATCATCTCCAAATTATGATATGAATGTAATGTTTCTTAGCCCTGTAAAATCTGTTCCAGCAGCAAGTGAAGCATTTAATCAACATATATTATAAGAACTATTTATACTTGGTGTTCTTTAAACGTTAGCATGTGCAGTGGCAAAACCGTGGTACTTTTTAGGTATGCTAGCAGGTTGGCTCTGCAGCAATGTCGGTCGGTTGTTCCAGGCTGAAAAACCTCAAAAACTATTGGATGTATTACTGTGAAATTTTTTTCATACATTCATGATTCTAAAATAATGAATCCCTCTGACTTTGGTTATCCAACTTGTCCTCTTTTCCCAGACGTTTGTGGTAACATTTGTTAGCGTTAGCATGCTGCCATTGGCGTGTGGTTGAAACCATGTCACGCTTAAGTACAACCCTGGTAACCCCCAGTAGTTTTCCTGTTTTCACTTCTTCCTTCCATGCACATATCCATTCGACTATAAATGGATATGAAATATGATCACATATGTTCATTTCAGTCTCTGTGACAGATTTTAATGCTTGGTCAAAATTTCAGGTCAAAATGTCAATTCTCTGTCCATTTAAAAGACCATCTATAATGTACTGTACATTGTTGTCTAAGATTGCACTTAACAGTCATTTTCATTTACATTTAATCTTATTATTCCGATTTAGGTTTTGTTGGTTTTTTTGTGATTAACCACTTCGTCATTTAGTCTATAAAATGCCAGAATTTGGCAAAGTGACAATCACATTTCTCCAGAGTCAAAGGGAACATCTTCAAATGAAAACCTGGACTCACTAAATGTTTTGGCATTTTTGCTTATGTTAGATTCGTTAACAGGAAAAGTTAATTTTCTGAAGATGAATCAAAAATCAGCCCTAGTGTTGACATTATAGTTGTTTCCATGGTCACTAACCAACACAACATACACACCTGCAGGACACAAGATGCCACTGAACTTCTACATGAAGACCTCGTTATGGTGAGAAACAGAGAAAACTTTGTTTAATCCCTTCAGTTTATACTTTTCTATTTGAACTTTAACTTTATTGTGCTATGAGCAGTGAAGGATACACCCACTATAACCTTGTTGTCAGTCTAATATCATTTTTTTGTTATGTAATATTGTTAGCACACATCATTTTTGATATCAGAGAACTCTTATTAACAAACCAAGCAGAGTATCATGCTGCTGGTTAACAGATGACTGATTGTTTGAGCTCTATATTTCTAAATGCGTGCCTGTGTGTCTCTGACTGAGTAAAGGTGGAGCAGCGGGTGGAACCGGCCAAGAAGGCGGCACAGGTGCTGTACAAGAAGCTGCATTGCTGCATGCAGAGTCAGACGGGGCTGGAGACCGAAAAACGAATGGTACTGAGATTTCTGCGGCCACGTGAACACGCTGAGTCATCGCTGTTTTCAATGGGGGACTGAAAGGTGTTACATCTGCTTATGTCTCTACAGAAAAAGCTCCCTCTGATGCTGCTGTCTATCAGCATGGCCGAAAGCCTCAAGGATTTCGATGCAGAGTCCTCTATCAGGTGACAGGTTTGATCCTCAACAGTTATCCCTCAATCCCTCCCTCCCTCCCTCTTGACCTGAACTCCTTATTAATGGTCATGTGATAACGTCATGACTTTAGTGTGGTAGTTTTCATGTTTTCAGTTCTGGATGAAAAAGGAAGAGGATCTCGCACATTGTCGAAAGCTTGTGACTAAAACCTCTACATCTCTTTTATATTTCAAGGCTCAAATAGACCTGAATATGTAAAATATCAAGTTCTTGTTTCAAGCTCTCCATCGTGTGCTGGATCCTCCCCTGTTCCCTGTTCAATAGTTCTTCTCCCCACGCTCTCGTAGTTAATAATAAACTTAAAAATGCAACCCTGAAAACACATGTTTGGAGACGAGATTTGGCCGTGAGCTGTGTGCGTCTGTGTGCGACAGGAAGGTGCTGGAGATGTGCTGCTTCATGGAGAAGATGTTGGCCAACCTGCTGGCAGAGTTTGAGATGAAAGTGGAGAAGGAAGTCCTGGAGCCGCTCAGCAAGCTCAGCGAGGTGAAAACGTGCACTTGTGTACTTGTCAAACAGAAATGACTATAACTCTTCTGATGTCTGAGTCAGTGAAGCAGCCTGTGTGTATAACACAGCTGCACTGGTATCAAAAATAACACACCGCAACATACAGTATAGTGTAAGGAGGGATGCGCTAATAGAGAAATGGTAAATATAGGCTCGTCTTATGATGAGCGATGTGGTTGTGAGCGGGGAGCAATAATACCTAAGCAGAACATCCTGTGCCTAAAAATGCAAAGTGACTAGTCTGTGTAGTAATTCTCTTAAGTCGACCTCCTCTCTTAGCTTTCAGTGCAGCACATACCTCTTATAAGACATGTACAGCCTGTGTTTTTGATCATTTTTATCCCTGTTTAACATCTCATTAACTGCACAGATGTTAACCAATTCAAATAGACTTTTAATTTTTTTTACAATATTTGTAATTTTCCTTTAAGGATGATTTGCCAGAGATCCTCAAGAACAAGAAGCAGTTTTCAAAGCTCACTACAGACTGGAACAATGCAAAAACCAGGTGAGTTACACAGCCTTCGACATGGCTATGAGTGTTACAATGAAGTTGCTAATTACACTTTTTACAACTGTGTGTGTGTGTGTGTGTGTGTGTGTGTGTGTGTGTGTGTGTGTGTGTGTTAGGAGCCAGGCCAGCACTGGTCCCCAGGCAAAGCAGGATGGTCTCAGGGAGGAAGTGGAGGAGGCTTGGAGGAAGCTGGAGAGCATCAAGGTACCAGTGTTCGTTCTTCTAAAACTGAACCTATTCCAGCTCTGTGGAGTCAGTGTAGCCTTGATCTTGACTTCTCTGCCCTTTCTTGTCTTTCCAGGACCAGTATTCAGCAGATTTGTATTGCTTTGCAACTAAAGAAGATGATTACGCTAACTACTTCATCCGTGTGAGTTGAAATAGCCATGGCCTGGTGTTTTGTTCTTTTTCTTTTTTTGTCACTTGAGACAAACTGACAAAAAAAAGTCTTGTGTGAACAACAGATGTACCTCTCTTGTTCCTTCAACCACAGCTTCTCGAGCTGCAAGCAGAATACCACAAAAGTTCCCACGAGTTCCTGGAGAAAAACATATGCGAGCTCAAAGAGAATCACACCCAAAAAGGTGACACAGTTTACCCCAATCTTTGTATTTTTTCTACTGCGGTATTATTGCAATATTTCCCTTTAAGGTCTTATTTTCTTTGTTGTGTTCTTATCTGATTCCGCAGGGCCACAGCCAAGCCTCTCTAACCAGAAGGTGTACGGGGAGCCTCTGCTCGCTCATCTGTCTCTAAGCAGCAGAGAAATCGCTGCACCCATCCAGGAGTGTATTCACATGCTGCTGACAACGGGCATGAGAGAGGAGGTAAGACTGACAGTGGTGATCTCAACTCTCCTGCAGCATCCAGATGTGTTTTACATGAGTCGAGTCTGAAAGATGGACTCCTATGTTTATTCCAATACTGATTTTTCCCCTCTTTAAAAAAAAGTGTAATTTTATTGATGTATGATTTAATTTCTTCATGGCATAGAGAGAAACCAGTATGTTTCCGGCCTGCAAATAATTATAGAAAAATACATGTTGAAAGGTTAAGGACAGAGCAGTTAGATAAACATCTAGATAAACATCTGTCCATCTGCATGAAATGTCATAAACCTTATCATTTCAATTCGAAAGAAAAAGTGCAGTGTTTGTTGAGAGAAAAAATGAACTAATCTTGCTTTTAGGGACTCTCAGGTCATCAGGTTTGCTTATTATAACCAAATTAACACAGAAAACTTCAACTTTTGGGAAATTTAGGATTTATTTCTCACTGTGCTGTAATTTT